>NC_079891.1:23256239-23628770 GCF_024868665.1 Triplophysa rosa
GAGAGAGAGAGAGAGAGAGAGAGAGAGAGAGAGAGAGAGAGAGATGGGGAAAAAAGAGTTTGACATGTTACCTTTGTGGTAAGCTTTGTTAGCTTATTTCTGATAAAGTAAACCGTATCTTCAGAGATGCTGAAATGATGCATTTTTAGTGACAACATCTTTTGTTTAGTTTTGTTTTTGCTGGTCTTGAACTTTATTTGAGTTCTCACTACTGGAAGATGTTGTCAATAAATTATTCAATTTCTTCTAAAAGGGATAGTTCAAATGTCTTTGTTTGGTTGAACACAGAGAAAGAATTTGGACGAATGCTACTATGGTAGTCAATGGTGGCCAAGAACTGTTTGGTTATAAGCATTCTTCCAAATATCTTTCTCTGACAGAATTTTATTTCTGGGTGAACTATCCCTTTAATCTTCTAAAGGGCTGGGGGATTTTTATATGCTTCAGGCACAATTGTAATTGCAGAATAAACAACTTTTATACCACTTACAGTACATGACTGAAGTTTTCATCTATCATGAATGTACGAAACATCACTAAACTACGAGATTTTTTTTATACAGAATGCTCCTGTAACACTTGCTCACAGTACCACCTCAAGCAAGCGATGTTGTCAGCAAGCGGTCGCGGCAGAGCACAATCTCATTTGACACGCTGAGAGATTTTTTTCATCTGAACGACAAAAAAAGTGTGAATTTATTCCGAGCTGCGGGCAGCCACTCTCCAATGCTATCACACTACAGGAAAGAAAATATGGGAATGAACTTGTTCTCAAACAACTTGAGAACTTTGAGAACTTGAGAACTATGACAAAAATGATGTGGGAAAAGTATCATTTAAAGCCAGTAATGCATCTGGATCTCCAGGGGTGCATTGAACCTTGGGGTGTGAGAACACGCAGAAATAAGAAACACTGATATGCCAGAAGGCTGAAAACTGCCTGTACTTGGCTATTACCTTCAAGGACTCTTGAATTTCCAAAGGACGTGAACCTGGCCAGTCCTGTTATCAGCACAAATGGTACAAACTGTTCCCTCCAGTCAACATCAACATCTCTCATCAGTGTGTGTATGATGGAAAAAAGCACAATAACCCCAATATACTCGCAAAAACAGCATGCTCAGTAACTCAAGACCCTCTGCACCTAGAGCAGCAGTAACCTTATATATCTAATACAATCAGCGATATTACACAGAGAGGTCACAGAGAGGCTGTCAGCAAAATTATTTGCTCCCAGAAGCTTAAAACTGAGCGAAGAAAAAGGTCTCATTAAAAGACCATTCGTCTAACTGCGCTGCAATATTAGCATGCTGTGTATCAAGCCCAGAGTTTATTTGATAAGAAATTACAGTACATCACGTGTTCATGGCACTGTACAGAGCATCAGAGTTTTTTTCTGGGTAAAATAGGAGCAGGTCATTTTTCCCAGAAGGAAAGCGCAGTAGCTATAATTTGATGTGATGATATTTTCAGGGTGAGAGAGAGAGAGAAGGCCAGGGAGGGGAGAGAGAAAAAGATAAAAGATTTAGTTTAGGATCTCTTTGTAGTGTCTACCTGAACATTTTAAAGACAAGCAACAAATCTCAAGAAGCACATTTTCCGTTTAGAATGGAAACAGAACCAAAGATATACACTTTCCCTTCCGGCATTTAAAATCTAAAATCCATGGATGCACATCAGCCACTGTTAATGCGTCAAACACTTAAAAATAATAAACATGTACAACACAGAGTGTTTTCTTTCCTCCTCTCTTCTGTTTAGCATATTACACGCAGGAATCCAGCGGAGGGCATTCCTGCAATGTGTCACTGTTTCACAGTGACCTCCCACCGGACCTGGTAATGTGAACACGTGAACAAACACACATACACACACGTACAATGATGCGGTGAGAGAAATGGAGCGGTGTGATATATTTAGCAGAAGCTCTCAGCGTGTACAGTTCCCATTGCTGACTGAGAGCAATCTGATCTGAATCAGAGGTGACCTTGCTGAAGATCAGATTGCACAATAGGAGAGCTCTCGCAGACACGGTCAAAACAAAACATTTTATTCATCCATTAATGGAACCGTTACATCCATTTCAAGCTTCTTGAAATCAGAATCAGAATCAGAAGAGCTTTATTGCCAAGTGTGCTTGCACACACAAGGAATTTTCTTTGGTGTTGGAAGCTTCTAGTACAGACATTCAACACAATGACAATACAATATAATACGATTTACAGTCTAAAAGATTCTAAATTGTGCATATATAAAATAAAGACTATTTTACAGAAAATGGGGGATAATAACATATAAGAGACATTGTACAGGGTAGTATATAGTAGAATAAACATATTAACAGATTGTATGTACACTTGTGCAAATGGATAATTTAGTAAGTAGAGGTAGTGTTATATACATGTATACATAAAATGTAGATATAATAAGGCACTATAGTGCACACTATAGGAGTAGTGGAAGTGGAATATTGCTCTTAAGGAGCAGTTATCTGTTTAGGAGGGAGATTGCCTGGGGGAAGAAGCTGCTTCTGTGTCTGGAAGTCCTGGTGTTTGGTGCTCTAAAGCGCCGGCCAGAGGGCAGCAGATCAAAGAGTTTGTGTGCTGGGTGTGTGGAGTCAATGATGATTTTTCTTGCCCTGTTTTTCACTCTGGAATCGTACAGGTCCTGAAGTGTGGGCAGAGGAGCACCAATAATTTTCTCAGCACTACGAACTGTCCGTTGTAGTCTTCGTAGGTCTGATTTGGTGGCCGAGCCATACCAAACAGTAATTGAAGTGCACAGAACAGATTCGATGACCACTGAGTAGAACTGGGTCAGTAGCTCCTGTGGTAGGTTGAACTTCCTCAATTGACGGAGGAAGTATAACCTCTGCTGGGCCTTCTTTACAATGGAGTCTATGTGGGACTCCCACTTCAGGTCCTGAGAGATGGTGGAGCCCAGGAACCTGAATGACTCCACAGTATCCACAGTGCTGTCCAGGATGGTGAGGGGAGGAAGTGATGGAGGGTTCCTTCTGAAATCCACTATCATCTCCACTGTCTTGAATGCATTCAGCTCTAGGTTGTTTTGACTACACCAGGCAGCCAGCTGAGCAACCTCCTTTCTGTAGGCAGATTCATCACCATCTTGAATAAGGCCAATGACTGTGGTGTCATCTGCAAACTTCAGGAGTTTGACAGAAGGGTCTGTAGAGGTGCATTCGTTTGTGTAGAGTGAATATAGCAGTGGAGAAAGAACACATCCTTGAGGAGCTCCGGTGCTGATGGTACATGTGCTGGATTTAAATTTTCCCAACCTCACTAGCTGCTGCCTGTTCGACAGGAAGTTAATAATCCACTGACAGGTAGAGGTTGGCACAGAGAGCTGGGTAAGCTTGGGCAGGAGGAGGTCTGGGATTATGGTGTTGAAGGCCGAGCTGAAGTCTACAAACAGGATCCTGACGTAAGTCCCTGGTCTGTCTAGGTGTTGTAGGATGTAATGCAGTCCCATGTTTACTGCATCGTCCACAGACCTGTTTGCTCGGTAAGCAAACTGGAGGGGATCAAGAAGTGGTCTGGTGATGTCCTTCAGGTGGGCCAGTACAAGTCTCTCAAATGACTTCATGACCACAGATGTTAAAGCAACAGGCCTGTAGTCATTAAGTCCAGATATTTTGGGTTTCTTCTGTACAGGGATGATGGTGGAGCGTTTGAAGCATGAAGGGACTTCACACTGCTCCAAAGATCTGTTAAAAATATTAGTGAAGATGGGCGACAGCTGCTCCGCACAGACTTTCAGGCAGGAGGGTGAGACATTGTCTGGGCCTGGTGCTTTTCTGATCTTTTGTTTGCGGAAAAGCTGGCAAACATCCTCTTCGCAGATCTTAAGTGCAGGTTGAATGTCAAGAGGAGGTGTTAATGGTATAGCAGAGATAGGGTCAGGGCGGGTGTGAAGGGTGAGACTCTGCATTTCAAAACGACAATAGAAGTCGTTCAGGTCGTCAGCCAGTCGTTGATTACCCATAGACTGAGGGGATGATGGCTTGTAGTTGGTAATGTCTTTCAGGCCTTTCCACACTGATGCAGGGTCGTTGGCTGAAAACTGGTTCTTCAGCTTTTCAGAGTAGCTTCTCTTAGCTGCTCTTATCTCCTTTGTCAGTGTGTTTTTGGCCTGATTATACAAGACTTTGTCCCCACTTCTGTAAGCATCTTCTTTGGCCTGACGAAGCTGTCTCAGTTTCATTGTAAACCATGGTTTGTCATTGTTGTATGTTAAGCGAGTCCTGGTGGGAATACACATGTCCTCACAGAAGCTGATGTAGGATGTCACTGTGTCAGTTAACTCATCCAGATCAGTGGCTGCAGCTTCAAAGACACTCCAATCCGTGCAGTCGAAACAGGCTTGTAAGGCCCGCTCTGTTTCGCTGCTCCATCTCTTTGCTGTTCTTGCTACAGGCTTGGCAGATTTAAGCTTCTGTCTGTAGGTCGGAAGAAGATGAACCAGGCAATGATCAGAGAGACCCAGAGCTGCTCTGGGAACAGAGTGGTATGCATCCCGTATTGTGGTGTAACAGTGATCCAGAATGTTGCTGTCTCTGGTGGGGCATGTGATATGCTGCCTGTATTTTGGCAGCTCACGGGAGAGGTTTGCTCTGTTAAAGTCCCCAATAATAATAATAAGAGAATCCGGGTGTTGCTGCTCCGTGTCAGTGATGTAATCCGCCAGCTGTTGCAGCGCCGCGCTCGCACAAGCATGTGGAGGAATGTAAACATTCACGAGAATAAATGAGGAAAACTCGCGTGGCGAATAAAAAGGTTTGCAGTTGATAGAGAACGCTTCTAAGTACGAAAAGCACATCTTCTTCAGTGTTGTTATATCTCTGCACCAACCTTCGTTTATATAAAAACATAATCCACCACCACGTGTCTT
The DNA here is from genome assembly GCF_024868665.1 of Triplophysa rosa. Taxonomy (NCBI): domain Eukaryota; kingdom Metazoa; phylum Chordata; class Actinopteri; order Cypriniformes; family Nemacheilidae; genus Triplophysa; species Triplophysa rosa. Next base: position 23,261,151 of record NC_079891.1, read on the forward strand.
CCCTGTTGACTCGGCAATGCGATCCGCTCTGAACAGCTGAAAACCCGGCAGATGTAACGCGCTGTCCGGTATGGTGTCATTGAGCCATGTTTCTGTGAAACACAGCGCAGCGGAGTTGGAAAAATCTTTGTTTGTCCTGGTGAGTAAGAGTATTTCGTCCGTTTTGTTGGTAAGGGAGCGGACATTCGCCAGGTGTATACTCGGCAGCGGGGTCCTAAATCCGCGTCGTCGGAGTCTGACGAGCGCACCCGCTCGCTTTCCCCGCTTGCGTCTTTTAGAGCGTTTGTACAGAGCTGCCGCTCCTCCGAGTAAAATGTCCAGTAAGACTTATAAATATCTTGAGACACAAATAACACCACTGGCCTATATTTGACAGTAGCACGCATCTTTAAATAAAGATGATTTTGAAATATAATGAAAGGAATGGGCATGAATGTAAGAATGGTAATTTATACTCCAGGTTTTGGCCCATTTGTACATTTTTGCGTGTCTGGTTGTAATCTTACACAATAACTGAGACATGCCGAGACAGGAATCTTTGTGTTTGAGTTACAGGATTGACAAGGTGAGCTTTCACTATTTAAGATCTATGGAGAAAACAGGAAATGAAGTCACTACACACCTAACAATAAATATTAACGTACTTCCCAAAGTATGCAAAGGTCACAGCTTTGTTCTGCTTCTAAGGATTAAAGCTTTCATTGACAGCTCATCAACGGTTACATTTCACACAGGATTAGATGTATGGACGTCCACCTTTTTGTAAATTCCTAAATCTGTTTGTTTAATTTGCGTTCATCGCTCAAGAACACATGAAAACCGCAGCTTCAAATGTCTGAATGAGGGACTTGCTGTTGAAATACGGCCAGACATCAAGTGACAGGAACTCTATAAAGCCATCGTGGCAGACTTCAGGTAGGCTCCAGGCTGTTAAATGAAATCTGTCAGCTAAACCAGCTAAAGACTCGCTATGATGATGAGCTCGCGATGAGTGACGAAGACATGGTGAATGAACCCATGAGCTGCACTAATTCACACATCTCTAATAAAAAGGACACAAATTAGGCACATGAAAATGTCCCTGTCAATTAAACATCCTGATGTCATCTAACTGTGAGCCGGTTTTAATTATTTTGAATTTTTAGACTGCAATAGATGAATAGCAGCCACAATTATCACTAGGAGAAGGGTTTCTAGTACTGTTGTTTTGCGACGTGTTGGGATGTCAGACATGTTGGTCCCCATGTCCGAGCAAATGCCCACAATCAGATTCAATAGCTTTAACATTGTTACGTAAAAATGTTACAGGACGCTTACGTAACATTAAGGGGGGAAAAACACATGGGACCCTGAAGGTCAGCATGTCACCTTCAGGGTGAGCAGCATGGTGTCATGGGTGATGTGGCCACTGTCACACTGCATTGTCACCCACAGGCCAGACTGTGTGACACCGAGAGTGTGAGCTCAGGCTTCAAATAGAAAACATGAACAATGTCAGATTTTCATACATTAGGTGAGAAACGAAAACAGAAAACCACATTAACATCAATAAAACTTAATTTAAAGAGTATTTCTGACCTTATAACCAAAAACGACATGTTCACCAGAGCAGTCCATTAAACATCACTAAGGATCCAGATCCACCGAGGCGCTTTTATGCTGGATTCACACGGTGCGGTGAGCGGTGGAATTGCTGCGCGGCAGCCGCCTTTTAGCCGATGTGGCTGCCGCTGCAGTTCACAAAAAGATACAATATTTTTATCTTCAGCTGCGCATGCCGCAAAGAGCCGTGCCCATGGAAGTTGCGGGATTTTGGATGCACGAGCACTGCTTGCTTACCGCCTCCGCTCCGCCAACGCAGAGGCCCGCGTTTTTGCCGCTTACCGCATGTTTCCCTTTGAAAATGAACTGGACAGACGCGATTGCCGCGTGTATCCACCATTATGCAACTGAAAACGCCAGGCGCTGGTTAAAAACGCTGGTTGCGGGCGCTTGAATGCTGTTCTTTTCAAGCGGAGGCTCGTTGGTTACTATGATTCGCTGAGCGTGAAAAAAACACTGAGTGCTGGCGCTGAGCCTGCGGAAAAGAACGCCAGCTGTTTCCGTTCGAATCAATTGAAAAAACACTCCGTACGCCGGCATAAACGCCTCGGTGGACACAGCCCCTAAGTCACATACAGTAAAACTGTGAATGCTATGTAAATGCACAAACAGTTAGGATTGTGCAGATGTTCTTTGTATAATAATGAATACACAATGAAATGCATTGCGATGGAGGGAATAAGATACAGATAAATGCAGATGTAACACTGATATGGTTAATGCCTGGACTAATGTAAAGTAAGACTATATGTATTGGAAAAAAACTGGCAATCGTTATGGCTGTACAACATGAGTACTTAAAAAAAAAAACTACAGCATTCCATTTAAGTCTGTTACACAAAATAATCATTAAACCTAATTAAACCTTGGTTAAAATATCAATCATGCTTTGTGTCATGTATAACATGTAAAAACCCATGGGATAACGTGTGACATGTCTCCAAATGTGATCACATGTTCTTCACATGTCACCACATGTTGCACATGTCATCCCATGGGTTTTTACATGTTATCCTATGTGTTTCACATGGGAATTCACATGGAATTCAGACCAAAATGTTCCAAAAACACACATTTCACATGTTTTTTGCACATGTTAAACACATGTTGTATACATGTGATCACATGCGAAAAACATGTAAAAAAACGTGTGAAATTCATTTGTCTCTTCTGTAAGGGCAAAAAGGCTTTGTGGTTAAACTATGACATCTTCTTGACAAATGTGAGATGACCTATATGTCTGGTATAGGTTACACACCAGTACATTACAAGTCCATTATGAATTTGTCTTTCACACAGTTAAGAGGGAGGATACTGAGAGTGTGGCAATCAAATGCAGGCATAAAGAGTTGCATCCTTGCATGGTATGTTATCCTTGTATTGCAGGTCTTCCAAGAGTTCCTAATCTGCCAGCAAAATAAATCCATGCTGACTCTAGACATGCCTAGCCTTCACAAAAGAAGTGTTTTTAGATTCAGCGCTTTATTAAGAATGGCAGCCTAAGCAAGAGCAGTGCAGAGCTTTTATAAAACTCCCAGATGGGAACCTACAAAATGGCATCATTACTTGCTACACAGCACTTCAGAAAATGAAATGAATTGCTCCTTCAGCTCATTTGCATATTTAAAGAAAAGCATACGGTTGCTTTAAAACCGGTAAATTACAGCTTTGGACTTCATTGCAACCTTCTTCACAGGAGGAGATTCTGATGACTTTAAACCAGGGGTCTCAAACTCAAATTGGCTGGGGGCCATTGCTGTGACTGACATCTCATAGGAGGGCCGTTTTAACATTGAAGCACAAAAAGATAGCACAAAAGTTCTGGAAATTTACTTTAATTGCTGAGATATTAGCTCACATTTCTAATTTCATTCACAACATATTTGTGTCATGCTTAACAAAAATACAAACAACAGTGTCTGTGCATTGTTATATAATTTAAAATTTTTAACAGTTACCTACTTTATTTTAATTTAAGTAACTTATCAAAACTGTGCTGAACATTACATTGAACAACTGCGATCTCTGAATACATTTGCAAACTATTCTATTTCTTGCCAGACACTTGGCAGCGCTTCTGCTCACACAACTGAGCCACGTTTGCCCTGATGGAGTTCACAGTTAAAACCCTGAGTACAGCTTCAAGATGAGCATCACTAAGCCTGGACCTGAATTTGCATTTATTGAAGTTCATAGTTGAGAAAAGTTTCTCACACAGGTATGTGCTTCCAAAAAGGCACATTAACCGACTGAACACTTTGGAAAGCTCTGGGAAGCATGGATTTAATTCTCTCAGAAACTGTGCAGTCTTGTCTGCATTTCCTTGTGCTTCTCTGAATTTTGTTTTTAGCTCACTGTTGCACTGCAAGTCAATAAGTTCCATTTGCAACAAATTTGGGACACTCTCCACATCAGCTGAGAAGGGGTCTGCAAACAGTTGGAAAGTGTCACTGTGTGCCTTGAAGTCAGCAAAACGCTGATCAAATTCCTGAAGTAGGTTTTCAACAGCAGAGGCATATTCATCACCATTGAATGCTATGCCCTCCTCCACAAGAGATCTGCATGTTGTGAAATGACTGAGATTTTTTGCAGAAAGCTGAGTTTTCCACAATCTCAATTTTGTGGAGAAGGCTTTCACACTTTCATACACTGCTGTGATGAGCTGACCAGGGCTCTGGAGCTTCAGGTTAAGGATGTTCAGCTCCTGTGTAATGTCCACTAGGAATGCAAGGTCCATGACCCATTTAGGATCATCAAATTCAGGAACATCCATTCTGCCATCTTCCATAAATCTCTTCACCTCTGTTCTTAACTCAAAAAATCTCTTCAAGACATTTCCCCTGCTGAGCCAGCGTACCTCAAAGTAAAGTACATCACCATATGTTGCCTCAATTTCTTCCAAAAAGGCTCGAAACTGGCGGTGCTGTAAACTTCTTGACCTGATGTAATTGATGCATCTTAGGACAACAGACATGACGTGTTCATATTTTAAGCATTTGTTGCACAGTGCCTGCTGGTGTATAATGCAGTGCAGAACAACTGCTGGATCTGCATTTTCCTCTTCCAACTTTCTTTGTACCAGCGCCACCAGTTCATTTTTTTTACCTGTCATAGACGGGGCGCCATCGGTGGTAATGCCCACTAGTCTGCTCCACGGCAAACCAGCGCGTTCAATCGCGTCGCACAGCTGCTGAAATATATCTTTGGCTGTTGTACGGCCGTGCATTGGACACAAACTCAGCAATTCTTCCATCACCTCAAACTGGTCATTAATACCTCTGATGAAAATAGCTAGCTGAGCAGTGTCAGTTTTGTCTGTACTTTCGTCAAGCGCCACAGAGTGTGCAGTGAAAACTCTAGCTTTCCCGCGTAGCTGATCATAAATGTCACTCGATAACTCGGTAATCCGCTCTGCCACTGTATTTGCCGATAAAGAGAGATTGTTGAACATGTTCTTCTTTTCTGGACATAGAATATCAGCGACCTTCAACATGCAGTCCTTCATAAACTGCCCTTCAGTGAATGGCTTTCCTGCTTTAGCGATCATTTCACTCACCACATAACTCGCTTCAACGGCAGCATCAGCATCCTTTTTGGCTCTGTGGAAAAGGCTTTGCTGGGACGTTAGCTCTCTCTGCAACTGTGTGGCTCGTTTTTTTCTCTCGTCTTCCTGGTACTTCTCATATTGGTCTCCGTGTTTAGTCGAGTAATGACGCTTGAGATTGTATTCCTTCAGAACGGCAACTTTTTCTTTGCATATCAAACAGGTGGCGTTTCCATTAAACTCCACAAAAAAATACTGCAGTGTCCATCTTTCTTGAAACAGTCTGTGTTCATCATCCACTTTCCTTTTCGGTTTGGAATTAGACATATTTTCGTTCACAGCCAAACAAAAAAAGAAACTGCTAAAGCCCAGAAACCAGCTAACGTCTTATCAAGTCTTCCGGCAAGCGCAGGGTTTTTTTTTACCGTGTTTTTAGTACATATTGAATTGGGTAGTTTAAATTGCTATAAAACAATTACAAATAATAATAATTTTAAAAAGAATAATATTTTTGCGGGCCGGATTGCGTTATATTTTTGATGTCAGTTGCGGGCCTGAGGGAGGGGGAGTGGGGCCCGTCAATGGCCCACGGGCCGGCAGTTTGAGACCCCTGCTTTAAACATAAGATTCAAGTCAATAGACTTTCAAGCTCAAACAGCCAAACCCAAGCAGAAAACACACAATAGTTTGTACTATTCAGGGCATTATGTTGTTAAAGTTCAGACCGCAGAAACAAACCTGTCTTTCATATTCAGCAAATACTGAACTTACAAAAGGTCCTACAACAAGTGATAACAACTGTACAAACACTATGAAGGACAGAGACAAAGTCAGAACCTCTTAAGCTTTATAATCTCAAAGTACAGTGGCAGTTGGTTTGAGCTCATGATACTTCAAACACAGTTCATGAATCTGCTGAGCAAGGATCGTGCTGCCTGAAAACAGCTCACCATATGAGCCTCTGTGTGTCCTGTAGTGGTGGGGATTTCTGAAATGACTTTCACTGCCCTTTTCTGTAATGGGCCACACAACGCTTACACCAACCAATATAACTCAACTCAACTTTATTTATATAGCGCTTTTACAATTTTCATTGTTACAAAGCAGCTGTACATGAGACATATTGACTATAAGCAAAATAATTAAAGTTGTACCTGCAGAAACAAGAAAAGGTTGAAAACACAGAAGACAGACATACCCACATACAAAACACTCCACACACACAATATGCACACGTACTAACACACATAGACATAGAGACACACACACACACACGGATGCGCACGCACACACACACAACACACACACACACACACACACACACACACACACGCATAGTGAGAGCACACATTTAGGATAAAGGAGAGAGAAGCACAGGTCAAATATAACAGACTATAAATTCCTATATGCAATATTAATTAAGTAAAACTTTAAGATTCTAAAGCAGCCCCCCCGGTCAGGCAGATAGTGCAAAAACAGTATGCAAACGGTGGCGAGGAACCCAAAACTCTAATCGAGAAAAAAAACCTCAGGAGAACCCAGGCCCAACCAGGGGATTCCAGTTCCCCTCTGGCAAAAGCTGCTGCCTCTGCACAAGCTCCAGAGAGCTTGCACAACAAGGCTAAATAAAATAAATAAACTTAATAATAAAATAAATTATAGTTTAAGATTATCATTAATAATCTAATAGCATTTGAAATTTTGTGGTGAAGACATGTCAAGAGACCGCGTCCTTCTTTATCCAGCTCTATCATCTCAGCTCTTGTCAGGTCCCCACTTCCCATTCTCCGCTCTACCATCAGGTCAGGCCATGAACTGCATCCTGCTCGCTGTGGTAAATATAACTACTAACTAACTGTAGTGTGCTATAATAATAATATTAGCAGCACAAAGTCTAACAGAATCACAGGTAAATTTCACCATCAGTACCACATACAGTACATGTACATTGCAGGTATTTCAGTTTTGTCTATAGTCCGTTTCAAAGTGACAACATAAACACACGTAACTGCGCATGCGCACGTTCGTGGACTGCTCTTACCTTCCGGTACACATTCGCAAACAATACAGTGCCTATAGATTGTTTATGATAAGAAACGTGAAGAACGGACCCTGCGTTCCAATTCGCCTACTTATATACTATGCCCTAATAGTAGGTACTGTTTTTGTGTTGGAATAGTAGTTACTTTTGAGTGCATGGCAAAAGAGATTGCACACACTGGGACATACTAACAGGAAGCGGAAGTGACCGTTGTTGCCTAAACAACTTTGTGGCCAATAACTGTCACACACATCAAAATAAACCTCTTCTTTCCATTAAGGTATTTATTCATTTATTATTTTGTAGGCTATGTTTACTGTACTGTATACTGTATATATGTTAATTTAGTGACGCATCAGTTATATAATTTATTAATGCAGTGTAGCGTCACTAGACTCCGCCTACTCGCGGCGAGTTGCAAGTAATATCAGGCCGTTCGAATGTGCATCATTCTGCACTTTGAATTTCTACCTGAAGTAGTAGACTATCCGGGAATCTTTGGAATACTATTTTCAACATACTACGATTTGGGACATAATAATTCTACTTTCGAATACTATTAGGACGGATAGTATGTCGATTGGAACGCAGGGTCAGTTTTTCCGCTGAGATTTTGTGAAACTGTGGCGCTTGATGACATCACACGCATATTCGTGATGTCATCATGTAGTTTTAATACTGCGTTCAAGACACCTCGGAAGTGGGATATATGCCACCGGCTCTCACTAAATCCTTGGTGTTTCGAGTCTGACGTCATCACGCAACAGTGTTTTTTTGGCGATTTTAACAATCATAGGTAGTTTAGATGGTTAGAGTAAGGTTAGGGTTAGGGTAAAGGTTTCGTAAGACTTGAAACACCAAGGATTTAGTCAAAACCAACAAGCCACGCCCACGGATCTGACTCGAAACACCAAGGATTTAGTGAGAGCCATATGCCACCACAAATGCAAAAGTAATGTCTGGATTTACTAATATTAAATGTATTATTGTGCATAATTCATGACTTTTGTGTGACATTAGGCTCTGTTGTACACCCCAGTTATAAGAAGTATTCATAGGAATGATATTACCATAGATGTGTTAATAATCAGACCAATGATTGAGTGTTACAAGTGAATATATGAAGATGATTTAATGATATAATCAGTATACTTAAGCATTGATTGAGTGTTGTTTGATCACATAAATATATTTTTTAATAATTTTAACCAAGTATAGAACAGATTTCTGCAATACAAAATCCAGTGATGTTTTTGAGGCCTGTTTGAGGCCCGACCTAGATAAAGTTCGAGCATGTTGTTCACTTTGAGGCCTGAAAACCGGTACAAACAGGAAAACTTATTTTTTAAAAACCAAGTAAAAGTCAACATTCCACCATTAGATACAAACCTTGTTGCCTAGAAAATAATAGTGGCAGACGAGAACGATTGGATAATAAAAATAAAAGATAAAGGGAATTTACCTGATTGGTTTAGGAAAGGACCTCCTTTCCTAAGTTTCACTATAACTGTAGACTGGAAAACACCAAGTTTTCAGATGACTGGGGACATCTCACTTTGTTTGGTCTAATCAAATAAAGTTAACTCCTTGACACCTGGACCTTCTTTGTCTGAGAGATTTTTTGAACTTCAAGATCGATTTCTACCACATCAGAATTAGTAGCATTTAAACATTACAAGTATCGTTTAACATTAAAAAAGCATTATCGAATTATTGAATTTTCGAGAGAGCGTCAAGGCAGCAAAAGTTGCAGCTTCAGACCCGTTTCGATTTTACTCTCTGAACATTATATACAGCTTACTGCCCAATAAAGCCATTGTCATTTACATATTTTCTGTTGTCAGTTCTGTTTTATAACCAAGACACATCGTCTGATAAAATCACAGTGGAAGCCAGTGCATTAGCCGTTACTCTTTTTTGGCTAAAGGTTGTAGGCTTTCCATTTAGTGTTTTTGGCTTCTCCCTGCCGTCTGCCGCTCACTCACAGACGCGTATCCTGCACCGGGAAAGCGAGACCTCTTGCTAGCGGGACAGTACTGACGACACTTTCCCACTGAATGAACGGTTTATCAAAAAATACGCTAGGTTTGTTGTTATACGTGTCTTCTAAACAAAACGGGCCGGAAAAGTAGCTAAATCAGGTAAAAGAGTTGCAAACTTAGAATTATTAGAATATTAGAATAATTAGAATTACATAATTCTAAAACTGGCATATGGTGTAACAATATTTATCACTGAAGCAATTCTTGCTATGCTATTTGAACCTTTTCTTTCACATTTTTTATGCATTTGGCAGACGCTTTTATCCAAAGCAACTTACATTGCATTGTACTATACATTTATTTTGTTTTTTTAAGTATGTGCAATCCCTGGGATCGAACCAACACCATGCTCTAATCACTGAGCCACAGGAAAGCTGCTTTGTAAACTTTTATGTATGTTAACATGCATAGCTCTCCTTATTGTAAATCAGTGGTCACCAACCCTGCTCCTGGAGATCAACCGTCCTGTGAAGATTTCAGCTCTAACCCCAATCAAACACACCTGAACTATCTAATCAAGGTGTTCAGGTTTGCTTGATAATTACATACAGGGTTGGAGCTGCAGTCTGCAGGACGGTCGATCTCCAGGAGCAGGGTTGGTGACCACTGCTGTAAATAATGGAAGACATCATTTTAAACCATTAGATTTTAAGGTTTAATATAAGTTAAAAGGGTGAGTTATAAAAAAATTCACCCTCCTCATGGTCTTTGCACATACAGTCCGAAATTTTCGTATGCGTTTTTTTGTATTTGGCTCTCGTTTGTACGGTGTCTCTGAATTGTTTAAAAAGGCCACTCAAAATGCTTGACGGATGCGAAAAACGCAGAAAATCGAAACCTGGTCCGAATTTTTTTATGACGCACGAAAATATCGGAGGCAGTGTGTAAATGTGATTGACACAACGTGAGGTCGTATTTATTTTTTAACGTGCGGAAATTCCGGACTCAAATTTCGGACTCAATGTGGAATGGGCTTCACAGTTGTCATGAAGGGTAAAACTAGCTATATTACCCAAAATATTTTTTCTGCTGTTAAGTCGCCCATTTTAACATGGGCTCAATGAGATTCTGCTCTCTTTTGGAGCCAGTCTCTAGCAGCCAGTTGATGAATTGTCTGTTTAATTTTATGTCAATTTCGTGTTGGCTTCACGAGAGAGATCGGAAGGTTGCCACTTGAATATAACAGAGGGAACTAAAAGGGCAAAAAGGAGAAGCCAGTTAAGACCATTACAGTACTTTATGTCCTAGGGATTTATTGCTGCACAACAGTAGTCTGAGTCTGATTAACAACATGCTTTGTACAGCAATACAATAAGAGGTTTTTCATGATAAAATTTTGCAAATTTAAGTCAAATAGCATTTTGTGAAATCACTCATTTACAATAATTTAAGGTCTAGTAGTTATTTGAGTGTGAAACCATGTGATGACAGAATAAGGCTTATGTTTTTCCTAAATTGTTGAGTATTAAATATGCAAGAACTGTTCAGATGAAAAAGAGCAGCTGCCAGAACAAAATCCGAGAGGTTATGCAATCATCAAAACATTACAATGACTTGAGCAGATCCCGGGTGTTCTTCTGCTCATTGTAGGTTAAAGGGGTGCTGCAACGGTGTGTCATGCATTCTGACTTATTAACAAAGTTAAACATGCTGTCTTCTCATGCTTAACATGGTCAACTTGTCAAAAAACGAGTTGGGCGTAGGGATGCTCATTTCAGTTAATTTCCCTAACCGAGAACCGACACTTGTTATCCGAACATTAACCATTAACCGTTAACCGATAATATTTTAAGAATAAATTGGAATTAAAAAAATACATGCTGCGTCTCATTTCGAAGGCTGCGTCCTCCGGAGGTCGTGTTTGTTCGCCGCATACGCCTTCGCATGCGACATCCGGAGGACGCAGACTTCGAAATGAGATGGCAATGGATGCACACGTGCTTTAGTTCAGATTACCCCTCCCCCGCACACGCCGTATGCTTTTGGAAATAATCGTACAGCTGTACCTATCTTTTATAAATGTGATCAAACTAAATACTCTTCGCAGATACGACGTATGCGATACTACTCTATAGGTACTCAAGATTAATATGAGATTGGCAGAAACCGCACGTGTTAGGGTCGCTTTAAGCTTTCAGCGGTGTATCTGGACCAAAGATGACGCCTCTTGACCCAGAAATGGCAAACAGGTGTACTTACAGTCATAGTTCACCCAAAAATTTAAATTCTGCATCATTTACTCATCCTCTTGTCATTTCAAACCTATATGACTTTCTTCCTTCCGCAGAACACAAAAGAAGATATCTTGAATAAATTTGGTAACCGAACAGCTTCAGTTCTACTATGGACACAAAAACAATGCAAGTGAATGGGTGCCGGTTAACAACCTTCTTCAAAATATCTGCTTTTGTGTTCTGCGGAAGAAAGAAAGCCATGCAGATTTAAAATGACAAGAGTGTGAGTAAATGATGACAGAATATTAAAATGACAAGAGGGTGAGTAAATGATGACAGAATTTTTGGGAATCATTTTTGGGTGAACGGTCACCACATAAAGAACAAAATCTTCACCCCACTAATGCAAATGTTACAAAGCAAAAAGGCACAACACTTTTAAAAATACTTCATGCAGGGCTTGAAATAAGAAGTTTCATTTCTTTATATTCAGGAAGAATTATTGGGTGTAATGCACCTTATCTGCTCTAAAGACCTGCACTAAACAGCACAGGCAAACAACAGGAACATTTCAAATAGAAATAGAGCTGTTTGCCTGTCATGCCTTTTTTTTACAGTAACCATTGTCTTCCGGCAATGCAATCACTTCTAATGAACTTCACAGGGATTCCGTATCACATTCAGTCTTACAGTAAGTGAACCTCCTCCGATTGTACTGCATGGCTGCTTTTCTGTTCTTTTTAATGCATTTCATCTTACTGCGCTCACACATTTTCAGGTAATGGGTAAAAGTACGTAACTGTGAAAAGTATGTATGAAAGTGAAAGAAGAATCTTTAACTTCAAAGAAAAAAAACTGCCAACAAATGAATATTAACCATTATTAACCATTTAAATCTATTAACCTTAACCTGCTGAAGGTGCCTGACCTTACACTAGTTATGACCTCAACAGAAATAAATCACCTTTGCCTATGTTCACGAAACCAGCTTGGCATCATCCACCTCAAGACAAACGAGCGGAGGGTTAAGGATTTATCATTGTTTTCCTCTTTTGGCACCCGGACGGTAATTTATCACATTAAAGCAATTAAGAAGGTTGTCTATGTGCCATTGGCCTGATCTGCAACGTCCTTCAGATTCACTATTGGAAAGTACAAAGGCTCATGGGAAAGATGCATCTGTCAAACGTTTGAGATTGTTTTTATGATATTTTTGGACTGCTTATCAGATGAAGATTGCCAATATCTGTGCAACCAGAACATATTCCTGCTCACCTTACAGAGTGAAGTGAGACGAAGGTGTGTCTCAAAAGAAAGATGGTAAGCCTTTACTAATCCTTCCCTTTCATGTCGTCATAACAACTAAATATTATGATAACTGAGTAAAACCCTGAAAATGGGAATTCTGAAACTAATCTTCCCAGGATGGTGGAGATATGGTGTGAGCAATAACATAATGAAGATAAAGTTCTTAATAGGGAACAACAGAACAGTTTGTGCCTCAACACAGGTGTAAACCTTTGCAACAACCTCAACCTCTGCTTTGTTGAGACTAGGGGTAAAAAAAATCAAGGACACAAGGGTGCAAGCTCGTTTTGGTTTTAGGTGGAAGAGCAGTGTTCAAAACAAATGTGCATTTTGAAAGGCGTGCATTTTAAAAACTTGCAATATGAAGCATCACACTGTCATTGAAAATATAACTCACCTTTCTCAGTGGTCAGGAGAGGATTAGTGGTGCTTTTCGCAGTCCATGAACTGCTTGAACCCTCTTGTTCAGGTAGCGTTGTGTTTGTTGTGTAACTTATGGAAGTAGAAAAAGTCGAATTTACATTAATGTTTAGTTTTGATAAGAATGTTGGCTTAACTTCAGTGCGTTTGAAGGTTGGATTCGTTGTTTTGGTTAGAGTCGCAGCCGTCGTGGTCACCCAGAGGGGCTCTAGCTGGTTAGATTTACCAGTGGTCCTGGAGTCTCTGGTTGTGATGGTCATTTTGGGGGTGAAAGGTGAAAACCCGAAGTCCCTGTCGTCCTCCGGTAAGTGGTTTGGGATGGTGGTTGTTTCCAGAGGCTCGCCCGGCACAGCACGCGGGAGTCTCGCGCCTTGAGACTCGCTCTCATCGCTCTGGTGCGCTCGAGACAAACCAGCTGTGCATCCACACAACAGTAACTCCAAAACTGATAATAGTAACATACTGTAACGCATGAACGTCATTTTCTTCTTTCAGCTCCCCATGTGAAACGTTTCTGTTGTATGCTATAGTCCTAAACTGGTGGTTTCTTACGTACTGACGCGTTACGATGTTTTGTCGCTACTTGTCCACTCGCGTTGCGAACTGCAAGGTTTCACTCCAGCAAGACTGACAGTTGTAAACCCCTCCTACTACGGCCACTCCCTTGCCAATCAGGAAGCAGGCTACAGGAAGATCGGCGTGTCAATGCGCCAATCATACGATCCGGAGGAGGAGTTTAAGAATTGACAACCGAGTTGTCTTAAAAACAGTACCAAAAGAAAAGTGAGGTATTTAATGTGATTTATTTTTTAATTATATACAAAATTTACATTGTGATTCAGATACTGTCAATTTATTTGACTTGTAAAACCCCAATAAGATCTCGCATATCGTTAAAACTAAGTCAATGACAGCTTAGGAGAGTTCAGTCGACCACAGGCCGCTTTAATTAAAACCGTAGTTAAAAACAGATTTTAACAGCCTCTGAATTTGCACGTAAATGGCTTAATTGCTACGGGTGAACTGAGGGTGACGTTCTCTATACTGTTAAAAAACTGCTCCGTGTGTGTACTCAACTACATTACGGAACAACACTGTCCTCTAGTGGTGACATATCGAGATTATCTAAAGATCACGTATTTGTTTGTTACGTAACACGGTGCCTTCAGAAGATTCAAGAGTCCCTAGAGATAAATAAAAATACAACGAGAAAACGTTAAAAGTCTACTAAACCGATTCATTTAGAAGTGTTCATATGTATTTGAGTGTTTATCTAATCTTTCTTGCAACGTGCATAATTTCTAAAAAGGTTAATTTTTATCTTTAGTTTTTCCTCACTACAGTTTCCTTTATTTCACTCACTGGGCTTTGTAAAGTAGTCTTTGCAAAGATGTAATGAAAATTGCTACAGTTCAAAAACATTTAAATTGAAAAATGTTCTGTTCCGATTTATACATCCGACAATACTCTTATTTCAGCCAATTATTTATTATGTTGTCTTTACAATATCACACTTAAAATGTATTTTACACAGCTTAAATGTTTCTTTATACAATATATATACACATATATTGTATAAATATATATAGATGAATATGTATTTTAGGAAGGGGGATTCTCAGAAAAGATTCATCTGTTTGGGTCCCTTGCAGTGTAAAATTTAAAAACCCCGGATGTAACATGTAAAATTATGCTGTATACTGAATACTGTAAAATATACAGTGAAACCAGCTTTTTTAATAATCAGAATTTATTCAATGTTTTGGGGTAGGCTACAAGATTTATTTATTTATTTACTGGATAATTTTTGCCCTCCCTCAAAGCAATATGAAGCAAAACAACTTCCCAAGTGGAGGACAAACATATTTTTCAGTAGGTACTGGTAAACAAACACCAAATCAGTAACATTGCCGTGAGGGTTTGTCCAATTGAAAGTGTTTACTTAAGTATTTTTTGTAACTTTGAAAGAGAAAAAAAGAGGAATTTCAAAAGTACTTGCTATTTATTTATAAATCACAATTTTTGGAATAAGATCAATTACAACTAAATGTAAAGGTGGACTGTGATGTTGAATTGGCATGGAAAACGCCTCAGTTACGACTGTAACCTCCGTTCCCTGATGGAGGGAACGAGATGTTGTGATGAGAGACAGGCTGGGGTTTGATGAATGGCACACACACGCCAGTCCCCGCCCCGTGTATATGGGTATAAAAGGGAGGTGGTGGCGGCCATTCACTCATCTTTTGGGCTGAGGAACCTGAGAGACATCTCCCGGTCGCTGCAGTGGGTCGGCGAAGCGTTGTGGCATGAAGACACAACGTCTCTTTCCCTCCATCAGGGAACGGAGGTTACAGTTGGTTTACCGAGACGTTCCCCTTCAGTCGGTCTCTCGACGTTGTGTTGAGAGACAGACTGCGGACCTATCTTAGGGGAAAAGGCGCTTTCGCAAGTTGCCGGTGGCGTGTAAGACACGGGCTGACACTGGTTCCACGTGGAGGTTGTAAAACCTCACGAAGGTACTGGGTGTAGCCCAACCCGCAGCACTACATATATCTGCCAGAGAGGAGCCCTGCGCCAGTGCTCCCGAGAAGACCACACCCCGGGTGGAGTGGGCTCTCACTGCAAGCGGGCACGGGCGATCTTGGGACCGGTATGCCAAAGTAATGGCATCCACGATCCAGTGCGCCAATCTCTGTTTGGAGACAGCCCCCCCTGGTGCCAAAGGTCTCCTCGTCCCATCAGGGGCCAGACATGGAGGTTCCAGAGGCCTGGCTTGGGGTGCCTCCCCTGCGACAGAAGGTCCTTCGTCAGGGGAATCGGCCAGGGGGGAACTGCCAACAGACCACCATGTCTGAGAACCAAGTCTGGTTGGGTCGATAGGGCGCAACTAACAGCACTCGGTGTCCCTCTTCCCTGACCTTGCACAGGACCTGTGCAAGGAGGTTCACTGGGGGGAAGGCGTACTTCCGCTTGTCCCGTGGCCAGCTGTGTGCCAAGGCATCCGTGCCGAGGGGACCCTCGGTCAGGGAGTACCAAAGCGAGCAATGGGTGGAGTCCGGGGAGGCAACAGGTCCACCTGTGCCTGGCCGAACCGCTCCCATATGAGCCGGACTGCACGGGGATGGAGTCGCCATTCTCCACGGAGCGTCCCCTGACGAGAGAGCGCATCGGCTGTCTGATTCAGGTTGCCCGGGATGAAGGTGGCTCGCAGGGATTTGATCACCTGCTGACTCCAGAGGAGGAGACGTCGGGCGAGTTGTGACACCTGCCGTGAGCATATGCCGCCTTGATGACAGATTTTCATCCTGCACGAGGGCTAGGAACCTCCTCCGTGCCAAAAGTACAGCCAACAACTCTAGGCAGTAGATGTGCCACTGCAGCCGGGGACCCATTCACTGCCCCGATACTGTGTGCAGAAGGGCATACAGTTTCGCCAGAAGGGCGGCAGCCTCATCCCGAAGGCCGGGAGCGTTCTCCCCTCGAACCGAGGTGTGGAGAATGCCCCGAACCTGGGCGGGCACCTGGAGAACTGGTTCACATAACCGAGACGGATCGTCCTCTCTAGCCAGCATGACGGGGCTGGTGCGCTCCAAGCGCCCAAGAACCATGACAGTGAAACCAGAGGGACGATCTTCTTCACCGTGCCATGGGAGGCTGGTTAGGTGGCTGACAGAGCGGTCACCTCGCACAGGGCAGAACCCCAGGGAGGTTGATGGCACTGCTAACTTACCTGCTTGGTGTTACCGCCGGCCAACGCAATTTCAAGTGGAGATTTCAGAAGGCAGCGAGAAGTTATGTCTCCCGGCGCACCGTCGTATCGAGAGTGCTGCGGGGAAGCCCAGAGAGAGAGAAGCTCTTTTGAGAGAGAGTGGGTGCCCGGCCCTAAAAAGGGCCCGGCTTGGGTGGAGGACATGGCAGGTGGCATCCCGCTTTGACGCACTGGCGATGACCTGGCCGGGGGGGGGGTCGCCCGCTGTACTCTCAATCCCCCTGGCTCATCCCGTCAGGGCCGCTCTGTCTCCTAGGCGGGTCCCCAATGGGGTAGAAGCTCCCTCCCACGGGGCTCTGCATCTCTAGCGGGCCGTTGCCTGGAGGGCCTCAATACCAGAGGGGCCACCACGGGGGGGCGGGGCTGCTGGGGGGGCAGGCTGCGCTCGGGACCTCTACGACCGACAGGTGGCCGGGTCACGGTGGAGCAGTCTGCTTCTTCACCATGGAGAACCTCCACAGTGTCACCACACAGCCCCGCTTGCGAGATGGGCGCATCTAGAAGGCGAGCCTTCGAGCGTCACTACGCAAGGTTGAGCCACAGATTTCTCCCTTGGACCACTATCATGGACATCGTCCGACCTAGAGCACCCACCATGACCTTCGTCGCGCGAGGCCGGTGGCGGTGCACAGCCAGGTTGGCCTTCCTATCAACCAGATCCTAACGCTTTGACTTATGACCCAATGGGTCGCCATAGTATTATGAACCTGACAGACCGCCATAGCGTGGAGGGCAGAAGCAGTTTAACCCACAGCATCGTAAGTCTTCGACACGAGTGTCAAAGAGCTTACATGCCCTGGAAGGGAGCCTTGGTCGACCCCTCCAAGAGGCGGCGTCTGCAGTGCACCGCAACTGCACATTCCACCTGGAGGACATTGACATGTCCCTTAGCTGCACCACCGTCCAGGGAATTAACAGCTCCTGAGCCCGTCAGACGGGAACGCCGCGAACGGCATATTCCACGTCTTTGTGAGCTGCGCATTCTCCTCCAGGTCAGCCGCGAGCGTTCCGGGGAGGGCGGGGCCACTACAACCAAGCACGACCATCATCTTTGCATCGCCTCATCTTGGGCTCGACCGCCCGGAAGCGGGAGCTCCAAGGGATCTCCGCATCCGATGCCAGGATGTAGCTGTCTGACGTTATGACAGAAAGTTCGTCCCCATCCCGTTGTTGAGTCTGCCCACTATGGGACGGTACACCGCTGCCCATCGGGGACAAGCCAGGTGAGCGTGCCGGGGCACGGATGGTCCGCGAGCCGAAATTGTCAGAGTGACATCCATGGGAATCCCCAATCACCCCCGCCGCTCGCCGAAACAGTCGACCTCGCCGAAGAGGCAGTCGACGCTCGGGAAGCAGACGGGTTTGCGGCTACATTCCAGAGATCGTAGCCAACCGTGACCGCAACACCTTAATCGACGAGTCCTGCCACTGCATGCTGGAACCCCAACATGCAATACAGGTGTCGTGCCCGTCGGACTCGGGAATGAGTCTGTCATACCCAAGAACACAGCTGCGACACATGCCCGAAGGCAGCGCAGACTGTGAGAGGAAATTTGCTCTTTTAGAAATATCTGCAGCTCGCTGCCGAGACGCCCAGGGGAAGTCCGCTACCGAGAGGGAGAAATCCGCTTCTTCACGTCGTGAATCCAGCAGTCTGTAAGGAGAATTCTCGGAGAGAAGAATCGCTTGACATGTACCGTCATGCAGGTTCCGAAGAACGAAAGATGAGTGAATGGCCGCCGCCACCTCCCTTTCATACCCGTATATACGGGGCGGGGACTGGCGTGCGTGTGCCATTCATTTAAAATTCCTCTCGGAGATGATAGGTTCTCTAGATCAAACCCCAAACCCCAACACAACGTCGAGAGACCGACTGAAGGGGAACAAGAAAAAACTTGTCTGCATTACAAACTATGCTACAGGCACATTTATGAGGATGTTTGTCAGCTATTATCTTTGATCTTCTTTGTCAAATGATATTCCACACATTCATCAAGATTACATCACTGTAGTCAATCAAGTTGTATTTTGGCAGATAATTCAAAGGTTGGTTTGATGTCTTGTGGTTAGTTTGATGTCCAGTAGCAGACAATGACATATGATAAGTATTATGAAACTGTACAGGCCTACAGTGTATTAAGCTAAAGCACAGCTAACCAAAGGAGTTATTAGGGTATTCCAAATTAGGGTTACCAAAAGAAAACACCACGTTTTACATGACTGTATGAAAACACCAAGAGAAGAGCAGTGAAACAAAAGGTACATAAGACACAGAGACAATCCTAGGTTTTATTTCAGCAGTCATTCAGGAAGGCAGTGACAGACAAGTGTTTGATAAGCAGGAGGGAGGGGATGTTTACATGGACACTAAGCCTTTATTTGCAATTGGACTCAGAGTTGTTGCTCCAACTTTAAGAAGTCTTCCTGTATGCACATGAATTTGTATTACAGCCACTAAAGGAAGAAGGGATAGAGCTAATGCAAAATGCGAGGTTGATTTTGAAATGTGTTTTGTTTAGAGGAGAAACAGAGAGAGAGAGCGAGAGAGAGAGAGAGAGAGAGAGAGAGAGAGAGAGAGAGAGGAAGTCTGCAATCGGCACTTATTTAACAGCTCACCAGTGTCTACCAGAACATCTTTTCAGTCTTCAAGAACACCGCGAAGAAAAACAGACAAAAACCAGGAGATACATTATATTATTGTACACCTTTGTGGGACAAATGAGGAACATGATAAAACACGCAATATCAGACTTCTTTTTTGAATATGAGACTCCTCGTCAGGTTCTGGTCAAAAACAGAAGAGTTGGGATTGTGTGTAGAATCATCCAGATGGGTGTTTTAGCCTACATCATAGGGTAAGATTTTTCTTTTTTGTCTTATAAAATTCAGAAAGTAAAACAAAAGTGCACAAGTAACTGAAACATGCATGTAAGCGCATGTTTAAACAAGAGCAGAAAAATGTAAATTATGTAAACAATAACTTGGGCATAAAATACAAATTGTTAAGTGTTGATTTCAATGAGTTTGGCATTTACTCTAACTTACTGCATTTCTTATTCAAACTACAATACAGACAGGGGTTTGACAGATGTTAACATTTACTACAATCAAGTTCAGGCAAAGGGACCAATTCCTGTGAAGTAGTACAAACCTGTGTTGTGCAATCTGTTGAGAAACTAGTGTTATGTAGGTGACAAATGTATTTCAAGCTAAATTTTAGAGATGACTTGAAACTGAAACCTGGGATGGTCACCATATTAGGAGAAAACAAAACCATACCCATACAAAGGACCCCCCATACAAAGTGGATAGGTATTCAATTACCTTTTTCAGATTCTTTCAGATTTTGCAATAATGCTTTATGATGCCATAGAAGAACCTTTTTTGGTTCCATAAAGAACCTTTAACATCAGAAGAACCTTTCTGTTTCACAAAAGGTTCTATGTTTCTCAGATTCTCAGATTCTAAAAAGGTAAGAAACAGGTGGTTCTTCAAAGAACCTTTGACTGAATGGTTCTTTGTGGAACCAATTCTATGGCATCGCTGTGAAGAACCTATTATGCACATTTATTTTTAAGAGTTCAGTATAACAAATGAATACATACAGTACTTTATAAATGAATGAACCTTGAGCCTCAAGTTGACAATTGTTTTATTGGGCTGCTTTGTCCTTTTCTGGTATTTAGCCTCAAACAGCAGCAGCTGTTCGATCAGAGACAGTCAGCCATGTGAAACCAGATGGAACTTATTCCAGACCACCCTTTAGTAAATGAAACACAGACGACAGTACAATTTACAAGACGCACACAGAGGAATATGTTTGGGAATTCAAAGCTAAAATTAAATGACGCATTAGAAACAAAAGTCTTTTAAAGCTTGTAGCTTCTGTTATATATCTAAATAGGCATCATACGAGAATGTAATCTGGCAGCGGAATGAAACTGTGCAAATTGATCAAATCAATAAACACATTGTCTTGGAGCATTACTTATGATAGTGTGGCCTATCTGGAACAGTAGCTCAACTTTGGTTGTGTTAGAAGATAAGGTTGAGAGTCATGCTTCAAACGGAAAAGAAACTTTTGTGGTGTCGTGCTAGAAGGCATGAAGCCAAGTCTTATTGCTTCATCCTATTTTATGTGACACAGTAGATTGCTGAAATACAAACTATAAGAGACAGCCTTGTGAGCATTTTCCATCTGTTGTGCCGGTTTAAATGATAAGCAAATGAACTTTTCACTCAAATTGTATAATGTTAACATGATTAAATTATGTGGACACCTCTATTAAGTGAACTGTAAAGTAAAATCTGTAAAAAAAAAAAAAAATTCTGTAAGCTGGAGAAACATATACAGAAATATATTTTTTTTCCCCTGTAAAATTACAGCATATAAGGATTAAATTGTTTTCCCCGTTTTTCCTGTAAATTTGTTGTCTTTTTTATTGTAAAATTTTTGACCCTATTTCAAAATTAAACTGTAAAAAAAAATCTTGTTAAAAAACAGAAATTTTCTGGCAGCTGGGGCGCCATAAATAAACTGTAAAATTACATTTCTCTCCGGTTTTCTTGTAAATTTTCTGTCTTTTTCTGTAATTTTACATTTTTTGATGCATTTCAAAAATATATTAAAAAATCCTGTAAAAAACAGTAAAATTCTGTGGAAAATTGGAAAATCTGTACATAATAACAGAATTACAGAAATTAGGGGATTTTTTTACAGTATACTGTGGCAGCATTCTTCACAAGATGAAAATGTATTGTGGACTGTTATTGTCAATTCATTTTTATTTACAAGTTTTTGGTGACAGTTACAGGAACAAGTGACTGACAATACACAAAAGCCTACACATACAATATCCACTATAATCGGTTGTTGATTTACTAATCACAATCACTAATGTTGACAGAAGCTCAATATTGACAAAGTGTTACACCTATACACCTATTCCTGACTAGAACATATGACATGGCTTTACAGAATACAGTCACAGTAACAATAAAAAATTGAGATTATATAAATGACGGATGTTTCTATATTGTTGTTAAAATACAACTAAATTATCTCTGCAATTACATCATCATTTATTTTATTTCTATTATTATTACTATATACTGTTTGTTTCACAATGTATTTTCTGTACAGCAGCTTTGCATCATTTGCAATGTACAATCTGCACTGTATCTTGATTATAGCAGATCAACAATGTTAACAGATTACATTCTTACTTTTCTAGGTGGGTGTTCATGTATGAGAAAGGCTACCAGATAGTGGATGTTGCCATGGGCTCTATATTAACAAAGATGAAGGGACTGGCTTTCACGAATATCAGTGGAGATGAGAGGATCTGGGATGTAGCAGATTATGTTTTTCCAGAACAGGTGGGTTATTTTTCATCATTTGGAATAAAGAAACAAACATTTTAAAAATAGTGGCCCAGATTTAGATACAAATACCAGAAATAACTAATATACCCATAGTAAAAAAAAACAATTAATTTAAAATGCATTTATTTCATGCTAAGTATAGTTTAACATATTTACTGACATGACTTACTGATATAAAATTATTATTAAACGTTATTTGGAGAACTATTTATACACAATGCACATTTCTTCATATTAAGCATGTGTTTGAATAAAAATGTGTTCTAATGTCACTTTTGATAAGGATTTTATGATTTTTAAAATAAAATCAATCTTTCAATGCAAGATATTTAAAGTGTACCTGCAGCATACTTGCAATAGTTCCACTTTAGCACAATCAAATACACTTAAATGTATCTTTAGTTGGACTACAGCACTATTTCTGCACAATTAAAGTATATTAAGTACAAAATTAGTTGTTCCAATTTAGCAGACTTTAAGTATACCAATTTAGTATACCACAAATACAATCGCAGTGTTTTTTCATTAAGTATAAGATGTAAATGGATTTGCAGTATACTTAGCATGAAATAAATGTATTTCAAAAACATTTTAGTATATTTATTTCTCACTAGGGACTATACTATATTTTAACACAGATCTAATCAATCTAGTAAATCAAGGCTTCCATCCTGAGTTCCTGAGCACATACTTAGAAACTAAATGTGTAGTATAATGCAATGTAAGTCGCTTTGGATAAAAGCGTCTGCCAAATGCATAAATGTAAATGTAGGCTAAATGTAAATGAGTATAAACTCAGGCTAATATAGAAGCCAGAGTGGATCGTTTTTCGTCACAGATAAGGTTACTCATACTGTGTAAACATCTTCAGTCACGAACCATCAGGTTGTTTTCGCTACAGCTTAGACACGTCTTTATATTTCTAATGCAAGTAAACATGTGCTTTAAATAATCAGTGGAAAGAGAAATTGTTTCAGCATTTAGCATTCCAAACAAAGTTTAGCATTTTCCAAATGAAAAATACATCCATCATCTAATATACACAGTAGGAGATGCTGAAGTATTTGAAGTAAATAAATTGAAATGCCTGACGGCATCATTTACTTTATGCTAACAGTCAGCAGCAACATTTAGAAACCAGTTCTGAGAAACAGACTGTTGACAGAGAAGATCTGTACAGTATACTTAGCAAACAAAGGAGTGGCCATCTTGGAGCTACATGATACGATCAAATATTATCCATAAAACAAACTGCTAAAACTGTTCTTTGCATCAACAAGTATTGTTCACTCCCTGAGAAGGTATATAACTGTATTTTGTAGGGACTACATTAAAAACCTACTGTAGAAATATAAGAAATTTACATTTTGACAACATACAATATGTCACCAACCAAGTACTAATTATTGTGTGACATTGTGCATTTAAGTTCTTGTACTGTTGCTATAGACGCACATAAGATGCTCTTTGAATTACTCTCAACATGTAAGCTACTGTATGGGCTAACATGTATGTAAACGTAATGTAAACGTTCATCTGTGTCAGCCTGTGTGCTGCTGTCATTAAAGCAAAATGCAAGAAACTAAAAAACTAAGTAATACAGGATCTATCGGTAATAAAGTATCTATTGGTAAACATCATAATACCACTGATACCTAAGATACAATGATACATTTGATATTTGTGCAATATTACCAGAAGAGTCAGTTTTTAACCATGCACATGTTGGAAACCTGTACATAAACACATTACTTAAAAGGATTTTACTGCACTGACGCTGAAGATGAACAGATTCAGACCAACCCATCTGCGTACACTTTCAGTATTAGACTTGGAAGATTTCTCATGAACATTTATCATGTTACGCATACGTGCACAGTCAGTTTCAAACACTTAATTTCTCATGCAACCAATGTTTTACCAAAGAGAGAGAATGTAAATTTTAAGTCTGTATCCCACTGCATGTTGCCTTGTGTGTATATATTACCCCAAACGCCCAATATTTAATCTCCCTTCTGTTTTGCTTTCTAGGGTGATGCGTCTTTCGTTGTGATGACAAATTTCATTGATACTGTGGGACAAACACAGGGCAAGTGTCCTGAGGTGAATAAGCATCTCTCTCTCTCAGATATTCATCTCCAGGATCTTTCATAATCATGACACGCCTGGGTTTTTTCTTCACTCATATCCTGAGTCCGGACCATATTGTTCTTTCGTTTTACTGCTTTCAGTTGAACCATTTCACAGTCTAGTTTCTCTTTATTATCCATGTCCCATTTGTAATGTTCATCATTAAATGACAGTTTGCGGCTGCTGGCCTGTTAGTACGCGCAGTATGGATTTAGCCTGCATGTTTAAATGTAGGAATTAGGATCAGATGACAAGCCCACAAAATGCCCACAGTCTGATTTGCATTGGCTTAAAAACAGGAAAGGGCACACAGAAAGATCATTTTTATTAGTCCACTTGGAAACAAACTCATAATACAAAGCACAAGGTCAATACAAAGAGTGCTTTTGAGAAGAAACTAATCTAGATTTGCCAAAGTTTAGTTTAAGGTATAGCATAAGCTGTTCAAGGGTGTTGTTTAATAGCAAGTTAAAGGGATAGTTCACCCAAAAATGAAAATTCTGTCACAATTTAGTCACCCTCTTGTCATTACAAACCTGTATGGTTTTCTTTCTTCTGCAGAACACAAAAGAGGATATTTTGAAAAAAGTTGGAAAACATGGGTTTTGCATTCATTTAATAGAAGTGAATGAGTACCACTGTTGTTCGGTTGCTAACATTTTTCCGAACATCATCTTTTGTGTTCTGCAGAAGAAAGAAAGCCACACAGGTTTGTAATTACAAGAAGGTGAGTAAATGGTGAACTATCACTTAAACTAGATATCCATTAGCAGATGCATATTCTGCAAGACTCGCACCATAAAATCATTTTTTGGTGCTTATGTACAGCATATTTTTAATATCAGTTAATTATTGGAATATGACTTGTTTCTGGTTATACAAAAAAAAACCTAAATGCACTGTGACTGATCACATTACATGTCAATCATACAGTCACTTCCTGTCTAAGTGGGCAGATCTCAGACAAAAAAATCTGTATTTTAGGATCAGACCTGGTGCCATTTAGTCAAAGGTTCCCAGTATGTAATCACAGATAGATAACACGATCTTTTTTACCGTGAAACAGAGGTATGAAAGCTGTTTCTATACACTCAAAAAGTTAGTTTTACTTAACCCATCCATAAAGAATGCAAGTAACTGCATTACCGTAAGTTAACTATGTAATTTATACAAAAAATGTAGATCTGTCAGCTTTACTTAACAAGTGTTTGATTGGTCAAATTAACATTGCTGAGTAGAATGCAAAAATCTATAATATTGGACCTATTGTTGAGTTTACTTAATATAAACAAGTTAATTCAACATGACTGGTTAAGGGGGATTTTCAGTTCCCAGTTTGCGTAAGACTGCATTTAGGCAGTACATTTCTAAATTTTGTGTTATTTTAAGTGTTTTTCAGTAAAGAAAAAATACTTTTTTGTGCTTAATGTTCATTAATCTTTGAGGTTTAAAAGAGTTTGTTGTATTTTTTTGTTTTAGGGTTGCCATTGTTTTGAAGAGTGGTACATATGCTTAGGCTGTGAGAGGTTTATGCGCGCCCATGATGTCTATTGCATCATTCAATGAGCATTAACTGTGCTAATGCCAGTATTGAGATGACTCTCATCTGATTTGCTCATTGTGTTTTGACTTACATGCAGCAAGTCTGTATATAATTTATGTATGACAACAAAAAGTACCATTGAGAAGGATAAATATTGAGTTTACTTAACTTAAAATTACTGGTACAATCGGAATGGTTTGGATTTACTCAAAAAAGTTTTGTCAACATTACTTTATTTTTTTGTTCATACAACTAAAGTGTTATTTGTTCAAATTACTTAATATTGTTGTGTGGAACCACTTGACGCAGCTTTTTAAAGTAAATTCAACAAATCATTTTTTGAGTGTACATCACCAGAAGCTTCCCTTGATCGTATCTACCACCTCTTCTCTGTTTCCTTCCTTTAATCCCTCGTTTTTGTTTAAACAAATGACTCTTAGAACAGGGTTTTGTGGTCCTTCTGTTAATAGTGCGCTGTGCTCTTTGCATCAGTCATTTAGATGCCAAATTTTCATATTGTCTCCGCAAATAAGCAAATGTAGGCTTTAACAATCACTAATAGCTATTATGGTATATAATAATAAAACATGCTGTATGTATGTTGCAGGTGTCAGATGGGAAGAACACGTGCAACTCGGACGCAGACTGTGATGTGGGCAAATACAAACGTACGGGAAATGGTAAAGTTTGAACCATTTATTTGTTCCGACAGAAGGCACCAGCACCACGGTGTGGACTAACATCACAGCACTAACAGCAGCCTGGGGCAGAGGAACTGAATCATTCTTTAATCTTTTCATCAACATAATATAATATCTTCTAATCTTAATAGATTTGACTGGCAAATGAATCAAGTTATGTAAGATTTAAAACTGTTTTTCACTCTTTGGGCAACCTCCACCTCAATCGTGTTGCAGTCTCTGTAAGTCACTAACATTCATGACATGCTTGTGTATTCTAACACTTTAATCTCAAATTTCTTCATGCCTGATAAATCTTTTTCCATGTGCTGTCTAATGTCTTTCATTCCCAGAGACCCACGAGGCTCTTATCTGCTATATAAGATAACAGGGAGCACGAGGGCATGAACTGCATAGTTCACATTAGCCTATTCACAAAACAACCCATTACATATTTGTTGCAAAATTGATTTTTTTAAACACCCAGTGCAATTTGAATCAAGGCAAAAATGTTCCCATACACAGGCTATTCAAATATTTAGTTTGCCATTCACTCACATGCAGGAGGTAAACAACATTATTGAATTACTACTCAAACCTAAACATGTTAAACTCATGTGACGTCAAACAAATCTTTTTGCTTCCTTATATTTGTGTTAGAATTATGGTTGTCGTAGACTAGTAAACCTAATCAACAAACCAACTATAGAAATACAATGTTACATTATTGGAATAGTGCATTATTGACTAAAGGCCTGAGCTCGTTGAGAGGTCACAAATACAGTACTTAAATATTGACTACTGTAGATCTGTTTACCTGGTTACTTCAGGAATACAAATCTAAGTAAACATTACCATCTCACTTTACAGTAATTCAAAGTGTACTGTCATGGCACGAACAATCTAAAGAATGCTTTATTCTGTATACAGCAGCATATGGGAGCATTTCCTCAAATGTTTTTTAATTGTTCATTTATTGTTAATTTTGTGCCTTATATTTCTGTACTTGATTTAATTTACTGTCACTATGGTGATTGTAATAGTTGTACTGTATGCTACTTCTATATACAAACTAGGCTATTACCAAAACAAGTTCAGTGTAAAAAATACTGTATGCACAGTAGTAGCCAAAAGTGATGCCGAGGGGAACATTTGTACAGTATTTGCTCTTCATGCCCCCTCAAGTTATATTAAATATGAGGAGCATGATACAAATTAACAAAACACTATAACAGCCAGATTTACTAACTGCGTGCGGCGGCGTAAAAAACGGCAGTTGGCAAAGACACACAGTGAAAATTAGCGCTGAAAAGGCATGTGCATTTGTAGGAGTTTCCTCTTCAGATGCAAACTTTATGGAAGGAGAGTATTTAAATTAATCACGTAACGTGATTTACTAATGTTTGCGCTCATCATTGTACTGATATTTGCAGCTTTATTTAACGACCAAAAAGCTTGTCTTAAACCTTGCTCTATAATGAGAATGAGATATTGCCTGTTTTTTAATGTGCGCCTTTTCGATAAATCATCAGCAGAAATTTCCACTCCCATCTGTGCTTTTTTTTTGCGCTCTCACGCTATGTTTAGTAAACCTGGTCCTAAACCTTTAGGGAATTTGTTGGATAAACATGTTTGGCATATCAGGAAATATGAATATTGAATAAAAAGCGAAGACATCACTTTTGCCCATAGAAAAATTGGACTTACATTACAGACAAAGACATGAAGAAATCAGTCAGGCTCATCCATTTGAAACACCAAAGCCATTGAGGCTTATTCACACTGATCCAACAAACGCCAACAGGGGTTTCACATTGATCCAACAAACACGTTTGTTGGCATTTAATGGATCAGTGTGAATTAGTCTTTTGATGTTCACTGTTCATGCTCGCTGTTATTAGCAGACTTTCGGAATGGAAGATACAAGAAGTGTCACTTGCACAAATAGACATAATCTGCTTCCATGTTAACTTTCAATGTTCACAGTGTGACACTGATGATTCTATGTAAATTCCTTTTTTAATTACATGTTCTAAAAATGGATACAAAATTACTTAAATTTTCAAATTAACAAAATTATTTACAGAAAAATGAATTTACAAAACTTTCTCTTTTTTGTTAATAATTAACATTGTTTGTGTGTGTGTGTTTGCCTGTCTCTGTTCCTTCTAACGCACGTGACAAGGATTTTCAATGTTGTTGTTTTGATTCAGCTTTATGCCTTCTCTTCAGTTCACTCCCTAATACACTTCTGACCTCTTATATCTCCCCTTACTGCATTTCCGTCTCTTCTCTCGTAGGGTTCATGACGGGCAAGTGTGTGAACAGCACCAAAACTTGCGAGATCTACTCCTGGTGTCCTATTGAAGATGACCGTGTAATACCAGAGTACGGATTTCTCTTTTATTATTGTTGAATTACAATAGAACTGGCTTCCCAGAGACCCTTCATCGTACCTGCAACAAGACATTTCCCTCTTTTTTGTTCCCTAGACCTCCAGTATTGGAGGCAGCAGAAAACTTCACACTGTTCATCAAAAACTCCATCACTTTTCGCCAGTTTCAAGTAGTCAGGTAAAAGGTTTCCTCCTAACTACACACAGTAAATTCTCTCACAGCAGTAAGTATACATTTCCTCTCAGCCTATTTGTCTCTGTCTAGGAGTAACCTGGTGGAAGGTGTGGATCAGGCGTACCTCAATCGCTGTCAATATCATCCCACTAAAGATCCACTGTGTCCTATCTTCAGGCTTAGAGATATCGTTGAGCTTTCCGGTTTTAATTACTCAGACATAGCTCGTTTGGTATGTTTTCTCTTTGTCATTATATGTATACACACACCCCGATACTCACACTTTTGGTCACACATTTGCTACACACACACATGCACACGCGGGTTTGTATTACCTAATAATCACACAAACATGGGCAAGACACTTAGAGCATTTAAAGATTTAAAGCAACACAGTATTTGACCGAATTATGAGTCTTTTTATTTAGTGAGGACCAAAAGTGGGTTGTAATGAAAGTTCACTGTGACTCTCGCTGGTGCACATGAAGAAACAAGTTCTCTTGTTTAAATTCCCACTCACACGTGCACACAAATAGCAAAATGTGTTCATTCAGACAATAGCAAGTAGTACAAACCGGAATGCTATTCTAAAATAATACATTGTTACAGAACGATATTTTTGTCGAAAACCCCTATCCACACCCGAAACCCTAACCAAAACATCTTTCAATCAGGAAGGCCATCAAAATAGTTTGAATTAAAGCTTACAGGCAGGGTTGCCAAATCTTTTTCAAAATCACTGTATAGAAATTATTATAAACACACAGTTTTTTTAATGAATAACTAAATCTTTCTTTAAAAATGGCCGTTAATAAAGAAAGAAATCGTACTTTTAACTCGCTGAATAAAAAACAACGTGGCAACACTGCTTGCAGGGAATATGCAAGCACGTCCCTTATATTTCTTCCCAGAAAAAAATCTAATTAAATAAAATAAATACTTTCCATTATATTTATTAAGATTTACAAGTTAATTATAGTTCATGTGACTGTTAAAATGCTCATCTCATATACTTTGTAACCTGGTAGGGTGGCTCTATAGGAATACTCATTGAGTGGGATTGCAATCTGGACTTCAATATCAGACACTGCAAACCAGAATATGAATTCTTTGGTCTCTACGGAACTGGGAAAAATGATAAAGAGTTGAAAGCATCACTGGGATACAATTTTAGGTGGGTGAGACTGTCCAAAAATGATGACCTTTAACAGTTCAGTCAATAAGTTTTGAATCAAAATGTCCAGGATTAACTGTTAAAGAGACACACACTGTTATACACAGATTACACCTCATTGTATAATGGAAAATAATTTGTCAATTACCGTTGTCTGAGCTTAAAGGTCCATTGTTGAAATTTAGCGACATCTAGCGGTGAGGTTGCCAATTGCAACCAACGGCTCACTCCACCACTCCCTTTCAAAGCCCTATGTTGGCTGCACAGGACTAAGATGTCATCACATTTTCACAAGGAGATAACGTATTTACGAAACGCACTCTGTAGAGCAGTTTGTCCGTTTAGGGCTACTGTAGAAACAACATGGTTAATTCCATGTAAAGGGACCCGTGGTGTATGTAGAGAGGTAACAAAAACATAACGCTTCATTATGTAATGTCCTTTTACACCTCTGAAGACACAGTTATGTATATTATATTGCATTTCTGTAAATAGATCCTACAAAAAAATGACACATGGGAACTTTAACTGAGAAAAAGTCAAAATGTCTGTACTGTATTAGAACTAAATATTTATAAAGATCTAAATTGACTATTGTTATATAATATGGATGGTTTCAGATATGGTAAACATTATTTGGAGAATAATGTGGAGAAGAGAACATTAATGAAGGTGTTTGGTGTACGGATAAACATTGTTGTTCATGGACGGGTAAATGGATTTCCCTATAGTTACATATTGCAGAACATTCACATACCCACTTTTACAGCTGATTCAATTTTTTTGCAGGCAGGAAAATTTGATATCATTCCAACGCTGACGGCCATTGGCTCAGGTGTAGGAATCTTTGGAGTGGTGAGTGAAACCTTTTTCCAAAATCAATAAATATAATACATTATTGGATTTTTACATGTAATGAATATTTATTAATATAGGCTATTCAAACAATAGTAAGTTAAGTTCCTTGCTATAATTCACATTTAGTGATCACCTCTTATCTCAAGATCAAATATAATATAATTTTAGTTGTAGACAGTTAAAACATTGTTAAAGGAATTGTTCACTTTAGAATTAAAATGTTATGCTTATTTACTCACCCTCACGTCACCCAAGACGTCCATGTCTTTATTTCCCCAACAACCTTGGATTAGTTTCTACAGAAGAAATAAAGACATGGACGTCTTGGATGACATGATGGTGAGTAAATAAGCATAACATTTAATTCTAAAGTGAACTATTCCTTTAAAAAGGGTAGATAAAAAGCTCCTTACTAAATTCTTTCAAAGCTGTCCAATTTTATGATATTTTAAAAATATTTGTTGTGATTTGTTTAAAGGCAACTGTTGTGTGTGATGTGCTCCTTCTACATTTACTTCCAAAAAGAGATTTCTACAAAAACATGAAATATAAGCATACAGAAATCAAGGAAGAGGTGAGTGTTGATTTTTGGAAAAAAATCACATACAGTATTATAGTAACACCTTGCATTAACAATAATGCATTAATGCGAACAACAGTGAGACATCTTTACAGCATTTAATAATATTTGTTGATAAACAGTTTTGTTAACTAAATTCAACAGCTTTTGATGAAAAAAAATATTAGTAAATTTTGAAATGAACAATTAACTACTAAAATGAATAAATACTGTTAATTTTATAGTTAACTAATGTTTACAAATGCAACCTTTTTGGTAGCAAGCAATATTACTATTGTGTTATCAATATTATATTTACATAGACCTCATATTGACCTTATGATGATGATGCTGACTACCATAGGTATGCTCTTCTACTAAAGTTCACATTTGGAAGAGCTGTTGAGAGATAAATCATACTGTGCTTTAAATTCCACAAGGTGGCAGCAGAGACACGTTGTTAAACACCAACACAAGGAACTTTAGTGATCAGTAACAGATGTAATATTATTCCCAAATATTTACATAAAGCTGCATTCCCAAAGTGTCAGTATGGAAACATCTTCAGCTCGGCACTAATCAGAATTTACATAAAATTCAAATGGTTTATCAAGAACATCTCACTTTAACAGAGTCAGTGTGTGGGAGGGAAAATATCTTACCTTTGAGTTGTATAAATGTGGGACGTACGCAATTCAATAGACGTATACATTGACGTCCATGAAACAACAGTTTCCTATAGATATCTCTGCAGTGATAGTTACTGTAGCCACGCAGCATGTCGATCAAACTTGTTTTTTTTTTACAGAGAAAGTGAGCGCAAATCTTAACCTGCGGGACTTCAGCTTGGCAGCTCTCTAAGGAAGAAAAACATTGATTATGTCACTTAAAAAAAAGGGGGGGGTGGCACTGGGGCTGGTAAAGAGAAGAGAGAGAGAGAGAGAGAGAGAGAGAGAGAGAGGGAGAGGGAGAGGGAGAGGGAGAGGGAGGTAACACGCAGGTGTCAAACAAAATGTTTATTTGATGGTTTATTGTGCCTCAAACAGCCGTGGATGACTTAAGTATTATATAGTATATAGAACGTTGATGCTATAGACTCTGAAGCTCCCAGTTAAAGAATAAAAAAAATAGGTTTTAGATCAAGACTATCCATAAAGACAATAAATAAAAACAAAACTGAATCAATATTTCAAAACATTAAAACAAAGTGGGATAGTAGGGTCAGCTTGTCATGAGTGTAAAATAAACCATAGTAACTACTACAGAAACAACCTAACTCAGGATCCGCTCTTATTCGTTTACTAACTGTGGTCGTTTTAATTTGGAACCCATTTAGAACATTTAAAGGGGTCAAATGACACGGCTAAAACGATTATTGTTTGTTTTAGATGTAATGCATTGTGTATACACGATTTTAGGTTAAAAACGCTGTGTTTTCCACATACCGTACATGTTTGTACCTCCTCTTTGCCCCGCCACTCTGAAACGTGCAGATTTTTTACAAAGCTCATCGCTCTGAAAAGTGAGGTGTGCTATGATTGGTCAGTTAACCAGTGCGTAGTGATTGGTCGAATACTGCAAGTGTGTGACGGAAATGTAACGCCTCTTACCATATTCGTAACATCATGTTTCCCAAGCAGGTGATAAAATGTCATCGGTACTTTCCTTATCAATTCGAGCCCGAATCTGATCCGGAAAATGAAGATGATCAAGCCGATACATCAACTTTGCCAGCGCGACTTGAGCAGGGTGTAAAAAATTGGTAAGGTTTTTAAAAATATATTACGTTAAATAGTTAAAAACTATAGCTAACTGTTTTACCTTTTATATACGACGTAATAAAGATTTGCCATTAGTGATCAACCAGTGTTACGCCATGTCTCGTCGCGACTCAACAAAGACAATAAACCCCATTATAAACACGACATTTGTTGCCTCTGGTTGGAACATAATTACTGATTATTAGGACTTATGTTGTCTTTTTTCACGTTGCGTGCGTGTCTGCATTTGCAGATCACACAAAGAAACAACATGCGCTACAAACACACGTCAAACTCAACTCGCGTTAGTCTGTAACGAAGTCTTTTACAATGAAAATATACTTACAGGCTGCGAATCTGAAGCACCAGACTGTCCTTGCGAAGTTGTAATGGTTGGAATTGCCCCACTTTTTAACAAAAGCTTTCGTGCACAGCCGGCCTTGATCTCTCCCAGGTTCATGAAGCCATCATCTGTGAAATGCGCTGCACACACTTGAATATTCAGATTTTACTGTTCTGGAACAGTATTGTAAATAAAATGTAACCATTCGTTTTTAGTTGTCTCATCTTTTGGAAGGGCAAAAAAAGGCTTTCTTTTCGCAACGAAACACACAGTGTCTCCACGACATGGCTGTGGCGGCGACCATTCAATGAGACTTACAAGTACGCCCATCTTACTTGCGTATAGATTTGGGCGGTCTTAGTCAAGTCATACCACGAAATGACGTAAATTTGTGGGGGTGTGGTTACACGAGGCGTTTCAGGCAGGTCTGGGTGAGCATTCGCTTTTAGATAGAATGCATCTTTTGTTCCGACACTTTAATTTTTGCAATTTTACATATCTAATACATGCATGGGCAACTTATAACACACCAAAGACACAGAAAAACCTGTATTCGCGCCATATGACCCATTTAACAATCAGATCTGAACATACAACTTAAGATAGCAAGTTTCTGCAATAAGGCACCTGGTAGCTGTTGCATACAGTTCTGCTCACCATTATTGGCACCCTTGGTAAATATGAGTAAAGAAGGCTGTAAAAATAAATCTGCATTGTTTCTCCTTTTAATCTTTTATTTAAATTAATCTACAAAATTCCAACATTTCATTGAAGGAAAACAATTTGAAGTGGGGGGAATAGCACATTGAGAAAAAAATGTTTTTCTTCCATATATGTTGGCCACAATTATTGGCACCCTTGTATTTAATTCACCCCGCAACCTTAATTTATAAGAAAATCAGCTCTGAGTGTTTTCTTTTCAGTCTGATGAGGTTTGAGATTACGTTGAGAGTCATCTGAGTCCATTCCTCCATATTCCTCCAGTTTTATCTCTGTGTATTCGGGTGTTAAATGGCGAATTAGAGGAAGTTTGCTCGACATATGTGTGATATCTAGGGCCATATGATTTCGGCGATGTATTTGTAATCTGCTTGTTTTGCGTGTTTATGAGTGAAAGAGTGGCATGGTTGCGCTTGAAGAGCTTTCAGCGTCCGCGTTTCACAAGGAGGAAGCTTCCGTCAAACACCCCCTTTGCGGAAACCCGTCAAAATAAAAGTCCTTTATTTGAGAACAAGTTATAACATTGTTTTTAATAATTCGGCCACGGAGTATATTTACTTACTTTAGTAAATTGAAGTAAATGTGCTAGTAAAATTATAAAAAATAGTACATATAATTAAAAAAATATTACTTGCTTAGAAAATAGTACTTAAATTTATGTAGACCTAAAACCAGAAAGGAAAAAAGAAATACGGTCTACCAGCCAAATAACCATAGTGATGTAAAGTAAATATGTTTAATTACATTATGATGTGCTCCTATGCACATGCTATGTGCCGTAAGTGGTATGCTAAGGAACACACACACGTTTTGTTATGTGGCATTTTCTGTTTGCTCAGAAGCATTTAAACTGCAGTTCTAAAGCTCAGCTGTAATAAAGAAACTTAAAATGTTTAACATCTTTTCACATCATGTGTTTTTGCATCAAATTATAGAGTGTAGTATCAATAACAGTGTTGATAAGTACCGGTATCGATAAGCAGTATCGATATCGGTATTGATAAAATCTTAAAGATACCCATCCCTAGTGTTCAGTGACCCATTTTTTATTGATGTTGATGTTTATTTTGAACCAGTGTGCTGATGGACGATCTAACCACGACCCATTATAATATTTCTAGCAGAGCAAGAAAAGGTTTTGATTTTTTTACTTGTTGGTATTTGATATAAAACATGATGACATGTATCTGAACAAAATGTCCAGAACCTCTGGTATAAAAATAGGTTAACAACAATGAAGATGGACATGGGGCATTCTTTTACCCCTGTGTGCACCAAACCTATCTTGTGTTATTGCTGCCATAAAAACTCTTTTTCATTCCATATGGCCATAGACCCCAGTCCTGGTTGAAGTTCCAGTATGGCAGATTAACATGGTGCAGTTTATTTTTGCATAAAAGCAGAAGATTTGTTTCTTGAACAGTGTCCCAAACAACTTGTGGTGATGGAGGTTCAGTTTTCCTTTATTTTTATTAAATGCTTTCTGACCCCAAAATTCAACTGATTACTGCAATTTTCCATCTGTGCTCTTTGAAGAGTCTTTGGCCACTCAAATTCTTCTCCTAGTTGTGCATTGAGACTATATAGACACACATCCTGTTTCAAGCTGATTTTCAACATCTCCAGTCCATTAAAACTTCTTGATCATTGCCCTGATGTTGGAAATGACATTGTTTATTGTTTTAACTATTTCCTTAAAGCCATTTTGTATTTTGTGTAGCTCAACAGAACTATATTGCACACCAGAACTATATTCTTTGGTTTTATCCATTGTGATAAATGATTAAGGGGGGTTGGGCTTTGTGTTACTAATATTTATTCTCCTGTGCAACAAGAAGTCATAACTGGACAACGTCATGTTTCTAGTCACCTTGGTGTGCTAAGAAAATGTAAATATCAATGGGAATATACTTGGGAGGTATTTTACTCATAAGAATTTCTAGGGGTACCAATAATTGTGGCCAGGGTGTATTAGAGAAAAAAAATTCTCTGTGATATTCCCCCTACTTCAAATTGTTTTACTTTAATGAAATGTTGGAATATTGTATATTTTTTAAATAAAAGATCATAAGGAGA
This sequence comes from Triplophysa rosa, assembly GCF_024868665.1. Taxonomy (NCBI): domain Eukaryota; kingdom Metazoa; phylum Chordata; class Actinopteri; order Cypriniformes; family Nemacheilidae; genus Triplophysa; species Triplophysa rosa. Next base: position 23,297,849 of record NC_079891.1, read on the forward strand.
CACAATGTAGATTTATTTTTACAGCCTTCTTTGCTCATATTTACCAAGGGTGCCAATAATGGTGAGCAGGACTGTAAGTAAATGCATTGTAAAAATGAACAAGTTCTCAGACGTGTATTTGTCCATCCACAGAAGCCAACATTACCCACGGTACAGACAGAAAAAGAGAAACCAAAGGTAACACACTATTCAAATAACCTAAACATCATATCCCTGTAGAATAACAGTATATCATCATAAACAACTATTCAATGCAGCTTTGAGCAATTATTCAAGGTCTTTTTTTGTGCACAGGAGTGAAGAGAGAGAGAGAGAGGCTGCCATGACTACTGCACTGAAATGAACATTGAATATTTCACTGGGTGAATATTTCACTAGCGAGAAACTTGGAACTGCAGAGGGAAACAATATTATGAGGTGTGGGAAGGCTTATTGTTCTTTATGGGAGGGGTCTTAAAGGTTTTTCAAAGTTTTCCACAACAAAATATCTACAGATCTACGGAAAGGGACATTTCTAAACATTATATCAACATGTAAATTGTTACTGTTAAGCCGATAGTTGTTACTGTAGTTAGGTGTTTATATAAATATTTAGATCGTCAAAAGTAGAATTTAAAAGACAAAGCTGTGACAGGAATGCAAGAGGTGTTTTATTATTTATATTAATGGTGTCACAGTTTTAGCAGATTCACACTTTTCATTGACATGAAAGAACGCATCTGGGCAGAGATACCTAGAAAACTGTAGTAAATATATAAATGCATATTTTATGATATATTTAGGATAAATCTCTTCTGCTGTTCGCATGGGAGGTCAGTTTGTTAGATCAATCTTTTTTAGGACATTATTTATTAAAATCTTGAACATGTTGAAAATTGTTTTTTTGTACTAAGGGCCATTTTAAAGAGTATTGTCAAACGTTTTGTTAGCAGTTTATTTTTATGGATTCAGAACAATTTTATCAAATCATAATAAAAACAGATGCCACTATCATTTGTGATATCTTTATTGATTTTGATTATGTCTGTGTGTACAAAAAGCATGCAAAAAATAACATCTTTATATGCTTTGTTACATATTTACAAAAGAGTTGCATTCAGTGCTTTCTCAGGCCATGCTGTTTTTGTCTATTTTCTCATTCAGACTTTTTAAATTCAGTTACATTCAGATCAATGCAATATAAATAACCAGCAATATTAGGCACTCAGACACAAATAACTGAGCATTCAGACTTCAGGTATGTGAGCGTTTTATGATTTATATACAGCAGTCAATTCTGATATATGTTTTAAAGGTTCTTCAAACCCATCAACTTTCGTAAGAAAAGAAAAATTTAAATCACTTTCGTGACAGGAGCTACAAAGTTCAAAATAGCCACTTTATAATCCTTCCATTAGAGATTCATGTTAACAACAGAAAATATTTTGCGTGTGTGTGTGTGTGTGTGTATACAGAAATGGTAAATGCGTGACCATGCCTGCCATCTATTGCACATGAGCTGTAACCCGAAATAAGAAATAAAGCTGTAGCACTTTAGTCCATTGCTCACACAGAGGTATGCCATATACACTCACCTAAAGGATTATTAGGAACACCATACTAATACGGTGTTTGACCCCCTTTCGCCTTCAGAACTGCCTTAATTCTACGTGGCATTGATTCAACAAGGTGCTGAAAGCATTCTTTAGAAATGTTGGCCCATATTGATAGGATAGCATCTTGCAGTTGATGGAGATTTGTGGGATGCACATCCAGGGCACGAAGCTCCCGTTCCACCACATCCCAAAGATGTTCTATCGGGTTGAGATCTGGTGACTGTGGGGGCCATTCTAGTACAGTGAACTCATTGTCATGTTCAAGAAACCAATTTGAAATGATTCGAGCTTTGTGACATGGTGCATTATCCTGCTGGAAGTAGCCATTAGAGGATGGGTACATGGTGGTCATAAAGGGATGGACATGGTCAGAAACAATGCTCAGGTAGGCCGTGGCATTTAAACGATGCCCAATTGGCACTAAGGGGCCTAAAGTGTGCCAAGAAAACATCCCCCACACCATTACACCACCACCACCAGCCTGCACAGTGGTAACAAGGCATGATGGATCCATGTTCTCATTCTGTTTACGCCAAATTCTGACTCTACCATTTGAATGTCTCAACAGAAATCGAGACTCATCAGACCAGGCAACATTTTTCCAGTCTTCAACTGTCCAATTTTGGTGAGCTCGTGCAAATTGTAGCCTCTTTTTCCTATTTGTAGTGGAGATGAGTGGTACCCGGTGGGGTCTTCTGCTGTTGTAGCCCATCTGCCTCAAGGTTGTGCGTGTTGTGGCTTCACAAATGCTTTGCTGCATACCTCGGTTGTAACGAGTGGTTATTTCAGTCAAAGTTGCTCTTCTATCAGCTTGAATCAGTCGGCCCATTCTCCTCTGACCTCTAGCATCAACAAGGCATTTTCGCCCACAGGACTGCCGCATACTGGATGTTTTTCCCTTTTCACACCATTCTTTGTAAACCCTAGAAATGGTTGTGCGTGAAAATCCCAGTAACTGAGCAGATTGTGAAATACTCAGACCGGCCCGTCTGGCACCAACAACCATGCCACGCTCAAAATTGCTTAAATCACCTTTCTTTCCCATTCTGACATTCAGTTTGGAGTTCAGGAGATTGTCTTGACCAGGACCACACCTCTAAATGCATTGAAGCAACTGCCATGTGATTGGTTGATTAGATAATTGCATTAATGAGAAATTGAACAGGTGTTCCTAATAATCCTTTAGGTGAGTGTATAGAATGCTGCATATGTTTAGCTTATACAAAATGTTTTTCAGGAAAATTTTAAAGGGGTTTTTGAGATAAAGGTTTGCTTCTTCATATAGATATCAAAAAGTATAACAAACCCGGAGAGAGGTTTGTAAAAGCTAGTAAAAGGTTATAGCAAGTTAAGAGACATGCCATACGTCAAGACACGGAAGAGGTGCATAGCATACATCGATAAGTACTGTACATCTGAGAAACGTAAAGAAACAGACGTATGCAAAAGTAAACGAGGAATTGGAAATTCACAGACATAAACACAGCTCCTGAACGAGGAATATGCTACTCCATTCTCTCTGTATTCCAAGAACAGCATTGTCCAGACCCTGAGTACCACATACAGAATCTCACTACATCTATAGTAACACAACAAACACACGACTCTGATAAATGCATCAAGTGAATCAGAAAGTCCATACCAGCAGACCATAAAAACACCAGTTTGGCACTGAAAATGCTTTTCTGTTTAATTCGATTTTAGAAGAACAAGAAGCATGAAAGCTGTGTGCATAAAAGAGAGGGCTGGAGAGAGAGAAATATGGGGGTAGAACGTGTGGGAGTCAGAAAAATGGACCACCGTCTGTTCAGGATAATAGTAAGAATATAATGAAAGTGGGTCAGCGCAAATGATCAATTCACCTTCATATAAGCAATAATGAGTCGTTTAAAAGATTGACATATGTGTAAGGTTTCCTGTAAGCATTCGCTACTTACATTACCAATTTAAAGAACAGTTCAGTCAAATGCACAAAAATCTCTTATAATGTACCCTCATGCCATCCCAGATGTGTATGACTTTCTTTCTTGAGTTTTAAGACAAACTTATTATATTATTTTTACACATATGAATCTCTAAATAAACTTCTCTAAATTCTAAATGATCTCTAAATTACTTATGAGAGAATTTTCATATTTGGGCGATCTACTCCTTTAAAGAAAATAACTGACACCTGACAAAATTAAAAATGCAGTTTAATTCTTGCAAACATCTTTTAAACCATTAAAACGATTTCTCTATTATAAAAAATGAATTAAATACACTCAATGCTTTCAATTAAATGTTTTGCTTCCAAATACGCGGTGACAGTGGTTGTCCAGTAAGAATCTCTTTGACTTGTAGTATACGGAGAGATGTCTTCGCCTGGCAGATGATTCGATGTAAGCAAGGCGTATTGTTTTGGACAAAGTTAATCTGAGCCGAGCGGGTCCGTGCTGACATTGAATGGCAGTTTACTTTCCTTCCCAAGCTAAACATCGTATTCAGATCCTACCCTCAATTGGCTTGTCTGTTTTGAGTGAAAGTGACTCCCTCTCCTTCCACGCACGCTCATTCGCTTCTGTGCCATGTTTTTGCGCATGTGTTACCGATGCTGACTGACAAATAGGCCTCTTGGAATGCTTAGACTCGGTAAACAATGACATATTTTGTTCCAGTACAGACAAAACACTGACATGAGAGACCTGCATCCTGTGCATCTTGACGCGGGTGTTTCGACATTCACAAACATGGAGAATAAGCCCTGTTGAAGAATAATGGGAAACACGCTGCATGTTTCATTAATAAGCCCTGTTTTCTCAAATCTTTTCTGATTTGCATTTTTTGTGACAGACATTTTTACACAAAGAGAGATTTTTAGTATTAGTGTTTAGTGAATTCATAAGCCCCTTTGACTCAAACTTCTACCCCGTGTGTGTGTGTGTGTGTGTGTGTGTGTGTTGATATATCATCTGCATGAGGTGAGAATGGTATTAATGGTATGAATTATTAATGGTATAAAAAGAAAGAGAGAAAAGGAAACCCCATATCTACCCATTACATGAGGCCATTTTTCACTCTTAGACATGACTGGGATAAGAATTGCACATGAACATTTAAGTGCAAAAAGGCAAGACTCCACAGCTGTTATTTTATACACATGTACACGTATTATGATGACATCATACTCCATCAATGCCATCATTGATTTTAGCTTTACCATGTTATCATCAGAATTGTTTATCCATGCTGCACATGTGTTCAGAAGAGCTTGTGGTACCAAAGGTCCGTCTTTCAAACAAAACAGGTCCGTTGTAGATTGTTTCCAAAATCTACTTACAGTATTTAAGCAATGCTGAGAGGAAAGGTTGTGATGGATCATGGGTAAGATCCAAAAAATGTAAAGGAGAGAACAATGGAATCCTTACTTTATAACTCTTGTACTACTGAGGACATGCAACAGAATAATCCAGTTTAAGGTAATAGGTTGCAGGCGTGTGGTCTGGGTCATGGATCTGCTCAAATGGTTGGAAATGTCTGAATGGAGAAGCGCAGACAATGAGGAAAGCTTCAGAGTCACTCAGGAGGTGGGCGGCTCATCCTCATGCAGGTCCTCAAGCTCGACTTCTCTACCGGCCTCTCCACTGCTCCCTTTTCTGGGAGAGAAAAAAAGAAAATTACACATAACTGTCTTTGTAAACCAATCAACATTGTCAATAGTTTGTAAATAGCCACTGTTAAATCTGGGCTATACTTTGCAGCTTGTTCTGGCCAAGAACAGCCCACTTAAAGTTCCCCCCAAAATTATTTTCATTAGTTAATTATCCTCATATCGCTCCAAATCGAAATGACTTTTCTTTTTTCCTGCAGAACACAAAAGAAGATATTTTGGAAAACAAGGGCAGCCAAACAACATTGGCCCCATTTACTTGAACTGTATAGAAAATAATTTTTATTTTTGGGTGAGCTATCCGTTTAAACAGCAAAATACTGTCTGATTCATAGTCAACATGACCAATGTTGTTGTATATCTTAAATGATACCACAAAAATAAACCAGCATAAAAAACTGTACAGTACATGATTGTACAATATAAAAAACTGAAATAAGTGAGTAGAAAATGTGTGAATAGTTTCTGTAATATAGCCTTTTTTACATACATATCTCTGAAAAAAAACAGAATATACAGTTGCTATTAGGAATATCCTGTTAACGCTCGGTTAAGTAACTCAAGCAAACAAAGTCTACATCCAGAGATTACTTCTTCAAAATCAGTCACTGTACACATTTGGTATTTTCTAATCATCAGGTGCATTTACTTTACGACAGAATGCACGTTAAAAAGCATCAAATGGTCAATGAACTGCGTCAGAGACTACCCAGCAGTAAGCATTGGAAAAAAACTGTCAACAAAACTGACAAACAATGTGGAAACAGAGATGGGATGATATTTTGAAACAGCGAGCAGACACAACTACTCAGACTGGACATAATGGGATTCAATGAAAGACCGGGACAAAGGACAGATGTATGGGTTGGATTCTCATAACAATACCGGTCCAAACTATGTACTGAGGAGGAGAAATGCCACAGAAGGGCAGGATGGAGGCTGATATGACTCAGACTTTCACTGACCCATGGGAATGAAGAGGGCAGGGAATCTGATAGAGGGCTTGAGTGACAAATTACAATGTCCACCTGTCACTATGAGTTACCTTAATGAGGGGTGCAGTTTAAAAGAGGGACGGAACGGCCACGAGTCCCTGCAGCAGAGAGAGAGAGAGACAGTGGAGGAAATACAGAGTGTGTCAGAGCTCAGAGGAGTCAAGAGAGAGAGTGATGCAAGTTTCATGTCTAACCAAAAGTTCAGTTTGTTTGTTAGAATGGAAGTCAAAATTCGAGGTGGTGCTTACACATAGGTCAAGTTTACAAATCAGATTATTTACATTGTCATATAACATGGACAATCAAATCATGCCCATTCTTTGTAGGTTAACAATGTTAAAATGTTAAACCGTCACTGTCTTTCCAAAACCTTGGATGTCCAAATTCACTGTTTGGAAATGGAAAAAAACGATATACTTTGATAACATTATTAAATACTGTGTTGTAAAAATCGCCAAGTGCTTTTTTTAAAGACTTTTATTAGTTAGATATTTGCAAAACCAAGTGACAAACATAAAGGGTGACTAATAAACTAATTTGCATTAGTTTATTATTTATTGCATTAGTTTATTAGTTCATGCATCGGCATACACTAGAAGAAGCAAGTGTGTAGAATAACATTCAACTCATTTTAAGGCATGAAAAATGATCGTCACATGAAAAAACTTTTATATATGCTATTTTAATGCATAAAGATGAGTTTTAAGTGATAAAATTATTGAATGCAGAGGGACTTTAAAAAAACAAAAGAACTGCTCAGCACCTATTGTTTGGATGCATGAGCTGATAAACATGGTTGGTCTAAGACAGCTGTCATTGCTGGTTACTGCTCATTTAAAAGCAAATGAAAACGATCAGGTTTACTAGCCCTCGGACACACATATTTTCCAAAAGTGGCCCCTGAGAGTCATAATATGAGGACCCGTGGTATATACTGTACTGTAAGCCCCGCTATAGTACTGTCAAAGACAGTCAGCATTAGCATCAGAGAGCCTCTGATGTCATCATAAAACAAATGCCACGCACATTTGTCCAGCACGCACAGCGTTTAACCCTGTATTTGACAAACAACAACTGCAAATATTACGAAGCAAGCGCAGTCTGTGCTTCATGAGCATACAAATAGGCTCCTCGCATTATTCCCTGAAGATTTTTAAGATGCTGAAGGGGGGTTTCATCAAAACCAGCAAATGTCTATTTGATGTAACAATTTCCTGGGCAATGTTGGTTCAGTGGTGCGTAGCGCTGTGTCCTAACCAAACCCGACACAACAATTTTCCAGCATCCAGTATTTTTTCCATTCAAACTGAAGGTGAAATACAGTATGATCTATCTATCTATCTATCTATCTATCTATCTATCTATCTATCTATCTATCTATCTATCTATCTATCTATCTATCTATCTATCTATCTATCTATCTATCTATCTATCTATCTATCTATCTATCTATCTATAGCCGCAGTCAGTTGCCTTGTATTTATCATCACCACAGAACAGGAGTGAGGGAGTGCGTGTTCAGCATTTAAGATGAAGTGTTTCCATGAGAAAGGTTAGCGGTTAGGCTGGAGGAAGCGGTGTATTCAACCTGACACTGAATTATGGATGACATGTAAATAACTACCACCGGCAGTTAAACATTTAAAAGAATGGAGATCTTGCGACAAAAAAACTAAATTATGACATTCCACCAACTGGGGGTGCTGTTGTCATTTCATCATTCTACATATGATGATCTCACAGGGAGCAAGTAGGCTGGAGAACAAATGGCTCATAAAGAAATGATGGAGGTAAATGAAAATACAATCGACTGAATGTCATTGGCTTGCTGAGTCACTGCAGGGAGAGGCCACACCAAACAAACATGTACATTTGTTTACAGATAATCGATGACCTCGCCACATACGTCACGTCTGAAAAAAATACAACCTGCAACAGAGAGCGAGTCAGCACTGCATTGACATATCTGCAAGGTTATTTGTCTTTGAGATTATGTGGGATGCAAACAAAGATAATCAGACTGTTTTTATTGATCCAGGACATTCAGCAGACAGGCAGTAACTCTTTGGCCATTCTGACAGACACATAACAGGAAGCACATAAAGAGGAAGAGTCAGAGCACATTCTGCTGTCCTTGGACAAGGCCACTCTAATGTGGGAGAAACGCTTGAGTGGGGGCAGAAATGACTTCATGGAGACACTTACTGTCACTCTAGTGGGCAGATATATAATGTGGTTCAAGTGAATAATAGCAAAAAGCCTCTCTGAGAATGACTGTCGCAGAAGTGATGGTGCAGACAACATCCAAAATGTGGAATTATTAGTGTGAATGTATTAAAAATGTGTGAAATTTAGCGACATCTAGTGGTGAGGTTGTGAATTGCAACCAACGGTTCACTCCACCCCTCCTGTCGAAGCACTACGGTGACTGACACAGGACTAAGATGATGGCTTATATTTGCATCTTTGCCGAAGGAGATAACTTATTTACAAAACGCTCTCTGTGGAGCTGTATGTCTGTTTAGGGCTACCTTAGAAACAACAGGGTGAATTCCATGTAAGGGGACCCACAGTGTTTGTAGATGGAAATAGCTCATTCTAAGGTAATAAAAACATAACACTTCATTATGTAAGGTCTGTATATACATCTGACAGTAATCTAAATTATAATTAATTTCTGTCAATAGATCCTCTAAAAAAATTACACACTTGACCTTTAAATATACAAAAAATACACATAAAGAAAGATAAAAGGCAGTGCTGACCAAACGTTCATTGCTCTCGAATCTAATCTCATCTAAAAAAAATCCCATATAAATGACTGAAAGTAAAATCTAAATGATTGATGAGTGTGTTGGAGTCGCCTTCTCTTCAGGGCACTGCGGAGGAGAAACTTCTAGACAGAAATGGTTCCAAAGCTTTCAATGCAGCATTCATACAGCAAGAGAATAACCGGCTGAATCATGCTACTATGGAAACGTATGTTGGCAGCAGGAGAAGTAATGGGGGACTATTAGCACACCTTCCTGTTCAAACAGACAGACATGACGTTTGAAATATCATGCTGTGACCTTGAACGCGGAGAGAGAAAAAAAGCCAAAAAGACATGTGACATTTAATAGATTTCAGCCTTTTGTGAGGAAATGGAGGGTCATTTGGATATATGCGGGAATATTATAGATTTCCAGTTAGTCATACTGTAGGTGATGTTATTATATAGTTTGTCGGTTTGGGCGGTTCACGGAGAAAAAGTGTTTGGGTCACTTACATGAGCAGACTGCCTGGTGCAGACATGGATCTCTCTTCTCTCCTGCTGGGACACTCAAATGGATTCCCAAAGGAACGCTTCCTTAACATGGCTTTGACCAATATCTATAATATCACATGAGAGAAGAAATAAGTATATTTTGATATATAGAAATCATTTTAAGAGGTCATATTTTCTACTGTCCCGGTCGGGGAAGTGATTCCAATTTTTACTGGCCCTGCCAAAATTTTCACTGGCCCCGCCACAAAAAAAGTATTGAATAATATCTACTTATTTTTTGTTTTTTTTTAACCTATGCAATCTTAATAAATAAGGGTATGATACCATAAAAACTTAAATTATGTATTAAATATAATATTGATTTAACCTTACTAAAGTTATAATTGATTCAGTAAAGAGCAGTGAGTGTTTTTTGTCTTGTTCTTTGATGAACAAAACTTAGACGTTTATTATGCTGCTGCTGCCCCTTTAAGAGATGCACGGATCTAATATAATGTAAGGCATGCGTTTTGCTTCCACATGCGTTTTGTTCCCGTAAGACGTAATTGATTATTTTTTACAAGGATACTTGGTAATATTGGCATTTTGGCATAATTTTGTGTCGATGTGTCTGATTAAGAGTAAGAAGACGTGAAAGAGAACTCAATGCAATATTTTGCGCATTGTCTGATGCGGCATTCCGGCCGCGCGCGTATCTGAAACGGCATGTGAGAACCGAATCCAGTCCTCTTTTGCATCTTCTTGGGAATATTTAAATAATCAAGTCTTAAAAACGTTCAAATTATAATTTTCCATGACGATACAGAACTGGCTCGATCGGGCAAGTGACAGTTCTCTCAACCGGCCCCGGGCCATCCTTTATGTTGAGCCCTGCACTGATATTTCCCATAAAATCGTACCCGACAGCTTAACTTATAAATCATTATTATAAACTTACCATTGCTCATTAACTCATTTTTGATAATTTAGAAAAAAGTTACAGATTGCAGCTTTAAGTCGTTCTTTCACACAAAATGTACGCACACATTTACACTTACCACAGCCGACAAGCTGGGAACAAACTTCACAGAGTTCTGCACCTCCTCTTCAGTGACCTCCACCACAGTACAATGCTCCTCCTCTAAAGGCAATGGATCGGCACCATCCTGAGTTACCCATGGGTCCACCTGTAGACAAACAAATGCATGTAACACACATAAATTCATCCATTCGCTGTTTCTTCCATCGCTTCATCCGTTCATCAATTCAAAACGCCATGGAAATGATTAAAGCAATATAATGTTTGTCCTAAAAACACAAAGTTAGTCAGAAGGACATGAGCTTAGAGTTAATGTAGGGCGTGCAGCTCTGATTAACGTGTGCTCTGGGGACCGTTGCTTTAATGGAAGATTTTCTGGGTAATGACACGCAGGCAGGAGTCTCTGACGGCCGAGCATTTGTGTGTGTGTGCTAATTATTCTTATTACACGGCTCATTTGAATGCTTGATTCTGATTGGCCAGTCGCGACATTCCAAGGGTTGTTCTTTTCAAATAACAACCGCTCAAAACTAATAACACATGACCGGTACTACTTGTATGTTTAATATCCCTCCGCTCCAACAAAGGTTACCGTCTGGCGCCATCTTGTGACTAAAACACTAGACAACCGCGATTTGCAATGGAAGATTTCAGCATTAATTTCAACATGTACGGTAAAAACAAAACGTTTCAGCAGTGGATAGATTTGGACGAAACAAATAACTCCCCAGTTAAGACAAAAAACGAAAACTGAACTCTGAAGAACAAACAACGACAAGACACAGACAGCTCACTGAGATTGAGCTTGACAAAATAGAGAACGACAGCTACGAAACAAACACAAAAAGGAATACGGAATGGGCAATAAAACTTCCCAAAGACTGGCTAACAGAGAAAAAAATGCCGACAGATTACGACAAGTATGAAGCAGAAGATCTTAATAAGGTATTACGATCCTTTTATGCCTTTTATAAACTTCAACATCCCCACTGGGACCACATTTGCAACGTCACAATGCGCAATTTAATACTTACAAATAAATCATACATATATATATATGTTTTATTACATGTGTTTCATATGTAGCGCTTAAAAATTGTTGTACTAAGTTACATAGTTTCTTAGGAAAGTTGATAGCCGCTTAGGACTATATCTTTTCGCGGAAGGTTTACGCTTTCAAAATAAACCATTAATAAGCTAATAAAATGTTTCAAATTCATATTTTTTGTCCAGTTTTTTTCTCATGTGGCAAGTAGCCGTGTAATAAGCGGGATAATGTACAGGCAGCCAGTTGTTATCGCGAAAGAAGCCCCTTCAGTGTGACACAAGACCCTCCGCTTCGCGCTGGGTCCTGATCACACTGTCTGGGCTTCGTTCGCGATAACAACCGGCTGCCTGTACATTATCCCTTACACATTCACTGTCACACAAAGACAGCAGATGGAAGTTTCCAGAACTTATTTTTTTTCTATGGGGATTAAGAGATGTGTTTTTGTCCAAACACCATGTCTGGTTCTTTAGATGCTTCAAAAGCTAAGATATCTGAGACACAGTGTCAAAACAAAAAACGCTAGCTTTGATAGAAACAGTGCTACCATTGCGAGACCACAGAACATGACAATGTCACTCTTAGAAAGAAAATGTATATTGTAAAGTGATGTATGTGCAGGCATAGAGCATCTGAGATAAAGGGATAGTTCACCCCAAAATGAAAATTCTGTCATCATTGATTCACCCTCTTGTCATTTCAAACCCGTATGACTTTATTTCTTCTGCAAAACACAAAAGAACATATTTTGAAGAATGTTGGTAAAAGAAAACCGTTGATCCCCATTGACTTGCATTGGTTTTGTGTCCATACAATAGAAGTCAATGGGGACCAAAGTTTTTTTTATTACCAACATTCTTCAAAACATCTTCTTTTGTGTTCTGGAGAAGAAAGAAAGACATAGGTTTGAAATGACAAGAGGGTGAATCAATGATGACAGAATCTTCATCCCAACTATCCCAAACTGAGATGTTTTTTAAAGCATTTTAGTGAGGTTGCAAGACAAGAGTTGTAGCATGAATTAATAACACCCTCCCTCTGAGGTAAAAATATGGAAGTTCATGTGTGTGGAAATAGATTCTTTTCTCAGTAAACCTCTAAAACTACTCCACTCTCCACTTTAGAAAGGCTCCTCTGCATTTCACTGAAACTTACTTTGATCTCAGGAATGGTGATCCTGGTGTCTGGGTTTTTGTCCAGCATTCGTAAGATCAGGTTCTTCAGTCCTTCGCCTACAGCTGGCCTAAGTCATCACAGAAACACAAGCAGAAGCTGAAGCAGTAAAACCAAAGCATCTGATGGCATGGCCAGACAATGACAGCATGGTTTTATAAGAAGTGAGATATACAACAGACAACTTCTGTAAACATCGCGGGGGCTGAAAAACACCACTGAACTAACAAACACGCAGGATAGTTAACTTGATTTAGAGCCTGACTTACCGGAACTCTCCTAACATAAACAAAGAGAAGATCCATAAAATGATCACTTCAGTACCTAAAACAGACTAAAAGCACCGATGGTGCTGTAGAGTTCCTATGATAAGAAATACAGTATTAGAAAGAAATGTGTCATATCTGTCACTGAGTTTCCCATCCAAAGGTTCTACAAAGAGTTCAAACTGATAAAATGAGTTTCAAAAAGAGATTCAGTCACTATTTTTCACCCTCATGTGGTTCAAAACCTGTATATGAGTCTTTCTTCCGTGGAACATAAAAGAAGATATTTTGAAAAATGTCTGGTTTTGTGTCCATACAGTAGAAGAAAAAAACGATCTTAAATTACTTCATGAAGGTCATGTAAAGATAGCCCCTACATAGTAGTCTCCTGGTCTTGTGAGAATTATGATGCAAAAGGAAGAGATGTGTGTGTGATGTGTGAGAGGCTCTAAACTATAGTCTATCATTATTTCATGACTTTATTTCATAAACAAACACCAGATGACATCAGGCCTTTCACACGCTTCACACTGCATATACTGTTCTCTCATTCAAACACACCTGCCGAGCATATGCAAATATCCTAAATAAACCCACGCAGACGTACAAACACCATTTAGCCCACATCAGCGTAAACTCAAAGCACTGTGACATTTTCCAGCTTTGTTATCTCTCTCCTGCAGGACACAGTGAAGGGCGACTTACGTCTCGGGAAACTCCACATGCTTGCTCTTGATCTTATTGTGAAGTGCCAGTATGTACTCGTCAATAAACGGGCACTGGAGGACAAGAAAAAGAAAACAGAGGACGAGAGAGAAAGGTGGGTGATCAAAATCATAAATCAAGTGTAGTGGTGAGCTTTCATCAGTTTGTCTGTCTGATCTAGATTGCATATATATACAGTATATAATATAGAGCAGTATATGTTTTATATTGACATATACAGCACTTAAAGGTCCAGTGTATGAAATTTAGCGACATCTAGCGGTGAGGTTGTGAATTGCAACCAACGGCTCACTCCACCCCTCCCTTTGGAAGCACTACGGAGGCTGATACAGGACAAAGATGTCGTCACGTTTTTGCTTCTTTGCCGAAGGAGATAACGCCAGGGGTGGTTCTGGGGGGGCCAGAGGAGGCCAGTGCCCCTGTGTCAGCACACTTGGCACCCCACTGGCCCCCCTTAATCTGGAATCGTTTCTGGAATTTTTTACCACAACCGAGCAATTTCGGGTGCAATGCACAGTTTGTCCTGCGAGTGGCAGTAACGATGCTTGTGTGCCAAAAGGAAGATTACGCAAGCAAGACGCAAACAATGTCGAGTCTGTGCGCCTTCAGCAAGATTACGTCTACATCATACAGGTAATGGAAATATTTTGTAAAAATATAACGAAAATGCATATCATTACACATCATATTAAAATACTGACCTATATTTTCCGGTGTTGCGCATGTTAAATCTACATATAAAGCAGTCGTGACTCGTGCCTATACAAAGAATCAGCTGCTGCCAGAGAACGTGTAACACACTAAAGAAATTTTATTTGTTAATGAAATGATATCAAATGCAACTTACATTTATTGGGGTGAATGTTTGATAAAATGCACTTTTGCCTTATAATTAAAATAAATGGTCTGTCATTCCCAAGGAATTAGCAGAGTTCAAGTAATCAATACAGTTTATTCTATACTGTCCTGTATATTACTTGTGGTGTATTTGAGAGTTTTAGGTTTCATTTACACATTTTCATAATTTTCCATTTGCAGTTAAAATGAAGAGAAAAATTCTAAGGACATAATGTCCTTTTTTAATAAGAAAAGTAAAGATAATAGTCAGTCAAGGCTGGAGAAAGAAGATGCTTCTGAAAAAGAGTCAGAAATGCACAAAAGCTTAGAGAATGAAGAAAGTCCAATAGAACAGAGGACCCATCAGCAAGGTGATTTAGTTGTGCAGAGAGACAACTTTTGTAACCCTGAAATTCCATGTGAAAAACATGAGTTTTTACATGAGTATTTAGTTAACATGGCATTCACATGAAAGTGTGCCAAAACCACACATGTGAAAATTTTGAAATTCATGTTTTTTTTCTTTGTGTAAAGGAAATACCTGATAATGTGACTCATGTTAAGATGACTGCTTAAGTTGATTTTTGGATATCTTGTTTGTGGGTAGTTTTTCATTTATGTATTTTAAGATGCAGAAAAGTGCCTAAATGTTATTATTGTTGTCATTGTAATTTTTACTATATACAATGTGTTGTGAAATAAATGACCATGGAACATTAATTTGAGCTGAACTTGTTTTATTAGCTTATTATTTTACTTAGAGAAAACAGTAATACATGACAGTGAAAAATGACTGAAAATTTATCATGACACATAGTTATAGTTAGTGTGCCCCCTAAAAGCATAAGTGGTCCCTGCCTGGCCCCCCCAGTTACAGTAGTCTAGAACCGCCACTGGATAACGCATTTGCGAAACGCGCTCTGTAGAGCAGTTTGTCCGTTTAGGGCTACTGTAGAAACAACATGACGAATTCCATACAAGGGTACCCGCTGTGTATGTAGATAGAAATAGCTTATTCTAAGATGATAACGCTTCATTATGTAAGGTCTTTATACACCTCTGAAGACATAGATATGTATATTATATTGCATTTCTGTCAATAGAGACTCCAAAAAATTACACACTGCACCTTTAAGACAGGCAGTCTAATAAAGTTGTTAAGCACTGTATATGTTAAATATTTGTACAGAAGCAGTTCACATACAGCAGAAGCTTACCTTGCCATACACAAAACAGTAGAGGGTCACTCCCATAGCCCACACATCTAGAGCCTGCAATGGTTTAACACACACACATAACTTTCTGTTAGGAAAAACAGCTATGATCACATAAACTTTAATATTACTGGAACCTTTGCACCTTGGATAGGTTTGTTAGAGGAATCTGTTGTGGTGCCAAAGGTGGTGCCACAGAAATAACACCCTTCACCTTTAATTAAAAAACCTTAATTAACTTGAACCCGATGCTGACAGCTCAACTGACTCCTGTGACCTCTCTATATCGCTCTAATTCTACAGCTCATTTGCATATCACATTTACATACCCTACAGCACACACCCGAAACACCTGGTATTTATCTCTTTGTATATTAAATGGCTTTGCTGATGACCACAACACAGCCTCGATTACACGAAATATAGCAAAACCATGAACACAGACACACCTTTCCACTAAAGTTCTTGCGATTGTCTGACAGCGTCTCTGGGGCCATGAAAGCAGGAGTACCAGCAGTGCTCGAGAGCAAGGCATCGTTCCCCTCGAACTGATTACTGACTCCAAAATCAGCAATCTTGACATGGCCGTCATCTCCAAGTAACAAATTTGATGGTTTGATGTCCCTGTGGACAATCTTCTGATAGTGCACTGAGAAAAACAGAGAGAGGAATTATTTGTTTAGGCATAATATTATATCACACATGCATACAGCCACAGAAAATTAAGAGACCAGTCCAAATGTTCATTTAACCAGCATTTCTAGATGTATTGTGGCCATTCTAGTCCAGTGTCTGTTGAATTTCAATAAAATCAAACCTCAGGAGTTACATAAAGAGCTTTCCGACCGGATAAGTTTAAGAACAAAGTTCCGGAACAAGTAAAGAGGCCTGTTTTCCCTCAGGCGTTTTAGCGATGTAAGCCAGTCGACAGTAACATCATTTAAGCGCGTCCGTCGAACCATATATGTATCTATGCGTCGAACAACGATAAACAACCAAACAACAGAAGTTCGGCCAATCAGCTTTTGCTTACGTCACGGGTACTTCCTATCCTGCTGGTTTAGACCCTGCCTCGGAGAAGGAGCTAAAGTGTTCCTCAAAAAAGGTTCTCTGAAACTAAAATTCTGGCTTGTTCCACAAAAAGCAGGTCCTTCTGGCAAATCGTCCCAGAACTATGAAATCGTTCCTCCGGTGCGAAAGCCCCTATAAAGTCATCCAACAGCAATGTGAAAGACTGACAGCATGACAAGACACACACATTTTTTAGCACTTGTTCTAAATACATGTACAAATATTACCGTTGTATTGCTTAAAGGGGGCATGCAACGGTGTTTCATGCACTCTGACTTATTAACAAAGTTAAACATGCTGGCTTCTCATGCTTAACATGGTCAACATGTCAAAAAACGAGTTGGACGTATGACGTAGTATTTCTGTGCTTGATACACTCCCCAGCAGTCCAACTTGTTTCGGAAAGATTTTTATAAGTCTGGATCCCCGTTTCATAACAGGGATCCTATTTCTTTTATTGGGCAATTCTCCAGGAAAAGCATGGCAAGACGAAAGTAAGAGCCCACCCATGCAGCAACCGACGAGTGAGACCCGCTTACCATCAAGATTGGCTGCGCTGTGGGCCCGCAGCTGCAGCTCGTTACTCTTGCGATAGTGACGTTTTTCAGCAGCTGCACTGAATGATAATTATGCAGTGCTATTTTCAAAAGTGGAGATTTTTGATAAAAACATGCAAATACCATAATCTTGTCGGGAAGATTATCTTAAATAAACACAACTCATTTACAGTATCTTTGAGACATTATTTGTTTAGGCATAATAAAGCAGATATATCATGCATGCATGTAGTGAATGAGAATTATACAGTGCTATTTTTCAAATGTAAATGATAAACTCCAAATACCAAATATATTTTTTGCCTTGACAAAAGGGCACTTTCGGCATTACGGGCCAAAGAGGCTCAAGCTTTGTATTTGTTATTTTATACAGTTGTTATTATTTATTTATATATTGGCTATGAAATGATCTAACACAAATATAACCTGTCACTCTTCACAATCCTCCTTTGTTGCCCTCTTTGCAAAAGCTGTAATTTTGCAACTGGCCTTCTTTATTTTTACCACATAAAATTAAATAAAATTAGCTAGCTCTAAACTCAAAAGTAACTCAGAAATAAATTATTATATATGTACTTTACTACACATTGTCATAAATTCAATGTTTGACATAGGAGTTGTTTTAACAAAATGAATTGGTTCAAATGAGTCATTACGTCGCGAATCGGACATTAGCGGACATTAACGCGCTGTTTGTTTTTCACAGCTGTTAGGACATCGCAAAAGATAGAAGTTAACACGGAAAACACTTCACTGGATAGGATTTTTCCTTTACGTCAGCTGCATGTGCGGAACACTTGTCAGGGAAGATAAGGCAATATGTTTTTGAGCACATTCACACCCAGCTGCAATTCAGGTAAAAATATTCTCCGAATGCGCCACGTGAAACATGGATTCTGTCTTCCGACCTTGCCTTTGATTAAAATGTGAGGGAGAGAGACAGTTCAGAAACCGACGCGTTCGACTTCATTAAGCGCTCCGCAGAACGATCGGAATATGACATCAATGTTCCGTGAGAGCGTTTTAAAAGCATTATGGAGCACTCTGTCCTGTGATGCTTTTATGCTGTTCGGTTGTCGCAACACCAAATGAAG
Source organism: Triplophysa rosa (assembly GCF_024868665.1). NCBI lineage: Eukaryota > Metazoa > Chordata > Actinopteri > Cypriniformes > Nemacheilidae > Triplophysa > Triplophysa rosa. The sequence goes on from NC_079891.1 coordinate 23,316,360, forward strand.
TCAAACACACACTTTAGTTTGGAGACAGAGGGAGTGCACGCGCTCTCTGCTCACTCTTTCCTGCACTTATCACAAGCGCTTCATTCACCACTCATAAATCACATTATATGTTCAAATAAAACTTTGGCGGGGCAAAAACTCATCTTACGCACACGCACCAATATGACCCTGTGAAATTTTGCTAAGCTGTGTGATTAGTTAGTTAATGTTTTTAATCGATTGACAGCACTAAAATAAACATGTTAAACAAAATAAATAGTGCATGTATAATTTCACTATACAAGTGTGATTAATCGCAGTTAATCGCACGAAAAGGGTGCGATTAATCGCGATTCAAATCTTTTATCTATTGACAGCCCTAGTTTAAACACAATTTGATGTTACAAGGTTAAGCACAGCAAGTCAAGAAGTTGTACAAAATCAAGCATCCATCACAGATTTTCTTTCTGCAGGAGACCTACAACAAAAGAGGTTCATGAGGGTCAGCCCATCCCATTCAGCCAAAGTTGAATTTGAAGAGACACTTTCCTGTCTCAAGTGGCCAATCAAAGTTAAGAATACCACTTCTCATCCTTTGGTCAGATGTTGTTAATGCTTTTATATGTGATTACACAAGAGCAACATCCCAGACCCCTCAAGATGACAAGCATGTTAATGAAAAGAGAAAATGGGAACAAAGCCACATGCTTAAAGTACAAGCAGGTTTGGCACATTATCATTTCATCAACGTTAACAAGGAAGGTGGATCAAATGTGCTCATGCATGTGGTTCACATATCATGAAACCCACACGTACACACACACAATAAAATAATCATAATAAAGTCATCTTTATTTTTGGCGACACTTGCCCTTTAAATCTTAATTTCTACAAATTACCAACACACAGAAAGCAGACTATTGTGAACACAGACTGATTAGCAGCAAATCATGTAAATGGCCTGTTGCCATCCAGACAGTTGCCACAGTGAGCGTTGCCGGGTTCCAAGGATTTAAATGAACTGATGAAAGCTCTGCAGAACAAATACTCCACAATCAGCTCAGCTTAGCTTTTTCTTCCTCTTCAGCTAAAACGAAAGACCACCTCATTCAACCATCCACCGCTAAATAAAAACATACATCTAATCTTTTCTAACTCATCCTTTTTAAATAGCTCAAACTTGTTTTCATCAGGAAATGTTGACCTCCTGCACACAAAAGTACACAAGCATGCTGACACGGCCGCTCGCTTCATTAGCCTACAGGATGCCATGATGGGTTAGAAGAACAAACACAGAGATGTTCCTTGAGATGAAGATCTCTCGGGTCTTTATTTTTTCACCAGAAATGATGATTAATATCAGCCGGTCAGATGTAGGAGTTTGCTTCGTTTTACCCTCCTGGGATTTCCGTGTCAAGGTGGTCTCTTTAAATCCTCTAAAAATGAAATCCGGCGTGGCTCAAACAACTTGAACGCAACTTGAAAAAACAAAACAAGTGACTCACAGTATTCAATGCCCAGAACGATGTCTCTGAAGTAGGGACGGGCCTGGTCCTCACTGAAGGGATTGTCGGTGGGAACCTCCATCACAGGCCTGGTGAATAATGGAGACAAAGAATTGTAGATTTATTATAAGCCATCTGTTGAAGAATTTATAGTGTTACAGATCACATGCTAAATACAGTTGAGAAGTTATTTAAAGGGATAGTTCACCCTAAAATAGTCATGATTTTTTCACCCTCATGTCATTCAAAATCTGTCTAAGACTCTTTTTTTTGTGGAACACTAAAGAAGATATTTTGAGAAATGTCTCGGTGGTTGTGTTCATACAATGGAAGTCAATGGAGGCCAGTGTTGTTTGGTTACCAATGTTCTTAAACATATCTTCTTTTTTGTTCTGCTGAAGAAAGAAAGTCATACATGTTTGAAATGACATGAGGATGAGTAAAGAATGAAAGTGTTTGCCAAAACTCTGCACTATGTACAGCCACAGCAATGCAGCAACAGAAAACAATCATTCATGAAGAGAAATAGGCGGAAATTAAAGACAGACAGATAGAAAAAACCCAAAAGCATTACGATTTAATAATGTTTCTGCAATGTCCCCCTTGTGGTTTTAGCGTGAAAGCTGAGACACCAATGAGAGGACCGAGGATGCTGGGTAACTCCAGGGCTGTACACACAGTGTATGTAATCCTTCAAAATGACTGAACTGTAGAATTTACATAAAACCAATCACAAATTCCACTTAGCGCAAACCAGGGTCCTTGAAGGCTATTTCATCCATACCCACAGGCAGTGAATCACGATAGAAGAGAAAGGCCAAACGTATTCAGCCAGGTCTAGTGAAAATAAAGCATTCTGTAATGATGCAAAGTAAGTCTTAATCAACTCTTTTTGAGGCGAAAGCTCAGGAACACCAAGGATACAAAATTTTGTTTGAAACAAAGCCAGCCAGCTGGTAAATCTCGCATTCGAGCAAAGTAAAATGTCATTTTTTGAATGAAATAAGTTCACATAAAAACTAGAAGACTGTTGCCCTTTAAAATGAGACTTTTATTTCAGCAAGTAGAACAATAGACAAAAAGCAAACACAATAAATAGAAAAGATTAACTACCCAATTATTTTTATATAAAAGGAGTAAACAAAAAGTGACTCAATGACAAAAGAACTGATCCAGAAACAGACAAAATGATTAAAGCTGAGTGAGAAAGTGAGAACATAAGCAGTTAATTAATCCCTTTGGAACAAGAGGGAAAACTGAGGCAGAGCGATGGATCTAAATGATGACCAATATGCAAGACTGGACTGACGTTGAGGGAGGGATGGAGTGATTAATAGAACGACAGAGAACGGATGAGAGCGGAGCCAAAGCATCAATTATGCACAATAGAGGTCTGAGTGGATACACAGAATACTCACCCCTTCTGCATTAACTCGAACACTAAAAGAGAGTGAGAGAGAGAGAGAGAGAGAGAGAGAGAAAGAGAGAGAGAGAGAGAGAGAGAAAAGAGAATTATTAAAGCACAACCAGAGAGAGAAAGAATTATATTCTGTAATTGAAAGATTTAAGATTTAAATGAATAGTGCGGCACAAAAGAGAATTTTGGGACACAAAATCTGGGATATAAAGCCCTTTTTGTCCATTTCAGTCACCCTAAACTGTCACTACGTATATGGGAAACGGGCATTCCTTTCTGTCGGTCTCTCGACGTTCTGTCGAGCCGACAGATGGGGTTCGTCCCTGAGAACCAATCACTTCCGACTTCTTAGAAAAGGCCAATGAAAATTGGCGAATGAAATTTGCATGCCGGACTCCGCCCCCGGATATCCGGGTATAAAAGGGAGACGGCGTGCCTCATTCACTCACCTTTTGTTCTTCGGAGCCTTCGCTCATGATCAACAGACTTCACTACAAGTAGCAACTACAAGACTGCCGGCTCTACGACGTGGTGCAGCGGACTGTCCCTTCCTGCGGCGACTTCCCCTGGGCGTCTCGGCGGTTCCAGAAGTGTTCGAGTTTTTTCTCTAAAAGAGCAAATTCTCCAGCGTGGCATGTCCCGCTGTTCTCGTGGGTGCAACACACTCATCGAGGAGGGGGACGGACACGATGTCTGCTTCCAGTACGCTGGGGCAGATGTTGTGGATACGTCCTGCCCGCACTGCGGGCGGTTGACGATTCAGACGTTGCGTCATGGGTGGCTGTGTTCCCACGGGACGCAGCCATCACCTCGTCTGCTTCCCCTTCCGTGACAGCAGGACTACGGCCCTGCCGCCTGCTACGGCGAGCAGCGAGGGTGATATGAGGATTACTGTGAGCGCTAATCCGTCAGCCAATGGCTCGCGGACCGTTCGCACCTCGTCTCGCTCGTCTGACCATTCCCCATGAGACGGTCTCACCATCTTGTTCCTCAACCACGTATCGGACACGGTACATGATGATGAGATGTTTGTTGCAGCATCGGAGGGTGACTTACTGGGATCAGACTCCGATGATTCCTTGAAGCTCCCTCCCTCGGGGGGTCGAGCTCAGGAAGAAGCGGACGTCGAAATGTCAGCCATGCTTTCCCGGCATTGGGTTGCGGTGCACCGCACTGCCTCTCCCAACGCTCGCGGCTGGATACACGGTACCTCGGGCTTGAGAGCGGCTCCAAGCTGCACTCGCCCCCAGTGCCGTGTTCCCCCGGAAGTGCATGAGGAACCTAGTACGACCTGGAACGCTCCCCTTCGGCGCGTACACGTCAACTAGTTCCATCGCCCTTTCTTCCCTCGATGGTGGGGCAGCTAGAGGATACGTCGATGTCCCCCAGGGGCTCGACCTAGACTCCCGTCCAAAGCACGTAGGCTTTTCGGCATCTGAGGTGTCGAGAGCTTACTCTGCTGCGGGCCAAGCTGTCCCCTCTCTCAACGCTATGGCCATCCTGCAGGTCCATCAGGCCAATGCGCAGAGAGAGCTCCACGAGGGTAAGACCGACCCAGCGCTTATGCAGGAACTCCGCGCCGTCACCGACCTCGCTCTACGGGCGACCAAGGTGATCGCGCGGGCCCTGGGTCGGGCGATGTCCACACTTGTGGTCCAGGAGAGACACCACTGGCTGAACCTTGCACAGATGAACGCTGAGAAAGTCCGCTTTCTCGATGCACCCATCTCGCAAGGGGGGCTGTTTGGTGATACTGTTGAGCTGCAGTTCTCGACAGTAAAGGAGCAGACAGAGGATATCAAGTATATCCTCCCCAGCCGCGACTCGACCGCCCTTTGGCCGCCGAGATCCCGTGCACCGTCTGCTTCCCAGCAGCCCTGGTCCTCTTTGAGACATCGAAGAGGAGACCACCACCCCGTCAGCAGCCGCGGCAGAAGCCAAAGCGGCCCTCATGGGAAGACCCCAGGGAGATCGAGAATACCTTCGGGCCCGACCCCAGCCATTCCATTGCTGGTTGGTCGATCCGGGACGGTTCCTGCCCCGTCCCAACAGCCCACTTCTACGAGTTTTCTCTCTCTCTGGGTGTTTATCACAGCCGCTCTCACCTTCTACACGACGGTGTTCGGCAACTCGACGTTGCGTCTCGGCGAGACCCAATGTCGAGGATAATCAGCAGCCTAAACACTCTCAATAGACGGTGCATTGTGCCACATCATCGTCTGGGTATTATCACAGCCGCTCTCACCCGCTACACGACGGTGTTCGGCAACTCGACGTTGCGGCAAGACCCAATGTCGAGGATAATCATTAGCCTAAGCACTCTCATTCGATGGTGCGTTGTGCTACATCATCGCCAGGCAGGTAAAACTGCAGAGCCGATCTCCTCTCCGGGGGCCCCCGCATGGCGAGGGATCCGCACTGCCAGCCATCGAACCACCCCCGGGAGGTCGATGAAGCAGAACGTACCCCTAGCCTCCCTGTCTCGGTCCCTGGGAGCCTGACAAGAGCTTCCCAAACCGTCACGGTGACTACGGGATACGGTCCGTCTCGGCTACGCGATCCAACTCCCCAGACGCCCGCCCAAGTTTCGGGGCATCCTCTCAACCTCAGCAGAGGCAAGGATGCTCCCGTGCTTCGGGCCGAGGTCACCACCCCTCTGGTGAGGTTTTACAGCCCCGTACTTCATCGTCCCCAAAAAAGCGGGGGTCACTAGATCTGCGTACCCTGAACAGGCACCTACTCAAGCTGCCATTCAGGATGCTCACGCAGAAGCGCATCCTGGCATCTATTAGATGTCAAGATGGATTCATGGCAATCGACCTGAAAGACGCTTACTCTCATGTCTCAATTCTCCCTCGTCATCGCCCGTTCCTACGGTTCGCTTTCGAGGGTCAGGCATATTACTACAGAGTCCTCCCTTTCGGTCTGTCCCTGTCCCCACGAGTCTTCACGAAGATCGTGGAAGCCGCCCTCACTCCCTAAAGAGTCTAAACTATCTCGACGACTGGCTCATTTGACACACTCGCGAGACCTGTTATGTACACACACAGGGACCTAGTGCTTCGGCACCTAGATCGATTGGGACCACAGGTCAACCGAGAAAAGAGCAAGCTCTCCCCGGTGCAGAGCAACCTCTTTCTGGTATGGAACTCAACTCTGTCTCCATTACAGCGCAACTGCGCTCAGTCAGTGTTGAACTGCCTGGAATATTTCAAGCAGTCAGCGGGCAGAGGCTCCTGGGCGCATGGCATCCTCGACGGTGGTGATACCCCTCGGGTTGATGCACATGAGACCGCTCCAACACTGGCTACAGAGTCGAGTTCCCAGGAGAGCGTGGCACACCGGCAGCAGGCGGATGGTGATTACGCCTCTCTGCCGACGCACCCTAACCCCTTGGTCTTCAATGACCTTTCTACGGACGGGGGTCCCTCTCGGGCAAGTCGAGACACGTCATGGTGACGACAGACGCCTCCCTGCAGGGTTGGGGTGCCGTGTGCAACGGGCACGCAGTGTCGGGGCGATAGACAGGCCCCCGCCTGCACAGGCATATCAACTGCCTAGAGTTGATGGATGTGCTACCCGCACTGAAGGGGCTACAACCTCTCATGCAGGACAAGCACATGCTGGTCCGGTCGGACAGCACAACTGCCGTAGCGTATATAAACCGCCAGTGTGGCGTTCGCTCACGGCAACTAACACAACTCGCCCGAAGCCTCCTCCTGTGGAGTCCGCAGGTGAGCAGATCCCTGCGAGCCACACATATCCCAGGCGACCTGAACCAGACAGCCGATGCGCTCTCTCGTCAGTTGACGCCTCGTGGAGAGTGGCGACTCCACCCCCGCGCAGTCCAGCTCATTGGGTACAGTTCGGGCGGGCTCAGGTAGACCCCTTCGCCTCCCTGGACACCACCCATTGCCTGCTAAGGTACCCCCCGTACCCTCTTGTGACTTTGATGCGGTCCTGGAGCCCCTCGGAGATGCCGCTCTTTCTCACCTCACGATGAAGACGGCTCTCCGGATGGCGCTCAAGAGGGTAACGGACCTACAAGCATTCTCCGTGTCCACAGATTGCCTAGAACTCGGGCCCGGTGATTCTCACGCTATCCTGAGACCCCGGCTCGGCTACGTGCCCAAAGTTCCCACCCCTCCCCCTACACCAGGTGGTGAACTTACAGGCGCTCCCCACTGGGGAGGAAGACCCAACCCCTTCCGTGTTGTGTCCAGTATGCGCATTACGCCTCTGCTTGGACCGCACGCAGAGCCACAGGAGCTCTGAGCAGCTCTTTGTCTGTTTTGGAGATCAGCAGGGAGGGCTGTCTCAAACAGAGAATGGCGCACTGGATCATGGACGCCGTCACTATGGCGTACCTGTCCTAAAATCGCCTACGCCCACTGGGTGAGAGCTCTCTCCACACGGAGTACAGCCTCCTCGTGGGCACTGGTTCGAGGCGCCTCTCTGGCAGACATCTGCAGAGCTGCGGGTTGGGCTACACCCATCACCTTCGCGAGGTCCTACAGCCTCCGCGTAAAACCGGTATCGGCTCGAGTCTTGCAGGCATCAGGCAAGACTGGCGGCCGGTAGGGTGTACGCCTATGACAGTACCTTCCACCCTTTCTTCTAGGTGGGTCAGCGTACTAAACTAGCCTCCCTTCTTCCCCCACTGGGTGAAGAACAGGCACTCCATCCATCACTAAGCAAGCACCTCCTGCGGGCAGGCTGGGCAGAGCAGCCCCGCCCCTTAGGCCGGGTACCAACTGAGTTATCCACAACATAGTGCTACCGGACGTTGTAATCCCCCAGCAGGGCGGTTCCGTCTGATGTATCTTCATGATTGGTTCCCACCTTGGCAACCCATGACCTTCCCTAGGTGGACCTCCACCTCGCGGTTAACTCCTTCAGTCCACACATTCTTCCCATGAGTTCTCCCCCATCGGTGAGACCATGTTGGTATCTCCACTAAACTCCTCCCTCCGGTAGGAAGTGGTCTCTGTAGCGCATCCCCCGCTTGAGGAAGTAGCGCTTACCCAGTGGCCTTATGGTACCAGGCGGCTTCTCGCTGCAGAAACAAGGCCGCCACCTGTGAGTCTGAAGGCAGGGGCCTTCCCACCTTTCAAGTAAAGCTCTGGGACCCCCTACCTACCTACTGGTAAGTTACAATTTCGCGGTAGCGCTCACGGCTGACACGCCCAGGCCAGTCAACGTCGCTTCGCTAGAGATTGTGACAGGGCACAGTGTTGTGGCATTTTCCATAGGAACCCCATCTGTCGGCTCGACACAACGTCGAGAGACCGACAGAAAGGGTACTTCTCGGTTACGGCTGTAACCTCAGTTCCCTAATGGAGGGAACGAGACGTTGTGTCCTTCTTGCCACAACACGTGCTGCCCACTGCAGCAGTCGTGAGAGGTCTCAGGCTCCTCAGAACTAAGGTGAGTGAATGAGGCACGCCGTCTCCCTTTTATACCCGGATATCCGGGGGCGGAGTCCGGCATGCAAATTTCATTCACCAATTTTCATTGGCCTTTTCTAAGAAGTCGGAAGCGATTGGTTCTCAGGGACGAACCCCATCTGTCGGCTCGACACAACGTCTCGTTCCCTCCATCAGGGAAATGAGGTTACAGCTGTAACCAAGACGTTTTCTTTTATAATAATTTATTTAATTTTCATACAAGTTAAAAGGCCAGTTCACCCAAAAATGAAAATTCTGTCATCATTTACTCACCCTCGAGTTCCAAATATGTATTGTTTTTGTAATACAAATCTGAATTGAAATTGTAAATTTCTTTGTTTGGTCAAACACAGAGAAAGATATTTTTTAAGAATGCTTATAACCAAACAGTTCTTGGACCCCATTGACTAAAATAGTAGGAAAAATGACAACGGTAGTCAAAAGTGCCCCTGGAACTGTTTGCTTCCAACATTCTTCAAAATATCTTCTTTTGCTTTCAAAAGAACAAAGACATTTATAAAGCAATTTCTCCTACTATGATAGTCAATGGTAGCCAAGAACTGTTTTCATCGTTCTCTGTGTTCATCAGAACAAAGACATTTATACAGATTTGGAACAATTCATTTTTGGGCGAACTGTTCCTTTAAGCACACAACTTTGCGAATCTTTACATACGCTAAATATGCCGGAACCTCACATGACCCTCTCTTAATCAAAATGAACTCTTCACACGCAAGCATGATGTCTGCTTTTATTCACACCATTGCTCAGTGGTGTGAAGTCAGTCAGGATTGTGTGCCAGACCATCAGCCAACAGCAACAGACACTTTATACTCATTTCTGCAGTATGAGTCAGAGCAGACGCGCAGTCTTGCATGATTTGGAACGCTACAGAATCTCACTTCAGCCCATTAGGAAGATAGACTGCACTGTTTGATCTATTTCAGATATGCCACAGGCTGCTTTTAATTAAAAGTTTGTAATGGTAGTCCATTCGTAGTTTTTTTTGTTGCTTTTACCTTACTGCAAATGTCAGCAATGGTGTGGACAGAAGATATAAATAACTGTGATTATTAGAATACTGGGAGAATAGCAACAAGTGTTTATGAGTATGCACAGATCTGACACAATGATTTTATCACTAGTATATACACACTACTGATCAAATGTTTTAGAACATTAGAGTGAAATGTTTCTCTTAGGAATCTCTACTAAATATATGAAATTAGTTTAGTAGAGAAAAATATTTTTTCATTAAAAAACATCCATTTAATTTAAAGGTCCAGTGTATGAAAATTAGCAGCCTCTACAGCTCAGCACACCGCTCACCCCTCACTTTCGAGACAGAACTAAGATGTCGTCATGTTTACGCTTCTTTGCCGAAGGAGATAACGTATTTATGAAACACGCTCTGTAGAGCAGTTTGTCTGTTTTGGGATACTGTACCGGTAGAAACAACATGGCGAATTCCATGTAAGGGGACCCACGGTGTATGTAGACAGAAATAGCTCATTCTACGTCAATAAAAACATAACTCTTCATTATGTAAGGTCTTTATACATCTCTGAAGACATAGTTATGTATATTATATTGTATTTCTATCAATAGACCTTTCAAAAAATGAGACACTGGACCTTTAATAAAAATGCTTTTGAAATGGATGACTGAATAATGAAATGGACGAAAGAATATGAATATGAGTGAGTGTTCTGAAACTTTTGAAAGACAAAGAAGAAACTGTACAACAAAAAGAACATACCCATGTGAAGGTTGTCCTCCGCTGGATCATCCAGCACCTGAAATAGAAAAGTTGTTTTAGAAAAGGTACAGGACTGGCTGATCTCCAAAACATTTTATATCTATGACACACTGGTGATGCCTGTGTCAACACATTAAATATACTCATTTTTGTATGCAAGCACGGAGACGTCTTGGGGAGTTCCTAAAGGGGGAACATTTTGAGTTGTGTCCCAAATGATGCACTTAAACTACGCACTACTGTATGTACTCTAACATCTAGTGTATGAATTGCAGAAAGGTAGTATTGCTTCAAATGGAGCACTTTATACTAACCAGAGGTTTCCCAGACGAGGGCAAATGTAATCAAATGCATAACCCAATGCACGTCAATGAAAACTGATTTATGCGTTGAACGTAATTGTCAGCCATTTTCCCCTTTGCAGGAGAACTTTGCTTGGGAAACATCTGATAGCAGTGGCGTAACTTTGTTTTGAAAAGTGGTGGGGACAAAAACAATTAATACGTTAATAAATTGTTTCTGTCTCGTTGGGAATATTTATCATATAAAGTAGGCCGTTGCATACTCCGCTTTTTGACTCCAGCTCGGTTCCCAACCTGTCATTTGGGGAAGGTCACTTGCTGTTGCGGTGCATTACACTTAAAAACAATTTATTCCTATGACTAAAAATGTCACTTGTTTGTTGGTTTACGCCTTTTTGTGCTTGGACACTGGATGCACAAGCAAGGCCTGCGAACGCGGATGATGTATTCATTTCATACTGGCCGTGTTTATGCAGTCGCAGCTCTCTGTCTTCCGCAAAATGAACTTATGAGTGTGAGCAACGGGAGATAGTGAGAAAGCACCGCATCCTGCGTTTTCCACGACTTTTAGATGTTAATGGCCCCTAAACAATACACACCTTCCGCAAGCATTTCTTAATTTCTTCCAAAAAGTGATGGGGACATGTCCCACCCGCAAATTACGCCTATGTCTGATAGCCCTGCTTCTCTTCCTCTACAATTATTTATTTCACTACACTTAAGGCTAAAATACAGGACTTGTTGCAGAAAGTCTGTTCCAGTCTGCAGATTTGATCAGTTATTGTGTTTCTATCTGAAACTTTCAAAAAGTCTGCAAGTGTATGATGTCTAGTTTAAAAAAAATCTGTTCAGATTTTAAAAGTCTTGTAGTGTATTCCAGCCATTACATAATTTTGCTACATAATTTTGGTTGGATGACTGTATATCACCCAGGTACTTCTTTTCTAAAATGTTCAATGTGAACAAACTACTCAATACTACTTGGGCCTAAAGTAGGCAGAGCAGGATGATGTTTGGACCATAGGAGGTTCTCTGTCTCACTTTGTAAGTTTCTTTAAAAATTTTCAAGCTCTGATTCAATTTCTCTCTTACTCCTTCACCCCTATTTTCTCATTTTGCTGATGTCCGTGGGTGCCGCTGTGATTGAACAGCACTCAGACGGAACCACAGGGGAAGGAAGGAAAAACTATTTTCGTACGTATTCCTTTATTCTGCCTTCCTTTTCTTCATTCTGAAATCGATCGTGCTCCTCTCCACATTCTCTGGGTTTTTAGTGAGTATCTCTCACAGATTTACTCTGGATGATTTTCAGAATCGCTGTAATTTTGTTGCTATTATTTTTCTGTTTGCCACAAAATCAGTAATGACACATGACTAGTAATAGTACGAGAGAAAGAAAGAAAGAAAGAAAGAAAGAATGAAAGAAAGAAAGAAAGAATTTGATCTTCCTACCTCAACAAGTTTAACAATATTGAGGTGATCCAGTTTTTTCAGGATGGCTATCTCCTGGTAAACTCTCTCTAGAGGACCGAGCACCTTGGGCTGATCTCCCTGTGCGGCTTTAGGACCTCGTGGTGGAGGGCGACCTGCACAGAAAGTGAAAGAACGACTGTAAAAATGACAATACAGACGACTAAAACCATCTGCTATGCATATTAAGAAATATTTGATTCCAAGTAACCTTAAAAGCTTTACATACGTGGAAAACCGTACTGTTTCATCAGCTTCTTCTTAGACACAACCTTCATTGCCTGCAAATCAAAACAGGAATGCAATGAAACAAGTCACTCACATTTCTTATTTCCGTTTGGCTGTGTGGGGCTTGAAAGTGGGTGACAAAGTGGGAGACGTTTTCCATTTACATACTAATCAAACAAAGCTTCCAGAGAGTTCAATCAACGGCAGTTCTCTCTCATTTGCTCCTGGCCTTGATGGGACACTTGAGTTTTCTCTCACAGCAGCGTTCCTGTGTAGGTGATTGCTAAAGTAAAGTCGGAAATTAGTCACAAACTGTAAGTGACAGACTATAAGAAGCAAATGACTATATGAAGCAAATATCAACCAGTTTATATACCAGTTCGCTAGAAGAAAATAAATGTTTTATATATCGCTGCTGTCCTTCGTTGCTGATGCTAACAACATCATGCTAGCTTTGAAAGGTAAAAAGATCCCATCCTCCCCTCAGAACTCTTTCCAAAGCCACGCCCCCTCATGTCTCATTCACCAGTATGACAACTTTACAGTACAAAACACATATTATTACAATAATGATGAACGTAAACAAGTTATGTACATTTACTATTATAACGTACAGTTTTGTTTATAAACGGTGTGAGAGGTAGCCAAATCCGTTGACAGGCAGTTATGCTATCATTGTATTCTGACCGAATGCAATGATTGGACGATTTTAAGTTCATGAGAGTTTTTTATATTTAGAGCGCTTTATATTTATTTTTTAAATATAAATTAAATTTATTTATTATTTTTTAATAGGTATCAGGATGTAAAAAGACTTTCAACCAAAAACCAACAAAAATGTTTATAAAACTAGTTATCTACCCTAGCTTTGAAGGAATTCTCCACCCCAAAATGAAAATTCTGTCATGGATTACTCATCCCCAGTTGTTCCAAACCTGTATACATTTCTTTGTTCTGCTGAACACAAAGAAAGATATTTGGAAAAATGTTAGCTCATGTATTGTTATGTCTCAGAATGATCAGTTCCTAACATTTTTCCAAGTATCTATGTGTTCAGCAGAAAAAATAAATGAATACAGGTTTTGAACAACTTGGTGAGTAAATGATGATATAATTCTCAATTAAAGAAGATTTGTTAACGTGTCTACTAAGATGAAAGGCACAGAGATGTAAATTGTGTGAAAACGGAATATTTGAAGTCTTATATAACGTGGGATGTGCACTCTCTGAATCTGTGCCATTCTGCTCATTACAGTGATAGAACGGCTATGCAACACACTGCCAGTTTCTAGCACCTGTGGAAAACATGAGGTTTCATAAGTGCCTGGCAGACCATTTCAAACTCCATTTCAATCCTCCATCCATTTTCAAAACACTTTTACCTTTTTCATGGAGAAAATGTCAAACTCGCTCTGAAGTCATGTGATCTTCCCTGTTTTTGTCTTTATTTATCAAGCCTTAACCATGTTGCAGCAGTCTGGAACAGCTAATGTTCAAAACACCCAAAGCGCAGATGAAGGAAAACCGCATTTCATCTTTCGCTCAAGGTCAGCTGGAGGAAGCTGAGCTGAACCGCTGGTGAGCTTAAATAACTAAAGGAAAACATGAATGTTTTATGAAGGTGTCAGGGGTAAGCGGCATGAAACAAAACTGTGCTGTAGGGACTGCGGGAACTTAAAGTGTCAGAGGGATTGGGGATTAGATGAGTCAGCTAATAGGAAAACACAGAATACTAATACTGCAGGATGCCTCTGAATACTAATATTTGAAAACATGCTAAATATAAGTTAGACGCTTGAACAGATATGAAAAAAAAGACAAACCTCACCACTTTTTGGTTCATTCACAACTGGTCCACTGAACATTTCCTCGTAAGCATCTGTCATTTTCATCACGACACATCTTACCCCACTTTCCCCTAAATTGAAATGACTTGAATTGAAATGAATTTAAATTAAATTACTACAACAAAACACATATTGGAAGTGCCCTTTGTAAATTTGGTTTGAAAAGAATGGAAACTAACTGAATGGATTCTGATGACATCTTATGAATGCAAGAGAGGAAAAGACAGAGGAAAAGTATAAATGCTGCCAGTGAGGTCGCAAAGGGAAATGCTGAAACGCCATCAATATTAGACAAAATATTAAATATTGAAGAAATCTGAAAGAGATGAGCCAGAACAGTTTCAAGATTTATTTTCCCTCTACAGAGGAGGAGCTGTGTGGTAATTGTTAGACTCAATACATGCTCACAGGTTTGGGAGGTCAGTGTAATTGTAAAGGCCTTAGACTGGATGACATCTCCTAGGCTTCGCCTTTATGAAAAGATTTGAGCTCTGGTCTCTTTTCATTCTCTGATATCCAGACGGTGTGAATTGATGAATGTGACTGACAGTGGGGTGCCTAATTTTGCTTTCAGACATTTTGTCGTTCATTATGATTGATGACTTGATAACATCTTGCCATTCTTGATGCCTTTTAGGCAGATTTTTATTGGATAACGTAAATGTGCAGAACATGCAAACCAAGAACATCCATATCCTTGAAAATATTTGCCTCACACTCACAAAATGTTACAGAAGTCATTGATGCTTCCGGAGACAACACATTTTGTATGGAACCAAGGGTGTGTCATTTCTTAAAAGGACAATTTTTGTCATATCCAAGGGCACAATTAAAACACTATATTAGATTAGGTTTTTTGAAAATGTATTTATACAAAAATTGTATTTTGATTTTGATTGATGTCGAGTGGTGTAACAAAGTAAAACAACAATAAAATGTATTTTATTTGTGCTAATGCAGCAACTGTTTTTTTAGGGGTAAAGATGAAGGTTGAAATCAACAGCGGTTGTAAAATGAAATGAAGAGCTGTCGCACATTTCTACCATCACAGTTACATCGTAATCCCTCTCCATCTGCTCTCATTTTCGTTAATATTCAATCTCTCCTGTTCCCTTCTCCATCATCCTCTCTGTCATGGCTCTCTCCTTTCCATTTAGTTTTTTGTTCTCTACTTTGCTTCCTGTCTGCTTCTATTCATATCCTCTCTCTCTCTTTTCTCAGTTTTATCCATCTTGTTGCAACAATACATGCCTCTCCACCGCATATACCCCTCCGATGTACAGATAATGTAATTTAACTGTCATGATATACAACTCTCAGTTCCCATTGGTCAGGCAGTGTAATTATGGAAAATAAAGTATCAAAGAATGAAAAGAGCTTTGTTACCACCTTAATTATTCCTCACAGAATCAAACGATTACCCCACTAACAATATAAAATTGATTTTTATTTAAAATGAAATGATGTAACATTTTAGACATACAGTCCCTACTCCTGCTTTGATTATAATCAGTTTCTTCTGGTAATCACACTGAGTTAATAAAATCCCATTTCATCTTTTCGTTCCACAAACAGCTTCAACTATAGAGCTCTGCAGTAATGATCACAATACTGTTCTGGACAACAGTTAGAAATGATGTAACAAGGACACACGAATGTCAACAAGTTGTTTTTTAAAAGTTTTTTTTAAAGGTACTTACGTAATATTTGTCCTCATCCTCGTTGTATGCCAACTTGACAACACCATATGAGCCCTTGGAAATAACAGAAATGGATAAAAGAAGAAATATTTAATAAAATACAGAGACTGGGATGAGTCAGACTGGGAGACTAGAGTGCTCGTGGTCAGTAAATGAAAGACGGCCAGCCATGTGAGCCAATTGCCTTTGAGTTTGGTTAGTCTGGAACATGCATTGAGTAGACAATTATGAAAAATACAGTTTGAGCTGAATCTACATTTATGATACTGGGTGACACATCCCTATTCGCCTACTTATACTATGCCCTAAATGTACAGTTTTTGTTGTGGAAAGTATCCACATTATAGTGCATAGCAAAAAATGCACACACTGGGACATGCTAATGGCATAGCGAGTGTTGTTGCTTAGAACTTATGATGATCCAAACAGACACACACATCAAAATACAACTCCTCCTTGCATATAAGAATTTATAATTAAATGTATTAACTTAGTGAAGAATGTATGCAGTCATTTTTCATACATTTAATCATTTCTATTCTATAAATGTAATCATTTTCTGTTCAGTTTTTGTCATTGTGAAAAGCTGCTTTGAAACAATGCACCAATCTAAGAGAGCGAATAAACTTGAATTTAACTGAATTAGTATCAGTGGGTAATATCGGCAGTTCATGCGTCTACACCTTGAATTTTCACTGGAAACAGTAGACCATCCAGGTACTCGTATCAACATACTACGATTTAGGAAATCATTTAATTTAGAATACTATTAAGGCATGCAAACTGGGACGCAGGGAGTGTTTTTCAAATCTAGTCCTTCTGGTAGTGAGACCTGAGGACTGAATTAAAAAAACCATGGTTTATATATTTTGTTTTGGAGTTTATTATCTTTCCTTAATTCTATTAGACAGGGAAAAGTGTAATTACCAGGATGGTTGCAGATTTTGGTCTTTATGCAAATGCAAATGTGGCAATTAAAACGACACAATATGAGAATGATGTAAGAGGTCTTACCTTCCCAATCTCACTCTTTAACTTGTACTGGTTTAACTGGATGCAGTCCTGAGATTGAGAATAAGAGAGAGAGGGAGGGAGAGAGATAAAGAAACAAATCAATTCTCGACAGTTTGGGGAAAAAAACACTTGGTCCCCTAGACACTTAAATTTCTTCCTGTCCATACTTTTCATTTCAATCTACATGATCTTCATCAAACTAAAAGAAGCATGCACTATGCCCCATAAACATCAATAAACCCCCTGATCAGGCTTCACATGGTTCATCAGACGTCAACTCACAATCATCATGATAAAAATAACTCGTAAAAACAAATATCAATAAACACAATTGACCCTTGTACACGGTACATACCAATAACAATAAATACAATTACACATGTACACGTGGTTGCAAAAATCAGTTATGCGGTGAAAATAGTATGCAAACAGTAGAAGTCCTGCTGGCGAATCATCTATCGAGCATGGTGATTTGGATGCAACATAACATTCTGAATGCTTAAAAATGTCATATAATGTATATCCACTAGTGTATATAAAAGGAAGGCACCATTTTGACCAACACTGCAATCATTTTTGAGTTCATTTGCCAGTAAGAAGAGAACAGAGGTCTGAGGGATAAAGAGACAGACAGAAAGAGAGAGAGAGAGAGAGAGAGAGAGAGAGAGAGAGAGAGAGAGAGAGAGAGAGAGAGAGAGAGAGAGAAGGAGAGGGCAGAGCAGAGCAGAGGGGAATATTGCTGGCACATGCTCAGTGAGTTCTGCACTGCAGTAAACTCACACCTGCACACATACACACAGATGGTCCAAACTACCCATAAACAACAGCTCCTGCTCTTGCCACACATAAATCATCTATACGATTCTATTATTTATTATGGATGACATGAGATCTTTCCGTTATCCGAATAGCCACCCATTTACTTGACCATTGACTGTAAATGAACAATTGTTGTTATAGTGTTCTTGTTTTATAGAGCAAAATGTCTCAAAATATATCAAAAATTATTCACAAAATGTAAAAGAGTAACATGTAATTTTGAGCATGTCTTCAGGGAACAGGAGAACAGATGTATCCACATTATTTTATATAGAGGGCTTGGCCTAGTGAGACATTCTATGATGCAAAGCTGCTGTTTTATGATTCTTTTTGACTTTTTGAGTCATGAGCGTTTCGTGGGCTCTGAAGAAAATCAGCTATAGCTTCTACTGAAACCGATACGCCCTCAAATTGAACTGCCGTTCCGGTCAACCGACAACAGGTTTTCCCGGATGATAATGCTATTGTGTAGCTTCTACCATTTGGTGACGCTTCAACAAGATTTCACACCTGTCACTTATAGAACACCAGCTCCACATACTGAACGAAGGAGGAAGAGAGTTAAATCACATCTGAGCCCAGTCACAACAAATAAAAGCACACGTTCGCCTCCTGTGAAGGCAGAAATGCCTCCTGCTATGAAAGTGAAGGATTGCAAACAGAAAAAAGATGAATGTGGGCGAGATCGTTTAAAAGAGAGGGAGATCAATTTCAGAGAGGTTTATGAAACAATTCCATCAGGGATCTTTAAGTGTGACAGCTGAGGATTAGAGCACAGATTCATTTTTCACTTTGCTCCTGTTCCAGGATGGTCCTTTTTTGCTTTTTAAACACGGATTATACAGGATAATCTTGGGTTTAAGGAAGATATAACCGTGTTGTGTTTTTAAATATTCTACTTTGATAATATCTAGGATGACAGGGTGTAAGCGGCGTGTGCCGTACGGACAGTGGTTTACATTTTTTGGATTGGTTAACATTGGATTTTAAAATTCTTTTGTGTTTTTTGTGCTTGAAGCAAAGTAAGCAAATCTGACATTTTTTCAAATTCAAAATGTCCAAATTTTTGGTCGATGTCACAAATTTGATTAGTGATGTAAAACAGTGCGGAATTACATATACAATTTACATAATAAATTGGTTTGTTAAAACATCCTTTTTTTATTAACGCCTACTTACAGGTTGATGTTAATACCTCAAAAGTTAAAGAGCATACGAAGTCACATGACAATAAAACATGGCAGATGCAGTATGTACCTCGGAAGTGGGATATTTCCCACCACAAACGTGGAAGTAATGTCTGGATTTAGTAACATTAAAAGTATTTAGTAACATGGGAACTATGGAATCCGAGAGCACGTGAAGGCAGCAGTATACTAATCCCACTCATAATATATAGAACGTACTGTTTAAACAGTCAATAGGTAGGTACTTATTCAAATTCAGTACGTATTGTCACAGTATGCGATTTCGGACGCAGCTTTGCTTTATTCTTGAATAAATCAGCTGTTTTAAACAAATCAGTTAATTGATTCACTAAGTAAAGAATTGTCACCACCTACTGGCCGTTTTGGTTTTACTTTTAAAAGTAAGCCTAACATTTCATCAAACATTGCTGTATAGATGAAATATGTCGCACATTGAAGTAGTTCCCACATGAAAAATGTAAGTAGTATACTTTAGCATTTACTATAGTAAACTGTAGCAAAATTCCTACACACTATATACCGTTTCATGCGTGCATGCCTGACCCCCAGTTAACGTTTGTGTTTGACTTGTGTCTAATAATATAACTATTTATATTTTATAGGGCTGTGCATTTAAAGTGTTAATCATAATTAACGTGTTATGGAAAATTAATGCGATTAAAAATTTTAACGCACCCGCCCCGCCCCAGACATAAGGTCATCTTACATTTCATACAGTTGACTGGTGACAAATATGATGCTGGCAACAACTTACTGCGTAATACATAAATAGGGATGTCCCGAGCGGATCGCAAAGATCGGGGGGCCGATCAAGGCATTTTTAACCTGATCGAGACCGGCTATATTTTTCCCGATCATTTCCGGTC
This sequence comes from Triplophysa rosa, assembly GCF_024868665.1. NCBI lineage: Eukaryota > Metazoa > Chordata > Actinopteri > Cypriniformes > Nemacheilidae > Triplophysa > Triplophysa rosa. The sequence continues at coordinate 23,335,921 of NC_079891.1, forward strand.
ACCTCTGCATCACGCAAGTTTCATAAACGAGAGTTCTGAGTATCGGCCGATACCGATCCTGATCCAATACTAGCACTGTTTTTCTTGATCAACGTAGAATTGCATACAGTATATTTCTATCTTTTATTGCCAGAGGTGGATTGTACTTAAGCATATTTACTTTCAAGTACATTTTAAAATATCAGTTTTTTATCAGTGTTTTTGCTTTGGAGAAAAAATACTTACCTACATTATAAAGCACATCATACTTTTTACTCCACTACATTTCATAAATAAATGTTGTTTTTAACCTTTTAATCCTTGAGTACATTAAAATCTACCACTTTCTTTTACTTAAGTGTTTTTACTTTTAAAAGTAGAAAAGTTGGATTTTTTAAATGTAATTAAGTACTGTATTAAAGGTAAAAAATTTATTTATAAATTGTTCTGGAGTATAATAAAATGCTTTACAATGTAGTTTCATAAATTACAGATACTTAAAAAATGTACTTGAGTAAAATACTACTATCTCTGTTTATTGCACAAAATTATTTTTTGTTTCTGTTTATTATCTAGTGATTATGAAGAATAATGAAAACATTAGAGCGAGTAATGTCTTGACTGTTACCAGACACATGCATGCTGGATGGAGATTGAGAGATGACAGCACCAGTTTCTTAATTATTCTATATTGGTTTATTCCTCGCATAAAGCTATCGAAATACATGACGTGGAATACAGTGCATGAATAGTTAGTTTCCTGATAGTTAGTCTTTTTTGAAGCTTAAGAGTAACATCAACCGTAACGGATCGGATTTGAATGGAACCCGTCAGTCCGATATTCGATCCAGCAAAAAAGACCTGTATCGGCCCCAATTCCGATTCTAGTTTTGAGGCAGTGTCAAATGAAGCTTTGTTATTCTGTCTAATGAGGACAAACTCCTGCCCAGTGGCAATAAAAGTATTTAAACTATACTTCATTGATAAAGAGGGCCATTTTAATGTTAAATAATAACAATACTAATAAATAGGTGATAGTTTGCCCAAAATAAATTTCTGCTTATTAACATTTACATACCCGTATGTCGTTTCAAACTTGAATTATTATTTCTTTGGGGAAAAGGAAGATATTTCTTAAGAATGATAGTAACCAAACTGTTTTGGTCTTTAATTATAACAATTCAGCTTCTGAAAAAAAAAGTATTTTAATTTTATCTTCTGAACATCTGAAGCTACTTTCTGTTTGGTCTTAATACGGTTTATATGATATTTTGGCCCCAAATATGATGTGTGATTAAATTGCAATTAATTAGATTAATTAATCGCAACATCATGTAATTAATTAGATTAAAAATGTTAATCGCTTTGCAGCCCTTTATTTAATTTATATTAATATTAATTTGTATTATTATTTTACTGTATAATTATTATATTAAAAAAACGATTTGTTGAATTCTGTTGTATGTTCATTTTATTAAATAAACAATTTGTTGAATGGGTCCTGTATTTGGTCGCATTTAAACAAACCGTATGGTACATTGACATCTATTGGTTTAGCTTGGTATCGGAGTCTAAATTCAAATATTGGAGAGAAAGGTTTAGCCAAGTAACGTTTCTTCTCGGTTTCTTTTGATTGTTATCAGAAATAATCTATAGGCACTCTATTGTGTGTGAATGTGAATGTTGGGGTCACAAAAGTGCGCATGCGCAGTAACGTTTGTTTATTTTGTTAAAGAGTACATTCCTCAATATTTTTAAGGGCTTATTTTGGTTTATGGAGTGTCCGACAACAAGTTTATGTACATACATGATGTAAAAATACTATTATTTCGTAATAATAAGCAGTTTTTATTACCTTACTTCTTGACTGACTCTCAAATGATTCGTTCCGCGATTCATCTGTGTAATCTCCGCCTTTCCGCCAGCGTAGTCTGACCTGATTGGTCAGATAGTGTAGTCTGCTGTGATTGGTCAGATGGTCTAGTCTGCTGTGATTGGTCAAATGGTCTAGTCTGCTGTGATTGGTCAAACGCGTTCAGCATGTGTCGCAAATGGACCGCCTATCATTACTGCTGTATTACGGTTTGCAGGTGGTTGGATATTAACAGTGTATAGAGAGAGATGGCGTCGATTTTACCTTACCAGTTCGAGCCCGAGTCTGACGAATCATTCTTTAATCCTTATACAGATGCCAGTAAGAAAAAGGACTGTTTTAGACACTTCTCTTGTAACAGTTAGTTATCACGGCATACAGTGTACGGTGTTCGTATCTTCAGATGTTATTATAACTATAGTACACCACGCAGTTCTTGAAATAAAGACTTTGCGAGTTAATATGGTTGAACACTTACATTAGCGCAACGAGTTTATAGCTAACGTTAGGTAAACAAACAGTAACAACCCCAAAAATAACGGTAACGTTAGCTAAACACAGACATGAGATAACGTCACACAAATTTAATTTTAAGTAAAGACAAAAATAAAGAGTCACACTTACAGGTTGTGATTCGGTGGAGCTTACAGGTCCAAATAAAGTTGGTATTGCAACATCTTTTAAGGAAAGACGTTTAATGTATCCTGCAGTTAAGGCGCCAAGATTGATGAAGCAATCTTCGGTGAAATGACGCGCGCAAAGTAAAACGTTCGGTTTATACTCCTTTGGTGTCGTTTGAAAAATAAATAGTAACCATTTTTTCCTCAGAAGTTCTTCTTTTGGTAGTGAAAATAAGACTGACTTAGTTTCACTACATAGAACACAGCTTCTCTTAGACATGATGCACACGTCACGAACGAGCTAGTACAGTGTTTGGGGAGGAGAGAGTTAAGTTTTCGCAGTCAGTAGGCGGGGATTTTTTCTAGTGACGTAGGTACATTGTGGTTAAAGATTCGGACAGGTCATGGCTTGTTCGCGTGATTCAGAGTCGATTACCTTTTTTATAAGCTAATAACTTTGTTATTCGTTCACCTTCGGATTTACAACTTGGCAGATTGCTTACATTCAAACACGGCAAAATTAAACACTTCATGAAATGTATTTTTTATGATCTCGAGGAATGTACTCTTTAAGATGAAACGTATTTACTAGTTTAACCCTAATTCTTAGATTTTTTAATTGTTCAGATTTTCAACGTGAATTTAGACTTCTGGAACCCATCATATATGTGCGTGTGCACGGAGCACAGTGTATTTTACAGAAAGAGCATGAGTGGATTGTGTCAAAAGAGTAGTGAAGAAAATAGTGAATGAAACAAGGGAAAGGTCAAAGTAAAAAAAAAAACAGAGAAAAACCAAAAGCAAAGACACAGTAAAAACAAAAGTGAGAGAGGAAGGGCAAAATCCAGTTGATGTGAAACCTGACAGTCATTTACTGTGACTGTTCCCTGTTCCTAACCACAGCAGCCACACAGAACACTATTACAGTGACACTCTCCTCACTTGAAGACAGTAGACAGATGTCCGAGACACAGAGAGATAGAGACAGAGCCTCACATTTGTTTTTGCTTGAATGTCTACGAAAAGAGTAAAGTTTCAAACACTTAAGTTGGATCTTCTGGAAGCATGAAAAAAAAGTGGTACGATGACATAGAAAGAGAAGAAATGAGGAAGAGAGAGAGGCTGCGATAAGAGACAAATAAACAATAGTTTCCTCATAGTCTCTCCTCCCCCCACCATCAGTGATAACATCTTATCCGTTTGTTAAGCCTGACATCACGCACCACCATATACGGAAGGTCATATACTGTTTCCTGGTCCAAACGCTCAATAACATGCTATAAGCAAACAACAAAAAATGCTAATATACTCTCAGGGCGAGCTATAAAACTATCGGAAAACCACGATCCTAACCTTTATCTTAATAACGAAATCCCACATGGCCAGATTTATTTTTCATAATTTATTCAAATATTGATGTCGGAGATTCCGTGAGCCTGGTGACTGTAGTGTATACTTTGAGTTAATACATGTTTCGCTTAAATATCCATTATGAGTAAACAGTGCTCGTAAACAGCTGTTTGAACTATAGCCACGCTTGAAACGAATAGATGCTTGGACCCGAAAAAGGTATTCATGGAACATGTGAGAATGAGAGAAAATGTGCTGTACTCTCTTCTAAGCTCTTATTTATGAGTCTTCCTCTAACTAAGATAAAATATCAAACTCTTCAGGCATTTCTGCCCCTACAACACTTCAAACAAATACTGTGGAGATATGGGGATTAACATGAAGATCCTCATAAGACAACTGAGCTGAGGCAGACAAAATTAAGTTTTGCTCACATATCGAGTCTTAAAGGTAAAGTGCGTAATTGCTTCAATGCTGAAATCCTTTATTTTATCACAGCAAACAGACATATGTAAGGAAGTCAGTCAAGACATGGGCCATTTCTCAGTTCAAAGAACGGAAAGAACGGACTTGTGTCCTTGCTAGACTCGGGAGTTCTCCATTTGAGTTTTGGGTTCCTCGCCACACTGAATACTGCATATTGCATACTGTTTTGCACTTTGCAGTTTGACTGTCGGGGGGAGGTGTATTTATTAATATCACTTTAAATGTTACATTCTGCTTAATTTATTTATTATTACATATAGGAATTTATAGTCCGTATAATATTTGACCTGTGTTTCTCTCTCCTTGATCTTAAATGTGAGCTTCTCTGTGTTAACCATGCTGTGTGTGTGTGTGTGTGTGTGTGTGTGTGTGTGTGTGGACTTGGTTTTTATCATTGGAGTTTGGGTTCCTCGCCACAGCAGTGCAGTGTTGGCTTGCTCACCGGGAGACTGCATTTATTTATTTATTTATTCAATTATTTATTAGATATTATTTATTAGAATGATCTTGCTTGGTCTATAAACACCATGCACTGTGCTGTGTTTTACCTTTCTGTGTTTTTCTTATTTGCTCCCGTAAAGCTGCTTTGGAACAATGCACATTGTGAAAAGCGCTATATAAATAAAATTGAATTGAATTTATGTGTTAGTGGGGACCTAAACCTGAATGCACACCAACTCATGGGGACCCTTATCACTGTGGGGACCAAAATTGAGGCTTATAAGCTTATAAAAGCTTATAAATTGTACAGAATGATAATTTTTGAAAATCTAAAAATGCAAAAAAGTTTTCTGTGATCTTTAGGTTTAGGGGTTGGGTTAGGGGATAGAATATACAGTTTGTACAGTATACAACTCATTACGCCAATGGACAGTCCCCACGGAGATAATAAACCAGACATGTGTGTGTGTGTTCATGTTTGTATATCCCGGTGGGGACCTAAACCTGAATGCACACCAACACATGGGGACTCGTGTCACCGTGGGGACCAAAATTGAGGTCGCCATGGGCAAAAAAGCTTATAAATTGTACAGAATAATATTTTCAAATTTACAAATTTTTCAAATCAAATTTACATGTAATAATTTCAGTGGTTTTGTTTAAGAGTTAGGTTTAGATGTTAGAAGAAAAAATATCAGTTAGTTTGGTATGCAAACAATTGAAGTCTATTGGACGATAGCCTATGTGTGGGTTAGCGATAGAAGCTTGTGTGTGTGTGTGTGTGTGTGTGTGTGTGCATGCGTGCGTGCGTGTGTCAAAATGATCAAAATCAGTCAAAATGATTTGCCCAGGAGCCAATAAGAGATTTATTAGACCAAAGATTGCCTGTTAGATATCCCCCAAATTAATTAAATCTCATGTTTAACTGCTACAAAGACATCAGAGCCAGCCGTGAGATTCAGAAGCACTTGCCGAGGTGAGGCTGCGTTGGGCGCTTACATGAGCGCTGAGCGCCCTGTTACTGCCTGGAGCTCACATCTCCTAAATCCTCCCAGCAAATTTTAAAATAGACGCTATCTTTATTAACCAACTGCATTTGAACTTTAAACATACATTCTCGCCTAAACAACTCTTAAAACTACATTTTGTGACAAAATAACCATAATATTATGAACATTTAGCTGTTTTACTGCTCCACTGCAGTTGCTGCACAATGTCTGTCAGGAAATATAGCGTCATAAGTTCACACATCCAGGGATTTTAACCGTTCTTGTCTAGATTTGGACTTTAAATGGAGTGGCTCAGAGATGACATATTTTTGTAGGCTTAAGCCTGTGGCATACTTCTTTTTTTACGTGTACGCAAGCGTACAGCCTTGCAAAGTATACTGCTTTCGACTCGTACGCGTACACACGGGTATTGACGCATGCGCATTGCGACATATTGCAATACCTTGCCGGGCCTACAGGGGTCAGTTTTTCTTGTACTACCTTGAATCGATGCTCCCAGGACACGGTTGCGACCTGGTGGTTAAGCTAATTACCTCAAGAAATGGAATGCGCATGCGCGACCAGTAACAAAATCCTGACGGTGCGCGTAAAGTACGCGCGTACTATTCTGATGATGAAATTTGCATCACAGGCACGTACGCTGTCCCTCTCGTACGCGTAAAAAGGGAACTATACTTCATCCATAACCCGGAAGTAAGTTCCGCGCTGGATCCCTCGACCAAAAGCCTATGCATTTTTCCCATAGACTTTTGGAAGATCGCAAAAAATAAGATCTGTGATTAGCAAATGTTCATAATGTTTACACGTTTTGACTACCCAGATCATCTTTACAGATGAACACAATATTTGCTATTTTTGAAGCCTAAACACAATCACCAGAAGTAAAAAGGCTATAAACAGACTATACTATGGTCGCTCGATATCACCACCATCAATCCTGTGACAACTTTCTCAAACTTTATTAAAAACGTGTTCCCTGGCAAGTAATTACTCCGTGAATGAATCCCCAACAATGATTTTAGACATTTGTGCCCATGTTGCATTGTGAGATTTATATGCGCGATGACGTCTAACATCCCCGCCAAAGGAAGTAGTCGCTTTTAGCAACTTGTTAGCAACCACCGTTTTAAAGACACAATAAGGCTTTAAAAAACAACAAGCGGGTTATAACTGGTGTGTTTTTTAATTTCATAGATTAAAACGTGAAACTATTTAGAGGTTTTGTTAGCCACAGACCTTATTTCAGGCGATTTACCAAAAACCCATTAAAAAACCCCATAGACTTTGGAGCGATGGAACCGTAAGTCTTAAAATGCTAACTCACTTCCGGGGTTTGCATACAGAAAAACGTCATCTCTGCGGTACTCAGTTGGAACAGTACTTGGGCTGACGTTTCACAAGTCCAGAAGTACAGACAAGAACACATATTGAGAAACGGCCTTGGAAATAAACGTCTTTTGGCAGTTTGGTTTGAAAAAAAACAGCAAATTTTGAGTTCTAAAACTTCAGGATCAGGAAATAGGAAGGTTTCAGGAAGTAGGAAATGATATGTTTCAATTCACAAATGCATGAACTCTGAACATTCAAATATTCTTACTGATTTACTCTCTCACTGTAAAGTACCACATAGTAGTGAAGTAATAGATGTTAAAAAGATTCATATTGCAGTGGTAACCAGCACAGGAGCTGAACTCTGTTGAGCCCATTGAGCAGTAAAGAGGTTCAGTCTGATATTGACATGTGTGAGAGAGTTTCCCCTCTTCTGCTACAACATCACAGGACGAGTGAGAGTGGATGAGACCTCGTCCAGCTGATGCTCCTCAAAGTAGAGTACCTCTAAATATGAAACGCTGAAGATCCAGATCTCAAGATCTCAGTCCTTACATAGTGTTAAGCACCATTAACACACGCACACACACACAAGTAGGACTGGCCGGTATGATGGTATATTTCATGACAGTAAAACATTCTTAGCTATTCTGTTGTACCGTTTATATAGTTATATTTATGTAGTTTATATAGTGATTAAATAAACAAGTATTGGGCAAACTTTTAAAAATAAAGGACGATGCCATAGAAGAAGGTTCCCCAAAGAACCATTTATTTCTTACCTTTAAAAAACATTTTCCCACAAAGAACCTATGCAACAGAAAGGTTCTGTAGATTTTAAAGGATGTTTATGAAACCAAAATGGTTCTTAATATGGCATCATTTAGCATGTTTAGTTTTGAGTATGCAGAAATCCAGTCTACCCTGCAAAGTGTGAAACTTTGAGTGCATCTTTCAGTGTTTACATTTGCCTACTATCTGTTTATATGATGAAATCTTGAATGTAGATAGGCTTTGTTAATTATGGGAGGAAGTTGTCACACGACTGTTTTAAGAGCGGTGTAACTATAGGTTGCTGAGCAACATTGCAACTTGGTGCATTAATAGGAAATTTAGCTGAATTGTGGTCATACTGTCACATGTATTAGCTTTTTCACAATGTTTCACAATGGTTTATCCATCCATATTTATTATAATGTATTATTGCATTCAGTATCATGTTACGTAATGTAAAACTGTATATTTACTGATGCCATTACTGACTTGCTATTACGTATATGAATAATTTTATCTTTTGGCTTGCATGTTTTAACTACATGTAAATTAATTTTCAAATAAATTAAGTCAGATTATAGAAAAAGAGTTTACTACATGTGGTACACTTATAGTAAAAGTAACTATAATGTAAAATAAACTCTCATATAAAAATGACTTATGTCATCATATGAGATTTTGCTTATAGCTGCTCAAACCTAAACAGATGTATTACAGCTTTGGGTCAAACACATCCATACAAAAACACATATACACCACAAGCTGTAAGCGATAAAATGCAATCAACTCATCAAGCAACAATCAGCCATAAAAAGAAGGAAAAGACTAATCTTTTTAAATGTGATGAAACATCGTCTCAATTCCCAAAACTAATACTAACAAATTTTATATAGACTATATTTAAATGGTTCTCACCTGTGAGTCTGAGATGGACACGCGTTTGGACTCAATGGTTGGCTGTCGGGCCACTCGTGCCCCGGCCCCAGATGACATGTTCGTCCCTCTTTCCTGTAATGACATCTTTCTGCCCGACAGGTGTAGCCGATGGGGCGGAGCTTTCTTAACACCTGTGCCATTCTTTACTCCATTGGAGGAGGGATCAGACCTTAAGGAGACAGCGGACATCTTGTCAGTCATCTCAGTGGTCTGGGAGGAATTCGGGTCGCGGTCCAATCCCACGCAACCAGGATCGCTGCTCATCGCCATGACACCGCAGTAAGAAGGGCTTGGAGGCAGGGAGGAGGGTGGTGTGGTTGTTTTTGCATTAAATGTTCCACATCCAACTTCAGTTTGGAGTTACAGGAAACTGTGGTTTGGTGCAAGATGGACAGACAGGAAGAGACAAAAAGAACAGATAGGAGTGTACGGTTAATCACTGTTCGGACAGGTGTCTAAAGGTTTTCTTCACACTGTTGTACTATTGCCAGTATGCATTCCGAATTAACTTCTAGACGACAGATAATGTTTTTTATTTGCTTTAAGATAAAGTGTGCAATTTTAAGTGTTGCAATTGTCAACATCAAAAAAGCTTCCAGACCCTACCCCTATCTGCCATTGGCTGGACATACTGATCTATACTTCCCTAAACTTACATCATTGGTTGACCCCGCCCCTCCGTCAGTTCTCTCTCTCTAAAGCCACGCCTCCTCATGTCAATTATCTCACATCTTAATTACAGTTCAAACAAAAGATGGCAATATAGCTCATTCTATATGGCACATTCATCCAATCAAATTTCATCTGTCTCACCACACGTTCTTCTCAAAAGGAAATGTTATCAGTGCTCGACTTCATTCTGGGCTCTAATGAGGGCCAGTTATGTCCTGCTCACACTCTACATGGCATTTTCTAACCGTGTGGAGAGTGTGAATATTACCAGCAGCGCAGCGCCTATGAAGCCATCAATACATGACTGACTAATTGAAAAAAAAGTGTATTTCTCAGAGAGCCCAATTTCCTCAGACGGAGTGAACAAGAACTGCTTTGTTCTCTCTGACTCGTATGTGTGTATGCATCCTATTTCCGTCAGAGCCTTTTAGACTCAAAAATATCTATCTATTTGTCTGGAGGTTTGTTTGTAAAAGATTGAGACTGTGAGATGATTTTCCTCTATCCATACACACACTGTGTGAGGCGGCTGCCCGTGGCCTATTGATTGGCAGACTCGAGCCTCAATCCCACTGCAGTAATGCTGGAGAAAACTAACATGAGGATATTAGGAACGTTACAGTAACCTGGGAGAATATTACAGAAGTTAAAATTCTATTTATAAATGGGGACCATGGTTAGTATACTAAATCGGATTCCACATATAGGACTTCAGTCAGGATGTTTTTATAATTCGTCCCCTGAACCTGTAAATGAAAATTTGTGCAAGGACATAATCAAAAGTTACTGCGCATGCATGCTTTTGCAGCCAAAACTTAACTTCCGGTACACAAAGAATAGAGTCTGATAACAAGCAAAACAAATAAGAAGTAAATTACATTTGATACCAAGTTAAAAGTATGTGTAGCCAGTATTATTTTGGGTTACCAGTAGAAGAACAGTTACTTGGCTACATTTTATTAGCCATTATTACGCGGTTCGATAGAATGCTTGATTCTGATTGGCCAGTCGCAACATTTGCCGTTTTATTATTCCCAGATAACAACCACTCAAAACTAATAACACACGGTAACCTGGATGCAGCAAATCATTTTGACAACCCACTTCTTTTAATCCTACAGACACAAGATAAAGACAATTTATTTTACATTTCAGAAAAAATGAAATGCAACAATGTTAGTTTCATAAACAGAAACAGACAAGAATAAAGTTGAAGTATTTTATTGTTATCTTAGACTTTTGTGAGATGAGTACAAAAATGAAAAAGGTAAATTAAGTGACATGTTTAGTTATATTTTATTATTAGTACTTCTTTTCAGTCACAGAGTTCTTCAATTTAAGAGTTGTTTGGGAAAGAGAAGATTCTGTAATTTAATGCAGCTTGGAGAACTGCAATTTGGGGAAATTTGGGGAAATTGTAATGTTCAATCATTTATTCAATGAAAATAAAAAAAAAGTGTATTGAAGAAAAGTTAATATGGTTTTATATACAGTATACTGTCAATTATAGTTTGTGGATAGAAAATCGGAATCGGTAAAAATCAGAATTGGCAGGTTTCACTTGTAATAAAATCGGAAATCGGAATCGGCAAAGAAAATTGCAATCGGTGCATCTCTAAAAAAACAGCCGTTGATCAGGGCTGATATATCCTGTCAATCAAAAGAGGTCAGGAAAATGCAATGCATCTGTGCTCTATATACGTAGAAAATGTTAAGAAACATCACCAGTTTGATGTTTAATATTAATAGTCATTATATGAATTAATGACATGAATTATATGAATTAATGACAAAAGATGCATTCGATCTAAAAGCGAATGCTCACTCAGACCTGCCAGAAACGCCTTGTGTAACCACACCCCCACAAATCTACGTCAGTTCGTGGTATGATTTGACTAAGACCGCCAAAATGTATACGCACGTAAGGTGGGCGTACCCGTCAGTACAACTGCTTTGGAACTTGGCGTTCCAAATATGGTAAGAGGCGTTACATTTCCATCACACGCTTGCAGTATTCGACCAATCACTACGCACTGGTTAACTGGCCAATCATAGCACACCTCGCTTTTCAGAGCGATGAGTTTTGTAAAAAATCTGCGCGAGAGGCGGGGCAAAGCGGAGATATAAACACGCTCGGTATGTGGAAAATATATATAGGTTTTTGAACCTTAAATCATGTATACACATTGCATTACATCTAAAACAAATGATAATATTCCTTTTAGCTGTGTCACACGACCCCTTTAAATTGAAACATTCAACCATCAAAGCATATACTTGTAGCATTAATAAGTGAATTTTAATTTATTGTGGATTAATTGCAATAAACTGCCAGCCCACATGAATACTGTGGTAGCCTGTATTTTATTACTAACTAAAGTAAACTGTAGTATTCTTAGATGCCAAAGTGTTGATGTATAGTGTTTTTGAGCTGAAGAGTAGAGAGAAGAGTACTGTAATTACTAATGACGTATGATGACGCAAGCACGTTAGGGCTAGCACTTCGGAAGCCATAGGGAACGCATTGTAGGGCCTGAAGTTCGAAAAAAAGCTCTTTGTGTGGAAGTCAATGGGAGGACTCGGGGCGAATCTCAGCCAAAGTGAAATCGCCCAATAATGGGGCGGTACTCCTCGGGAAGCGAGTTAACGCTGTTTGGGCTGTATATCTACAGGCAGAACACACAGCTCAGAATGGTGAGAGCAAGCGTATTACTGTAGTTGAATGTGACAGAAAAATCCCTCGTTTTTGCACTTTGGTGGTGCGTTGCCCCAATCGCCCTAATGGACGAGCCGCCCCTGAATATAAGTAATATAAATCTATTATATTATTAACAGTTTGTTTTCTACATTTGTGCTGTCACACCACAGAAAAGAGGTTTGGTATATTTGTCAACTACCCATATAACAAATTGTAATACTATTTAAAGATGACAAATGAGACTAGGTAAAGCCACACACATACAAAAAAAACCCCACAATATACAGTATCATCATATAAATCACATAAAGCACAAGTGTGGTCAATTCTAGAAGTAAAAATCTTTCTATTAGGGTTAGGGTTAGGGATTTTCCCATTATTTAACTTTTCATGGCATCCACATACTAATGTGTTGGTTGTAACACTGGTTACAGCATCCTGAAACTGCCAATAACTGCCCTGACTGTCCGGGTAGCTTCCCTGAAACAACTTTTCTCTCCTCTTTCCTTGTGATCAGACATCATTTGCATAATGGAAACTAAAAAAGAAAATACAGAATACAGCATTTTACACTAAAATACAACGTGACCGAGAGCGACACCCTTCATTTTCCTGTTGAATAACCTGCACTGCTGGTCAATGGCATATGTTGATATGGATGCTGGTCCTCAGGCTGGAATGCTGGTGTTCTGGTTTCCCAGTCAGGATTTTTAACCAGCTTCCTCAATCAACCAGTCCGACCAGCATTTATAGTTAATATCCACAAACTAGACCAGCACATCAGTCTGTTCAGAGCAGGTCTCTTCCAGCTAGTGTCCTGTTCCAAACACAGCCCATTTCACAGAATATTCTGTGAGGGCACGGCGAATTACCACAGTAAATGCAGCTTAACAATAGAAATGTCAGCACAAATCAATCCTTTCCATCCTACAGCGGGCAGAACACATGGAGAGACACGAGACAAGCTCCGAAAAAGCACAGTGAAATACTGTAGCACAAATGTCAACAGATACACTTCTGATTAGACATGCTACCTCACCAAAAATACACAGGGCAAAGATCAGAGGTTTGCTTCTCTGAGCCCCAGATGCCTTTCAAAACTCAGAGAGAGCTCACAGAGATCCTGTCTGAGCACTGGGTCAAAACAGGGTCACAGTATTGTGCAGTTACTCTTGGTTCACTAGGGCATTTTTATCTCAAAGCGAGCAGAGGATTCAGGCCAGGCTAGGTCAGGGCTATTTCTGGGATATACGGAGAAGAAACACAACAATGATTGTAAGGATTTAGAAATGCCAGTCGGAGCCGATAGCCTAGTGGACAGTGGTCCGACATGTGGCGCGGTTGCGCATCAGGTGACCCGGGTTCGATTCCTGTCTTGTGGTCCCCTTTCCCGAACCCACCCCCTTCTCTCTCCCACTTCGCTTCCTGTCCTCTCTAAAACAATAGCTGTACAATTAAAGGCAAAAAAATCCGAAAAAATAAATAAATAAAATAATGCAATATCTATATGCTAATGCAATAGCCAGCAAACATATCTATACAACACTGAACACAGAAATTATTTAGCAAATAACTGGCAAGAATGATTTCTTGGAGCAGACAAAACAATGACAATTCAAAAAATTAAAAAATAAACATTTGAAAAAACAAACAACACATAAATAAATGTAAATGTACATTGCACAGATTGAAGTCAATTGACTCCCAAGTAACATTTCCCATCATGAAACTGTCCACATCACCATAAAATGTGATAAACATGAAATAGAAATTCTGTCATCATTTACTCACCCTCTAGTTATTTAAAACCTGTATGACTTTATTTCTTTGGCTGAACACAAAAGAAAATATTTTGAAGAATGTTGTTAATCAAACAACAGCGACCCATTGACTTGCATTGGTTTTGTGTACATACAATGAAAGTGAATGGGTGCGGGCATTGTTCAGTTACCAACATTCTTCAAAATATCTTCTTTTGTGTTTTGCGGAAGAAAGAAAGTCATACAGGTTTGAAATAACAAGAGGGAGAGTAATTAATGACAGAATCATTTTTGGGTGAACTATCAAGTACAAAGACATGCCCTCTGGAGAGACCTGGCATTCCTCACACATTCAAAAAAATCACCCTTTGCAGAATTCAAACACACAATATGACCTTTCAATGACCTGCCCGGATCTTTAACCAATAGGCTTCTCCTACCCTAAACACATGATAATAATATTCAAGGGTGCTTGAACAGAGGCAAACAAGGACAGCTGAATTTCTAGCCTGATCCAGATCTGCCATCTCCTGTTAAAGAAAACATACCTCACACCGTGCCTCCCCGTGTAATAATAAACACCTTCACAGACACAAACGGTTCAACAGCAGAAATTACTGTTCTGACCGTCAATCTACAATCAAACCTCATATTTACAGAAAACAGTGTTCTTATGTTTTTTTGGGAGTTTGAAAGAAGTGAAAATCTTGAGAATCAAGTGGCATTATGATTAAACGACTCTTATCTGCCACATGACTTTCAATGTAAGTGTTTTATGTCACTCAGGATTGCTCACTCGATGTTCTGAAACATGAGCTGAATCAGTAGCGCCCACATCACATTCACACACAATACAAATGTCACACATCATTCACAACAGTGTTGACATACAGTTCCACTTGTGTTTATTTGTTATTTTCTCATAACTGTATTTTCATTGAATAATATTCAGGTTTTTGTTTAAAAAACTTGTACTGCTTATAATCTATCTTAACTCTTAAGATCTTAACAGATCTGCCAGTCCTGCTGAAGAAAACATAACTCACACTGATCTTTCTCACACGCTAGTGTGAGGCTGACGCTTCAATTGTACTCCTAGGTACTGGATATCCATTTCAATCCAAGACATCTGTATGCACAGCGCAGACACACGTGCATTCCTCCCGCACCTACTGTAGCGTTTGCGCCGCAGTTAAAGCGAATCCCTCCAGATGGAGAAAGAAGTGCAGAGCCGAGTGAAGGGTACATGAAGAGGAAAAACAGGAGGAGGAGAGGTGATCGACTTCAGCGCTCCGTGCCCACGTTCTGCCTCCTCTCACTTCAAATCAACAGCAAGGCTTTGATGCAAACTGTGAGGGAGCAGCGCCCAAACGCTTTCAAGGCTGTAGCAGTCAGTGGGTGGTGATCCAGAGCGGGAACTGGAACATGCGTTTATGTGCCATTAGACAAGATAAACAGCAAGCTAGCGCCTAACACAGGGAGAAAGATGGGCTTTGAAATAGAAAACGGTAGGCCACTATTAAACTTTAAAATTGTTCTACAGTCTGATGCAGAGGATGGTCATGACACAAATATGGGTTGTAAGCCAGACAGCAAACCAGGCTAAATGCAAACATAGAAACTATGTAATTATGCATAGTTAGGATCGTGTAATAAATGGGACTATATGACTCTTTGTTCTGTGGAACACAAAAGAAGATATTTTGAGAAATGTCTCAGTGGTTTTGTGTCCATGCAATGGAAGTCAATGAGGGTAAATGTTGTTTGGTCATCAAAGTTCTATAAAACATCTCCTTTTGTGTTCTGCGGAAGAAAGAAAGACATACAAGTTTGGGATTACACAAGGGTGAGGATTTTGGTGTTGACTGTAACAACGAAATCTTGTTGTCATACTCAAGCCCCCATCTTTAAAAACCATGAAGAAAACTAGACCAGGTACAAGTTAATACGACCCAGTCAACATTGAAGTGCAAACCTAACAAAAACTTAATTTTGTTAAAAGTTTTTAAGCAAGTACTTTTAGCAGGTACGATTTTGCAGTATAAATCAGTGACGTCATTTGACTTCAGCCTCAAGATAAATACGCAAACAAACCTGCAATTTTATGTTTAAAACAGAGACACCAGTATAAAGGCAAAAGTTACGGATAATATGTTAGTTACAGATTACAAATTACAAATGATAAATTCACTAATCACTTGCAATAGGATTCTATCTAAATAAATTCTGTCATCATTTACTCATCCTCTTGTCATTAGAAACCTGTATGACTTTCTTTCGTCTGTAGAACACAAAAGAAGAAATTTTGAAGAACGTCGGTAACCACACAACAGAGGTACCCATTCATTTCTATTGTATGGACACAAACCCAATGCAAGTCAATGTGTACCGCCATTGTTTGTGACAGAATTTGTATTATTTTTGGGTGAACTATCCCTTACACTCCTATACACACAACCAAGCACTCACTGAATGACTTCCAAGCTTTACATTCAAACCAAAATGTTTTTTATTCCCAACAATGGCAAATTACCCTGGCAGACAACCTGTAGAAAAAACTGTCAACTTAACTCCTACATTGTAAAGTGTGTTAAGACAGTACGGCTCCTCGATATCAAAGTGATTAAACTCAAAGTGCACCCAACTATGTCTAAATAAGTCAAACATCTATAACACATTAAGCACAAGTGTACTGTTTTAATATCTGAAGAGTCCATAAAGGCGCATCGCTGGTAAGCAGTGAGGTAGAGTGGGAGTGTTGACGTGATGGATATTGACAGGCTTTAAACTGCTGGAGCGTACAGTGATTGAGGACACGGCCGATGTACATGCAGATGAATACAAATGGGATTTCACACATGGCGGAACAACAACACAGATTACAGTATGTGTTTAATATGCTACAGCTCTCTTTAGAAGGAGCCATTCTGGGCCGATCCAGAAATATCTAGATCTAATCAAAAAGGGTGTAAAGGGTGACGGTATAAGAAATAATAGTCATAAATGAATAATGAAATTACTTTTGCACATGTATTTCACTAAAGAATTATGCAAAACTGCGTTATTGTCGATTCTGAGGTTCAGTTTTGAGTGCTCCAGAAAGACGCAGTTCATCCTCCAAGGATCCAGCGCAGACAAAGAGGCCACTTACGAAAAAGTCAAGCACTTTACGTGTAAAGGAACCAGCCAAAACAACTTGTCTGCTTCCTCCAAAAAATAGAAGAGAAGCATGGAATTATGTCCACTAAGCTTGTATTGTAGAACCACGCCTCAAAAATTCATGATGCTCTTGAACCTGGCATGTCATCCTATGCCATAATTCTTCATTTCAAACACGATGCGGTGCCATTATAACCCTTTCAAGTCAGCGACGGAACAGTAACAGAGCCAACACATTCAAGTGGGAAAGAGAGAAGCCAGAAGGGACAAAAAGCCAAATGAAGACAATTCTCAGAGAGAAAAGCTTCGGAGAGATGAAAGAAAGAACTGAACATATCAGCTACAAACACAGAGGCACAGAAAGAGACAGAGATACTGGTCCTAATGAATATCATACAGACACAACAAAGACAACAGAATAAAGACAGAATACAGAACTTCTGTATCACACACATATATTATACATCACAGTCCATGAAGGCCTCATTCCCCCCGGCTAGCAAATGGCCTCTCTGGTATCTACTTACAAGCCTCTCTGGAACATGAAGTGAACTTTGTGAGCACTTGGTAACATAAACAATTCCTTTTAAAGATCACACACACACAAACACACATGCACACACACAAGCGCACAAACACTGATCGTATCATCAACCTGCTTTAACACATAATATACTGATTCATGCAGACTTGGGTGGGCAATCACTAATATAAGCTATGTGCAATATACAGAAACAAATTATTAAAGTCCCCCTGTGGTGAAAATCAAGTTTTTAATGTTGTTTATATGGTATTTATAATCTATAGGTTGTTTGTACATGACGTCACGGCACTGCGCGAAGTGCAGATGGAGGGCAGCAAGTGATTTTCTCCATAAGAATTCAAAAATACTAAAACTCAAAATACTGTACCTAACCTATGTTTTGCATTGTTTTTGATTGTTCAAATCATGACAGGTGTTTTTATTGTGTAGCAAAAGTTGATGTTCACGAAGGGGGAAAATGAGAGTATTGCCTGAGAAACAGAGATAAAAGTGGCTTGTAAACCTGAATCTGCGGTTGGGATGAGCCGAGCCGGATGACTTTCTAAAACGCTTAAAGAGGTTTAACCCTTTAAAGCCTGTCGCAAAAATAGGATGTTTTCACACTTCTTTTTCACTGTTACATTCTAACACAATGCATGTTTTCGGTTTTTATAGATATGATGCGTTTGTCCCTGGTACTGTCACTTATAAAATCAATGTGCACATTGTAAAGACATTTGTGCATTCACTCATAGAGAGCATGTTTTCAGTTTCTCTCTCTATATATATATATATTAGGGCTGTCAACGTTAACGCGTTAACGCATGCGATTAATTTTTCTTAATTAACGCGTGAAAAATATTTAACGCAATTAACGCAGCATCTGTTTGTTTTAACATCCTTTGTCTAGCGTTACATTATGTAATCAGGCTCTTATTCGTGTACAGGCTTTTAAACCACTTAAGCGCAATTTTAAACAGTTGCTTTGACGCGTTCAATGAAGATTGACAGCTTCTAAACTGTGGGACGCGGCAAAACGCAACGCGAGGTCCAGTCTGGTGTAAACAGTCATGGGCTGAAGGCTGTGTCGGTGAATCTCTGTCAGACAGCGCATCCGTGTTAAGTTCTCTTTCGTGCTTGAATGGATAAAACCACACAAGATTATGTCAGAAAGCCCGTTTTGTCGAGCGTTTTCTTAAGCAAGACTTCAAAGTGTAAAATAAAATCTTAAATGAATGCAAAGAGTTGTGAAAATGGGAGTGCGGTGCCGGTCAGATCTGCGTACTAAGACAGCTCTTAAAGGGGCCGCGTTCTTAAACCTGCTGCTGTGACTCCTGTCACTAACGTTAATCAAAGAACAAAATAAAAGAAGAAATTAATGTGATTTTGTAGCTTTAATGAGAATTCTTCTACATTTAATTGATAATTTAGCATTAAAGACTGTAAAGTGTTTGAGAACTTCCTTCAATTTCTGTATATTTTATGATAGCTCTCAATTATATTGTTGAATGGCTATAATTAATGTTAAAATAATCAATTTAATAGAGACATCAGTTACAGTACTAATATCAAAATGTTTTCTTTCATTCATAAAATGACGCTGTTAAAGAAATATGTTGTTTCTACATCAGTTTGAAGATTAAATGTGAAATTATTAAAATGTAAAAGTATATTTTAAAATATTAATGTTATGTGTGATTAATCGTGATTAATTACAGAAAATGTGTGATTAATCCGATTAATTTTTTTAATCGATTGACAGCACTAATATATAAATATATATATGATGCGTTTATCATATTAACTTTCACTAATGTGCCAGATTTAAAGATGTAACACAAACGTTTGTTCATTCACTCAGAAAATAGCGTGCAGTTTTTTAACAAATAACGCATTTTTAAGAATGAGACAGTGTTTCTCATTTGCTTAATGATTCAGTTTTGTTGTTACTGGAAGCACCGGCTCAAACAGCTCTGCGCTTTCTGCTGGAAAGGGGGCGGAGACCAGCAGCTCATTTGCATTTAAAGAGACACACACCAAAACAGCCTGTTATTCCTCACAGGCAAAAATGGACATGTAGGGCACAATATAATAAAGGATCTGTGGTGTGTTTAGAGCTGAAACTTCACAGACACATTATATTTTGTAAAAGGGCTAGATTAGGGGGCCTTTAAAGTGGTGTGATCAGAGTGATTCATTAATCACTGATAATCCCACACTAAGAGCTGACACAATGTGAGAGAGAGGGAGCAAGAGGAGAGAGATGGTGATACAGAAAGTGGGTGGGGCTAAACTGGTGGTAGGAAGTAGGTGACAAAGAGGAGAAAAACACAGGGGACTCAGATTGCTTTTTGAAAACTAACGCACTTTTTAACTTGACATGCCGTCTTTAAACAGCAGGGTTTATGATGTGGTTTCGTGAGCCTGACAGTAATTGTCTGGAAATGTATTGTTGAAAGTGGTTGATTTGTTACAAAAGTAGAGGCTTGGGGGTTGTGACAACGCATTGAAGGGCAAATCTAGAGACACTAAACTTCTCTGAGCATTTCAGCTTGTGGTCAGAAAACGAAGGCCAACGTATGTACTATACATTTACATTCAGCACTTTTATCCAAAGCAACTTACAAGAGTGAGGAAAACTGGGGAGTGATGCATCATGGGAGAAAATATTTACCAAGCTTTAACAATGTCAGACAACACCTGGTGAGGAAGAGGTTGTGTTCTTTCCCATAGGGTAGAGCATTCATGTTCCTGTCAATGCATTTTAAAAATATAGACTTTAAAAACTCCTCATTATTTCTTAACACACTAAAGCCAATAAATAAATCAAGTGGAACAAAGTAAAAGTTGATCATCCTGTCTCCTCATAACTCTCATGTCCGGCATGTGTGCTATTACAACAATATACTTTTTAAGCATGCAAAAATGATAATACAGACGAAATCAATGATTATTAGTGATGATTATCTATAGAAAACATTCAATTTTATAAAAAGAAAAAATAAGTGATGGAAAACAATCACAGACACAGGACAAAGGAAGAGAGCGCAGGCCGGTCATCATTCACTTACTAGTTGACAACAGTCCTACATCAACACCAGCTCTATATTACAGCCATTAAGCCCTTAAGGAGGATCCATTTCAAACCACACACACATGCACATGCACACGCGCACACGCACACACACACACGCACGCACGCACGCACGCACGCACACACACATACACACACAAGCAGGCAGGCAGGGGACATTCATTCTAGAGTCACAAAACAAAGATGTAACCCCCCACACGCTTCTCATTCTTGACGCCACTCAGCATCTCATTTTGCCTCAAACCTCAAGCACGCACAACAAATAAAACCTTTATTTAATGGTTAATATACAGTCTTGTGAGGTTTACCTGGCTATTTACCCATCTAGTTTGATTGCGTAATCCAAATCAACATATACACGCACGGCTGTTGGCCTACTTTACAAAAAAGGGATGAGAAATCCCTTCAAAATGTACTACTGAACTTCTTTTTTAACATGAAATGGACAGTCTGCTTACAGTACATGTTCAGTACTTGCTACATTAGTATCATTAAAGCCGAAATGAACCATGAAGAATGAAATGAATCTTATCATCTGAAGTCCGGGGTCAAATTGGATTTCACGCTCCAGGATCAAGATCGAGATCTGTGCTCATGTGACACAAAAAGCTAAATAAGCGGTGTGGACACATTGAAACCACACAAATGCATTTTACTCCACATAACCAGATTACTACACTTTCAACCAGTTAAAGAGGGCATTTCAATTACAAAGACACACAATGTGTTCACATTGCATGTCAGTAGTCAAATGTCAAAGCTTAATTCCAGCCTGTAAAACAGATCATGCCTGGAGCTTCCAAACATACACTTTCTCAAGTGAAATACTGTGTATAGTGTCAGGTTTGAGCGTGTCAGGCTGTAATGAGGGTCACTTTAATTGCTTAACACGGATTATCTTGTCTGTATAGACTCAGGGGGAATAAGATCTATATCACTGAGTAAGATCACTGTCATATAGCAGGGGACAGACCATAAAAAAAATCAAAGACCAATGTCCTTGACAGCATATTGAGAACAAAAATAGAAGCCGAGGCGATTCTATCCAAATCCTGTGCTATGGCCTCTACCTGCCCCACTAACCCCCAGCTAGAGAGAGAGAGAGAGAGAGAGAGAGAGAGAGGGTTTTTCATTTACTCACACGGACGGATGTGTCTGTTAGCATTTGGCTTTGCTTGGATGGACACATGACCCAGTCTTTTTGGGATGAAGAAGAGGACCATTCGCACATTTTTTATCATCAATTTATTTTATAGACCAACATCAACACCCACACACCTGAACAGATTAACCACACCATGGGGAACAGGATACGGGAGCATCTCGGCTTAAATGCTCTGGAGACCGTGAGGATCCATTAGAAAGAAAAGAAACACACACACACGGAGAGCTATATTTAGCTGCTGGTAATCACCATTCATAAATGATGAATGGTCGAAATTCTTGTTTGTCCCAAAGAGAGTCTGGACCTCACCCTACTCTACTGTATGTGCCTCGAAAAACAATGCAGCGCAGAGGAGGACAGTTATTCCACACACACGGCTCTTCCCGCATTATAGCTTCAAGCAGCTGAACGCAACGCCTTCATATAACTTAAAAATACTCAGACACAATAAATAAGCATGTTCTCTCTTGCCTGGCATACAGAGAAATAACAACAAGCAAAGTTAGAAGGCCATGACAACCATAATACAATCATCTGAGCTTTACGATATCTCGCCTGTTGCTGATGCAAAAAGACATTTTAATGAGGAGACCTGTGCTTTGGAGACTGAAGATGGACCGCAGAGGATTAAGACGTCTCAAAGCTAGACAGTGTGGGCGAAGATGTGAAAGACAGACCTGTGTTTGGACAGCTATCATTCAAACGAGGCTGAATAAGATCTATGTGGGCGAGGTTTAGTCATGTTAAAGTCAGTCATTTATTTAGTCAAAGTTTGCTTACTGTTGTCAATATTGACCATCTTAATTTGAACAAATTATGGTTGTGTGTATTACTACCGGCGTGATTAAAGAGCTGATGTGCACAGCCAACAAACCTTTCTGTGCTGATAGAAGACATTTGACCCTGTGTAGAAATATAAAGGACAAAGAGCAATTTTGAAGTAGAATGCTTAGTTTATGATTTGACTTGAGATGTTAAATGACAGAACTGATATACTATGAATCAGCCTGTTCTTGTTTAATTTCATATGCAACTAATATTTACATGAAATGTTCTACTAAATGCTGAAAAAACAAGCTAAGCATAGAGGGAGGCTATCGTAAACTTTCTGAAGTGCTTCTAATGCAATGACAAAGTTTGCACAAAATGTCTACAATAGACAGTGTAAACAGTTGCTACAATCACGTTAAAGTTGCTAAAATATATGTTTTTTATAAATGTTATATAAAAAATGTTATTAGCTTGTTGTTAATTTTATATTTATTTGATATTTATATTCCTGATCATATTTTATATTATCTTACATGATTTTAATAAATATTTAACGCAAATTAACGACGCATCCATTTATTTGGTCATCCTTTGTCTAGCGTTACATTATTTAATCACGCTCTTATTCATGAAGCGCGATTTGAAACAGTTGCTTTGACGCGTTCAGTATAGACAGACAGCTAGCTGTGGGACGCGGCACAACGCAACATGACAGTGGTCCTGTCTGATTCCTTAGACGCTAGTTTGCCAATATATGTTGCAAATTAATATTACAAACGCACATTGCGCATTTCTTCGTGCAAGAGAGCTTGCAATGTACGCGGCTTAGGCTTTTCCTCATGCCCATTAAAACAGAGCATTTGTCGAGATGGCCTCAAAACCCGGGTAGAAAATAGCCTATTACTTATTGATTTAGATGTTTTCGAATGTAAAAACCACGCAAACGTCATATGTAGACCTTATTCAACAGTATAAAACAATAAACAAGCCCAGTTCAGGACAGCTTTAAAAAAAAAGTACAAATCACTGCACAAGACAAAACACACAATAAACACTCAGCATTTACAGATAAAATGCAGTAAAGACTCAGTAAAGCATATTATAAAAAAGCCTGAGTTCAGTAAGATATTGGGGTGCAAGATTATGGAGTGCCTTGTAAGGCCGTGTTCAGACTTGACTTCTTTTTTGACAAGAAAAAGTTGACAAAGGTTGACTTTTTTAGTAAAACAAAACGCTGCCAGCGTTTGGTTACAAATAGCAGCCGAACGCCATGACTTCGGAGGCAGCATCTGTGCACGAAGGCAGCCCAGAGAAACAGATAGGCAGCGTGACGGAAGTCTATTGGAATTATAAAAAGAGCGCGTCTTTGCAATAACTAAATCACATATTTAAAAACTATAATGTTTAACAATAACTATAATAGCTTTGGCTCAGTGGTTAGAGCATGGCGCTCTCAACGCCAAGGTCATGGGTTCGATCGAAGGGGATTGAACACAGTCAGAAACAAATGTATAGTACAATAGTACAATTTGGATAAAAGCGTCTGCCAAATGCATAAATGTAAATTTAAAACTAATTTCTCGCTAGAAATGCAATCAGAAGTTGTTGAAAGTGAAAATTAAACTTTTCACTATTTTTAAAGCTTTTCAGCATTAAACTATGCTCCAACGGGCATTTCGGCCGCCATTAAATTTTTTCGAGCGTGAGCCTTCTCGACCAATCACGTTCCTCGCATGTGGTTATGGAAACGATAGGTCTATGTCATAGGTTAGCTGTGAAAAAGGAGCTTGACGTAGGGCACTTTTTTCAACCTCAAAAGACGCTCTGAGCTGCAGAAAGAGACACCGGCCCTGTAGTTTAAAAAAGCGCTCAGGACATTTTTTGAAAACACGGTTTACTCCATAGGATTATAATGCAAAACGCTAGCAGCTTAAAAAAAGAAGTCAAGTCTGAACACGGCCTAAGTAATAAAATCTTAAAATCGACTCGATACTTTACTGGAAGCCAGTGCAATTGGTGGATAACTGGAGAAATGTAGAAGGTGATGTAGAAAGAACACGAGCTGCAGAATTCTGAACCAACTGGAGCTTATATAGAAATTTGGAGGGAACACCAGTGAGAAGGGCATTACAATAGCCTATACCCGAGGTTACTAGTGCGTGAATAAGAACTGCTGTATTGTTGGTTGAGAGAGAAGAACGAAGACGGTTAATATTACGTAGGTGGAAATATGCAGTCTGCGTGATATTATTAATTTGAGTTTCAAAGGATAGTGTGCTATCCATGATAAAACCCAAGCTTTTAACCTGTGAGGAAGGATGGTTTGAATTATTGTCAATGTGCAGGGAAAAAACATTTGCTCAGTTTCTGAAGAGCTATGAAACTGTGGCATGATCTTTGACATTTTGCGAAAGTGTTTCACCCTTTCTTTGATCATTTGGTTTATTATGATTTGGTTTTGTTCAGTTTCAGAGCCAGCTGGCAGAGGTGACTGGCTCAGCTCTTGGGTTTTAACTGCTTCATATTGAAGTGTGTTAGGAGGACTTGAATTAAGGTGCGTCAAGAATTTTAGGGAATGTTTTTGGATGTGTATTATCAGGGGGTATCTACTGTACCTTATTCAGCCCTGCATGCATTAGTTGGTGTTGTTCTCTGAACTCATAAAGATGTTTCTACAGAATTCAGCATGCAGGGATTCTATGGGGTGTTTATCCCATTTGGAGTAATCTGTCAGACACTGTGGACCCCAAACCTCGCAGCCATGAAGAGCTATGGGCATAATAACACTATCAAAGATTTTACACTAAACTGTATCAGGAATATCTGTTTGGGTAAATTTGCCTTTAATGACGTAAAACGCTTGTCTAGCTTTCTCTTTCAGTGCATTCACTGCCAGACCAAAACCTCTTGACGCTCTGATGTATAGGCAGAGATAATCATAGTGTAAAGTGTGTTCTATTGTAGTGTTTCCCACAGTGAATGTATATCTGTTATCCTGTAATCTGTCTTTTTCCTGGAAAATCATAATTTTAGTTTTTTTCAGATTGACTGTCAGGGCCCAATTTTGACAGTATTCCTCTATGATGCAGGTTTATATAGGTATCTGACAGCAGCACCAGATCATCAGCATACAGAAAACATTTCACCTCGGAGTTGTTTAACGTGAGACAATATTGCATATATTGCATTTCACGTTATGCAGCAGCTCACATTAGCGGATAAATTAACATTAGCATATACATTTTGTATATAAATTAAATAAAAACAATTTATTTAAAAATATATTTTTTAATTTCATTTCTCATTTTTCTATCTTAATGTATGTTTGCACCATGTGTACACTTTCTACTGCACTAAGCTCCTGTCGCCAAGTCAAATTCCTTGTGTGTGTGTAAACATACTTGGCAATAAAGCTCCTTCTGATTCTGATTCTAAATGTGCTTGCCTTTGAAATGAGTTTCGGGATGACTTGGCAGAAGTCACGCTTCAAGTTTGCTGTTTTACCGGCAATTGTGAAGGAAAATAAGACGCTTTGTAAACCACGTGGAGACACAGATTGTGTCTTGTACTTCCCCTTCTCCCAGAGACTTCTGACGTGCTGGCGCAGAGTAGGTAGCGTCTTGACTGCTCAACAAATAGAATTAAAAGAACATCATATCGTAAAATATCCCCATCTTTTTACGATGCGCATCGTAACATTTTTGCATCGCGAAATATTGTGCTATGAAGTATTGTTACACCCCTACTGTCAGCAGTAGCCTCCTTGAAGGCCCCTGACGTAAGCACGCATTCGACTTCTATCAGCATGCCCTGAGGGTTTCCTTCTGCAATAAAGCAAAAAAGTAAAATTCAATGCAACGAAGAATACCCAGAGAAACACAACAAACGTTTTATAAGTGCACGTGCAACCCCCTTCTAACAACATGCTACCACACACATGTAAAATAAAAAGAAAATGCCCAAATTTGAATGGAGCGCTAATCTAGAATAAAAGAGGCCGTCTTTATCAAACCTGAACAGTGGGTGAGCTTGTTGTAGGCCTGCCAGGCAGCAGCAGCTCTTAACACTTAACATCTTTACTCTCACAACTAACACAATTCACACCTTCAGTGGTGTAACAAACATTGGAAGTGTCCTAGACAGATGATGAATTCCATTAAAGGTCTCCTCAGATGAGCACTTTCAACAAGTTGGTATGATTTATTAGGGTCTTCATGAAATGTCTGGAACATATTTTGCTTAAAAACACTCAATGGCTGTGTAAACAAAACCCTTCTTGCCTCGTCAAAAACAGCAATGCTCACAGCAACCCGTTTTGGTGCATGTCTCTTTAAATGATAATGAGTTACAGCGAACCACACCCCCCTTCTGTTCGACGTGTCAACGCAACACACGTGTAGTGGCAATGGTTTAGCTAAATGATATTTCCTGAATTCCTCTGCGGTTAGTTTCGTCTTAAGCGTCTCAAATCATTCGTCAGGAGACAAAAAATCAGTCACAGCAAACAGCGCATCCTAATGCGCTTACGTTGTGCGTGTATGCTTACCTAAAATCCACGGAATCCACTGCAGATCTCAGCGGAATTACATGGATTTTAGCGCTTGTCATTGACAAGTTATAACGTTACACACACAACGTGAGAGCTAGTTTGCTGTGACAGTTTATGAAATGTTAATTTCTAAATATAAGCAAGCATACGAGTATGGCCCATTTAAGAAAGCCTCTCTTTAGTCTTAGTTTAGAAACAAGGCCATAAATACAGTATAGCGCAACACTAACGTCCCAATTACATTTTACTTAAGCGTTTAGATCTTTCAGGCTATATTGCTTTTAATGTTTATTACTCTCACAGGGGTAATAAATGCACAGGGCTGAGCTGTTCCACTGAGTATCAGAATAATATACGTTTAAGCTTAACTAAATATGATTAGATATCAAAATCACCATTGCTTTACCAATAATCACAACTCTGGCAGAACAGTGGCTGATATTGAACAAAGTCTGCTTTTAATTTAATGTCCTCTGTATGTTTACTGTAAGCCTTACAGAATACCATCACCCATGTGGCAGCGGTATACTAGAAAGACAGTGTTTTTATGGTGAAATGACAGCGTCCTGTCTAACACTTTGTGTGATGAAAGGTCATCATTTCAAAAGCCAAATATGTTGCTATTGCCATATTAAGAGACACAAACACTAGAGACTGAGAGCGTTTTCACACCTGTGTATCGATTGCTTTGTTCCGAAACTGGGGGTTAATTCGCTACAATATTTAAATTTATTTTAGTTCGGTTCGCATTCACAAGGCAATATTTCCAAACGGACCAAACTTTGTTAATAAAAGTCACGTGCGAGTAAACTCTCCTTTGATTGGTCAGAGTGCATCTGTTCATTTTCCGGCCGGTAACGCGAGTGATAATGAGCATCAGCTGTGCGTTTTCATGCGTATTTCACGGCGGAGCTCGGGTATCATAAAAGGAGGAGAAGGACGAGAGAGAACCAGGCCTGGATTTTATGTTATGTTTTATTGTGTTTGTGTGGCCGGCAGTCGACTGTGAGGGAGCTGTCAGCACTTTACTTTCGTTTTGTTGTTTGTTTGTTTTATTAAAAGTTTGGTTTAACGTTCGCCGGTTCCCGCCTCCTTCCTTCCTTACTTTGAACATTGTTACAGGGAGCCATTAGCAAAACAATCCCTTTTGCGTCACGCAACTTTACATAATTACCCATCATACATTGTGATACAGTCTGGTTCGTTGGTCCGTTGGGTCGGATGGCTTTCACACGTCTACCGAACCGCTCCAGAGTTCGTTTGCAATCGGGTCGAGACCACCTTGTTCAGGCGGTCTCGGAGCGATTGTTTTGGGGCGGATCCTAGCGCGATTGCCGTGTTCACACATGCCTAAACGAATCGAACCAAGAGAGAAAACGCACCAGGTTCCGAAACAAACCCTTATGTGTGAAAAGGGTTTGTTTCGGAACCTGGTGTGTTTTCTCTCTTGGTTCATTTCGTTTGGGCATTATGTGAACACGGCAATCGCGCTAGGATCCGCCCCAAAACAATCGCTCCGAGACCGCCTGAACAAGGTGGTCTCGGCCCGATAGCAAACGAACTCTGGAGCAGCAGAAGAGATTGTTTTGCTAATGGCTGCCAAAATGAACCACTTGGAGCAGGGAAGAAGTGAAATGTTTAATTGAAATTTGGTCAGACGAACACATTGCCGAACAGCTCTCCAGAACACACAAAAACACCGAAATTTATAAAGTGTTTAGCGAGCGCTTAAAACAAATGCGCTTGAAGTAATATAACAGAAGTTACCAAACAAGCCACAATAATGCCGCGTAGCTGCTGTCTGTCCATCCTGACGGATGACATCTTTGAGCGGAACCCGGAAAATAAACAGAGGCACTCTGACCAATCGAAGGAGAGTTTACAAGTCGCGTGACTTGTATTAACAAAGTTTGGTCCATTTGGAAATATTGCCTTGTGAAGGCGAACCGAACTAAAATAAATTGCAACATTGTAGCGATTTAAGTCCCGGTTTCGGAACAAAGCAATCGATCCACAGGTGTGAAAACGCCCTTAGTTCCACTGCAATGAAATCAGACAGAAAAGCATAGAAAAGAGTTTCATAAAATACATGAAACAAAATTAATAGGTAATACACTTGACTTGACTACACAGTACAGTAATCTTTTTAATGACTATTTAACAAATTAACCAATCGAATCCATTCGTGTCCGTTTATTTATAAATCTTTTCAAGTACGTTGAAATTAATTTATTTTATAACATGCAAACAAAGAGAATGTGATGAAAAACTATGCAGCGAATTGGTGGCCAGGGAAATTGGTCTATTATAAATTGAATTATAAAAGAATACTTGACCAATCAGAAGCAATTATTCCTGAAAGCCTTTTCATAATCTGAAACATGAATGGATGTGCAGAAAAAACACTACACCCATGGTCTAAATATAAAAAAGTCAATTCAAGTCAATGGCAGGTGTACCAATCATACAGTTATGATGACACAATATGGAATCAAAATGAGCTTAAATCTTTTAAAACTTGACTAGGAAAATGGTCTCTGCAAAGTGAGAGCAGCTTCAGGATAAAAGTGTAACCAGTATTGTGTTCTCAGTATCCAGCTATTGGGTAAAACAGGCCGATCCATGCAGATGGGACTCCAATCTGTTTTAATAGCATCTTTTCTAATCACCATATTAGAATAGTTCTTGCCAGTGCCTGATTTACATCCATTTGTCATGTTTTTAAATGAGGTCCAGAACCTGAGCGAGCGGGTTTAATGAGCAAACATCAAAATATGCCATTCTCTACTCCTAGAACATTAAATTGACAAGATGACATTAGAAAATAGACCAAGGCTATAACCATTAAGGTCATTAATTGTAAAGGTATGCCTATCTCGTAGATATTTTAAGACAGCCTGATACAGCACTTAAATTATGATTCTTTAAATGCAGACAGTAATATAGAGCTCAAAATAAAATGCCACAGCTAGCAATAAAATGACCACACGGGTACATGCTGAATAAATGTCTAGTTTAATAGCAAATCAGCCTGTACTATAAAAGCTCTAAAAGTTCTGATGGTGAACATTTATATACACCTTTATTTAACCAGGTAAGTCAATTGAGAACCAGTTCTCATTTACAATGACGACCTGACCTGATTTATGAGTTTCATTTTTATGATTCACTTTAGTTTGGATGTTTTATGTCACATACTACAGTACACAGTGTTACCCAGAGGTTGTTACACAGACTGTGCATTTTTAGGCAATATAAAAAAGAAAGTTTGTGTTAAGATTTAGCCAAATACACAGAAAATAACTCAAACTAACTAGCAGAATCATGATCATTTAAAGATAAATCATCAAAGCCCTGTACGATGATTTATATACCACAAACAGCCAGCAAGTGATTATCAATAAAACTGATAACTTTCAGTGAGTTAATAATTTACAGATTCTGTCAGCCTATACTCAACTCAACTCAACTCAACAACCTTCAAGTAAATCAATGACACAAACACCGACCAGCATAAAAGAACTTCATGACTAACTGAGCTCTGTTACTCTTTTTTTATCTCCTGTACTGTAGACGTATCTGAAGGTGGCAGTGACTGACTTCAAAAGTTAGATAAAACAATACACAATAGATAATCAGGTCGGTGCTTTAGTGCACCCAAAATTACAATGATGTCATTACTTTCATCACCGTTATTCCAAAAATGTGTGACTTTATTTTAGAGGCCTGCTCTGCTACATAATAGTGTGGCGTAGGACAAGATTTAATGGCTGAGAAGTGCAGGCTGCAGGAAAAAGTGGTAAAAATATTAAAAGTGAAAAATATGAGCAGGCAGAATCAGAATACTGAATGGTTGCAGGTTTTTTCTTTGGAAAACAAAAGAGCTGGTCGCTGTTTTCCTTGCATTTCATTTGAACGACTTAAATTTAGGTCTTTTGCTCCCGCAAAGCTATTATATGTCTTAGGGATGCACCGAAATGAAAATTCTTGGCCGAAGCCGAATAAAAATGAAATACTTGGCCAAAGGTTGAATACCGAACATGGCTTTTCACATTTCTTCTATTTATTTAGCCAATTTGTTTCACTATTGCATAAACTGAATGGTCAAAATGTGCTTTTTATAGTTTGTCTTGCTTTTCAATATAATACAATATAACTTAAAATAAAATTGAGCAAACCAAGTAGGCCAAATTAGAAACAAAATTGAGCCCTATCCCTTCTTGAATAGTCTATATTAGGCATATAACTGACTGCTGAAAGAATGTACTGTACTTTGTACAACGAAACACTTCATTAAAAAGTGTCATTCAACATTATAAGCAAAAAATTAGGGCTGTCAACGTTAATGCATGCGCTACATTTTTTTTCACATTGTATAATCACGCTCTTATTCGTGTACAGGCTTTTAATTCACTTAAGCGCGATTTGAAACAGTTGCGTTCAGTGAAGATAGACAGCTGCTAGCTTCCAGTCTGGTCTATACAGTCACGGGCTAAAGGCTGCGTCAGTGAATCTCTGTCAGAATCTGTCAGACAGCGCACCAGTATTAAGTTCTCTTTTGTGCTTGAATTAACAAAAGCACACAAGAGTATGCCAGAAAGGCCGTTTTGTCTAGCATTTTTGTAAGCACAGACTTCAACCTGTTAAATAAAATCTTAAATGAACGCAAAGAGTTGTAAAAATGGGAGCGTCAGATCTGCGTAGAGCGGCAGCTCTTAAAGGGGCCGCATTCGTAAACCTGCTGCTGTGACTCCTGTCACTAATGTTAATCACAGAACAAAAGAAAAGAGGAATTCAATGTGTTTAGTAGCTTTAATGAGAATTCTTCTGTATTTAATTTACAATTTAGCATTAAAGACTGTAAAATGTTCGAGAACTTCATTAAATTACTGTATATTTCCTACCTGTTCTACATGATAGCTCTCAAGTATACTGTTGAATGGCTATAATTAATGTTAAAATAAATTAAAAATAATCAATTAAATAGAGACATCTGTTACAGTATGTTGGCTTTCATTCATAAAATGATGCTGTTAAAGTAATCTGTTGTTTCTACATTAATTTGTAGATTAAATGTGAAATTATTAGAATGTAAAAGTATATTTTAAAACATTAATGTTATGTGCGATTATTTGCGATTCAGATTAATTTTTTTAATCGATTGACAGCACTACTGCAAGATGATTTAAAGAAAAAAACATCCATGCAAGCAATAGGGTATATGCACACGGTACGATGATGTACTTCCGCTAAAATCGCTGCCAGTTAGGTCACTTCCGCTCTCATAGCACTAAGGGGATTTTTCGATGTGATCCCCATGTGATAACGATGTGTTTAGTAAGAAAATGTTCAAATTTCGTCGAATCGACAGCAGTACAGGTGAGCATTGTTAAGTGCCTCTGTGATCATGCCTCTAGTTAGTTAGTGCAAAAGTTCACTTAGATTTTTTTCATATTTGTTGATGTACCTTGAAACGGATAGCCTGAAAGTGCTTCTCCTTTTTGGTTGTCGACGTATGGTGAAGTGTTTGAATAATTATACACCTTGTGGTTGATCGTAATCCTATGTGCATCCTGAAGCGAAACACCATTGTTCCCTATGGCGCCGGATGTAACAAAGCTGGCAGAGATTTTAGCAGAAGGACATGATCGCTCCGTGTGCATATACCCCATCCTGACTGACAACCATTTCAGTTCACGTCTCTCCTCAAAACTCCGCCCACAAAAGCTGACTGTTCTCTCAGAAGGTGCACTCGTGTCCGGTATGCACAGAACATACTTTGACACATTGTTTAGTATTAGTATATATTGTTATGCACGTGACCACTGTATGATGTCAAAGGATGTCGCGACTCGCGAGCGACGGAGTCAGACCGCCCGCTCCAGTACACAAGTTACCGACCGGTAAAGAAGCTTTCATTCCGAAATATACTCCGGCACGGCAAGTTCCGTTCTGTGTCTTTCTCTGAATCAGTAAAAACATTAATGTGTAAATGTATACTTTCACTGTATTTAAATTAAACGAATACAGATATTAACAAAAACATCAAGGAAAAAATAAAAGTTAAGTTATTCCTCAGCAAGCAAAGAGCAGCGAAGAAATCGAATAGCAGATGATTCATTCCCCTTCATTTGAAAAACAACAGTCTGGAGAAATTCCCAGGTAGAAGCGCATTGCCTGGGAAAGTTAACATCAAAACACATAAAATGCGTTGAAACATACATCAACAGCTGAAAGCAGCGTGGTTTGTTCCAGAACTTGTCCATTCAAAATGACAAAAGCCTGAGATATATGCCGGATGTTTCCCATGGCGGAACAAAATGAAAGGGCTTCGTTAATTCTGTCCGGTGAAGAAATTCCACCACGTTTGGTCCAATCTATAAAGAAGAAAACCAAATGATAAAATAACAATACTCCGATACACTTAGCACTGTGTCTTGACATCAGGTATATATGCAAGTAATTGAAATGTTTGGTTTAAAACGGAGGGAGCAATATAATTGACTGGCCGCTTAATGTCTAGAGTGGACTCCGAGAGAGGCGTTCCTGAACAGGGAATGCTGGACCGCGCTCACGGGGCACTCGCCGGTTTGACTCACTTTTAGTTCAATTCTCACTAAAGTTCATAGACTTAGCTTACATGTGATGGGGTTAACTAAAATTGTATTAATTCGCAGTGTCGCGCATCTTAACAGGACTATGCGAGTCAATTTATGTAATGGCGATCTGAGGTAACAGTTGCTGGTCATCTAAGTTACATCACTAATGTTAGTTAAGACACTGTTGCCTTGCAAAATGTTACAAATTCTGCTCATTTCAATAAATATTTACTTAAAACGTAAAACACGTACCTTTAAATTGCTCCAACCAGTGGCTTTGCCCCATTGTTCTTTATAAAAATGAAAGTTGCGTAGTACACTCAACGTCTTCAGGGCGGGAAGCGCGTGAGCCTCTTCAAACAACCCAGCGGTGGGCAAAAACAACCCAGCACATTAACCCAGCGGGTTTAACCCAACACCTGGAAAACTAAAACTACCCAAAAAGTGTTTAACATGTGGAAAAATAACCCAAAAAAACAACCCAACGGACTCAACCCAGCGTTATGGGTTAAAAAATAACCCAGCCATTTTTAGAGTGTAATTCACTGATAATTGTTCTAATTGATATGTGACATAGGTCTGTTGCAACATGTAATTGTGCAGAATTTTATTCATTCGTGTTATCTATACTGCTAGTGTTTGATATTAGCCATTATTTTTATTTATTTCGTTATTTTTATTAATTGTCATTTGTTGCTACATATTGTGGAAAATGTTTATTAGTTATTTATAATGTTATTTATTAACATGTTACTTATAATGCTTGTTAATGTTTGATATGAAACATTTTTATTTATTATAATTTAACAATTTTCTTTTATTTAAGCAAATCTATAAATATTGCTGCTACTGACTGTAAAAGTTTAAATTTTTATTAACAATTATTTTTACAGTCAAATAAAAAATTTTTTTTTTAAATAAATGTCAATTGTCTTGATTGACAATGAAGCACAGGAGAAATTAAGAATAACCCAGCAAGAATAACCCAGAATTAAACACATGAATAGTTAAAATGACTACATTTGGGGTTTTTTCAATAACCCAGCATGCTGGGTTAAAATGTGTAACCCAGTGTGCTGGGTTACTTTAACCCAGCATGTGTTCTGTCCAATATTTACCCAGCGCTGGGTTGCCAATTGGGTTGTTTTTAACCCAGCCATGTTTAGAGTGAACGTTCAGTTAATAATTCACAAAAAAATAATTTTACCCCATACATTCCCTTTAATATTTAAACCGATATCTCAACTGGTTTGCTTCTTTCTTCAATGAAAAGGTTTGCTCCACACATTTCCCACAAATTGTGTATATGAGTTCCTACCATCTGTTTAGGTAAGAATTAGTCTTTAGATTGAGGGCTTTGGGAGTTGTTTATTTCCAAACCCGGGCTCTCTAGAGAAGTGATTAATTGGTCTTTGAAAACATATCCCTCTCAATAACTCCTGGCCTGGGTACACACGGCAAGGCCATCAGGGCAATTTTAGTAGATTTAATCTGACGTCTCATATGAAAGTTATCGAACGCTGACCGCTCTAATAGGTTTGAGTACAGAGCACTAAAGAGGAAGTTTTGCTTTTTCATCTCATTTAGCAGGGAGAATGTTCTTCCTGGAACCCACACAAACAGAGGATCCTGACTTTCTTTTCTTTGTGTAATTTTGACACAAAATAATCAAAAACAAAAGGGAACCTAATTAGATTCTTAAAATATATCTTCTTTCTTCTGTCATCTTCTGATAGAATTACACACAATTATGTATTTATAACATTATGCTTAAAATTAAAGGAGGAGAAGACCTGGCACTGCTACTACAATAGCCCTTCTGAGAAGCTCATGATCAGGCTCTTCTTATTGATTTAATCTTCTCTTTAAACCAAATGGGATGCTAAATGGGAGGTCCTTCAGGCATCAGCTGTTGGTGTCAAAAGGTTGTCAAAAGGTCTTAAATTCTAATGAAGATTCAACAAGCAGCACAATAAATAAATTCAGCTTTCGCACCAGTTTCCAAAACAAGGTCAAAATAAACAAGGGAAAGCTTTATGGAAAAATTATATACTGCAATCATACTCATTTCAAACTGGAAGGATTCGATCATGCGGTTTTGTCTAAAATTAAATCATAACTATAAGAGTAAAAATGGCTCTGCTGTTCTTAAATGCATGCGCATAAGATCATATGCTATATGAAATTTACCATGGGACTAAATTAGCATTATGGACCGGAGATAAACCAATGACAGATTTTCGCACTGAGCAATGGGAATGGGACACGGGCAAGAGCCATCTGTTCCTTCCGCTGCTTCACCTGTCAATAAACACAGCAACAACAAAAACAACAATCCCACAATCTGTCGATATGTTTCAATCAGTGAGCAGTGAAACCGTCAGTTTGCAATTAACCCTTGTAGAGGAATTACAAGAGCTATACATTTAAAAGATCACTACTGTTGCATTGAGACAAAAATGTATGCGTTATAAAACATATAGTTCTTGTGCTTAAATAAACATCTCCTTAAAATAGTACCAAACCAGTGTAAAGACCATTTCTGAGCAGCGAGGCACAGAACCACAACCCAAACACGCTTCAGTGACGTTCCCTGAAGACTTCTTGTTTCTGTTTATTTACATTTCCAACGTTGATTTTACACACAAAAACTGATCTGGCTTGATCTCATACTAGTTTTAAAACATTATTTTAGCACATAAAACAGGGAAAAAAACGAATTAGCATACTTAAAGTCTCTCTCGCATGCATGTATAACGATGATGAATATTTGGGGGAATCCTCAGGCTAAGAGATTAGCATTAGGAATGTGTTAAAACTTGAGTCTTTCCACAGACCTCTGATGCATTTTTTATCTCGTTCTCTGTAATGGATGCTCAGAAGAGCCTGGAGACATGACTAGTGGGGCGCAGTGCCGATAACTGGATTTCGAACTTCACACACAGACAAAAATACGCTGCCAATGAGCTCAGATGAAAGGGTTCACATGTGGCTTGAATCACAGAAATCAGACCCCTTTGGTTTTAAACACAGTTCAGCTCAGGCTACTCTTGTTGAAAAGCAATACAAAGTATTGAACATTGCAAAAAATCATGTTTTACTCCTTACATTTATGTTTTCAATATGCTTGAAACAGTAACTGTTTGATGGTATTGTGTATTTTAAAGGAACTTATGATGGATTTTCACTATAGTATAAAATAATAGCACACCATAATCAATTCTTCACTCACCACAATTATGTTATGCACTGTATTCATATTCATTATGCGAAGTATTCATAGAAAACGTAGTAAAAACATAGATAAATCACACTTTTGTTAACAAATTGTTGCACTTTGGTTATAATTAAACTATAATATCATACAAGACATTGAAATCTAATAAATGATTACTTGCACAAATGCACTTTATATGGTTTTGAGCACCCTGAACAACCAGTAATGTCTGAGGCCTAAGATTTTGGGAAGGCTTTTTAGGCCTGCTTTGACCTAAAAGTGAACCAACCATTGTTTAAAAGCTTGCACAAGTTCTGAGGACTTTCCACTGTGTATGAGTATCCGTAGTAATGGTCTTGGTCAGGTAATATTGGTAAAAACATGTTTTTCTGTAACATTCGGAGACTGGTATCAAGGAGAAAAGTAAGCGTACCTATTGTATGTAAATTTATTTTAAAAACTAAATTACGAGTGGTCCGCCACAGATAGAACCATACCGTGTTGCTTAGGAAAACGCGGACGGAATAGAGGAATCCAGGCATAAAAAACAGAATTTGCTGTACAACACGGAATGACACAGAATGTGGCAAATGTATTATTTCCTAACAAGAAATTAACGCTGAACCGCTAACAGCTAACAAAATATTCAGATACTGTTTAAATATGTATTCTGCTTGTTTTGCGTTACCGTGTGTGAAAGAGTGGTGCGGTTGCGTGTACTGAACGCATTGTGATTGTGAAGCTTTCAGCGCCAGCGTTTCACTGCACGAGGACACGAACACATAACAAACACCATTTGCGGCGATCCGTAAAAATAAAAGTCCGGTTAACTTGAACAAGTTATAAAACACTCACATTTGACCACACCACCCCCCTTGAATTTTTTATAATTCAACCACAGAATATATTGTTTACTTTAGCAAACTGAAGTAAAATTGTGCTACTTATCATAAAAAATTTGAACTTAATTTAAAAATAGTACTTAAATTTAAGTAGACCTAAAAACAAAAGAAAAATATACATACCAGTAAGATACTGGTTTATTAACATAACTGTACATTATACAGGCATCGGTTATAGGTATTGGTATCGGCGAGTACCAGAAAAAAAGTATCGGTACTCGTACTCGGTCTTTAAAAAATGGCGGACGAAATAGGATTGGCTAAAGAAAATAAGAGATAACAGGACTTTACCTGATTGAAGTTTGTGTATAACCGTTGATGCAAAATGCTGTATCTTCAGATGCTTTGTGGACATCTCACTTTGTTGGCACGAGAAAATAAAGTATAATTCTCTTAACATCTGGACCTTCTTAGTTTGTGAAATTTTTTCGAAGTTTTAGACTGATTTTCCTCAACAATGGCTACTGTCATTAAAAAAAATCATCTTTTAAGCCATTAAATAGCAAATTGATTATTGCAAAAAGATATACAGAGATATAACCTTTTTAGCTACATAGATTTTCTGCTTGCCTGTCAAATTTAAGACAGAGACGATATGATTGCGCCCTTTGACACTGGGAATTATTTATGCGAACAGAAAGTCTCAGAGGTGGCAAGCATGAAAACCCAGCGGGGGGCAGGAACACAAACCAGATCTGTGGCCTTTTCAACAGCCTTGGATACAATCTCACAGCTAACTGACAACCGCTAGTTTGAAGAGACTCGAGCTCTGCTGTACAAGCCCAATTACCGAGAGATTTCATACAAGCGCTTAGGGAGGTGTACATATCCTGTTAGCTCTGAACTGGGAAGAGGTAAGGAAAGAAAATGCAATCAGTGCTTCAGTGGTGTAGTCTACGTGATACGCAGGTATACGCCGTATACCCACTAGAAAAGATCAAGAATTTCCGTATAACCACTTAAAAAAGCGCGAGGATACGTGACACCTCGTTTTGTGTCAGAAAGGTGCGACACTGACTTTTGGACTATTATTGGTGCAACCGGGAGATATGAAACAAAAGGAGATCATGAAAGGCAAGCATTTAAACAACTATTTCAGTGAATTTGTAAGCCTGCCCCTGAAGCTACTGCCTCTTCGAGTGACGCTGCAGCAGGTGTTACAGAAAATGAGCCCGACGAGGTGCTATACGCTGTATGCGGGGTATCCCTCTGTCGCGATAGCTTCCCGGCGTCGCAATCGCGTTTCTCTGTTCGCTGGTGTATTATACTTTCTGCTGATAACTCACCCACACTTTTAAAACCACTGCCTATTCTTTAATAAATGAGCATATTTGTTATCATTAACATAACTGTAAGTGGATTGTTGGCATATTAAATTGTATCTAACTAGCGTATCTAAAACGTTAGTTTGTGTGGTGAATCAATAAATGAGGGAGAAAGTAAGAGAAAACTTATACTACAATGTTCATAGTTGTTTTAAATGATAAGAGATGAGAACTCCTGGCCAGCTTCGTGAAAGTCAGTCTAGAGCAGTGTTGGGCAAGTTATAGGGTTGTCACGGTACCATAAACATGTCTTACGATACTATACCAGCTGAAGTATCTCGATACCAAGTAGTATCACGATGTTGTGCCATATAATTCAAATCTATACAAAAAACACAGATTTAGATGAACCATTTTGTATTTACTATAGTACACTGTATTATACTTTGCACTAGAATATGTTGTTGTATTAACTGTAGTAATTGGATAAATTGTAGCAAATACATTTAAATTTAGTCATTTGTAAATACTATAAATACTGTAGTATACTTAAATATTTACTAGGATAAGACTCAAAAACATTAGTATCTATGAGTTTTAGTAGTTTACTGTAGTAAACTACTTCAAATGTGGGACAAATTTAATTGATCGTCTTTATAAAGGTAAATATTAGGCTTACTTTAAATGCAGAACTAAAACGGTGGCGTCAATTTTCCACTGAGTTAGTGATTCATTTAACCAACTCGTTCAAATCGCCAATTTGAATCATTAACGCGTCCGAGACATTCAAAACACACATTCATTTTGGAGATAAACACTGCACAAAGGCAGATGTAAGTGTTCAAATAAATATTAATTAACTACGGTACTACGATACTACCATTTCAAAAATAGAGGCATCGCGGGTATTTTGAAGCTTTAGCATCGCGATGCTACCGTAGCACCGGTACACTGTACAACCCTAGCAAGTTACTCTGAAAAAGTATTTAATTACTAGTTACTAATTACACATTCAATAGTGTAATTAGATTACTGTACAAATTACTCTCTACAAAAAGTATTTAAATACTTATTACTAATTACTTTCTATATCTTATATCAACCTTGATTAGTTAAGTGAGTCAAGGATAGACATAAAACGACTCTCAATTCATTCAAATAAATCATATAAAACTACATAAAGTACAATTATTAACTGACTTGTATAACAAATGTGAGAAAGATACATTAATGCATGCATTTTAAAGTTAGATTTTGAATTTTAATGTCAATTCCACTATTGTATACATTACACAGTATTTAATTCAGTTACATCAGAAGTAACTGTAATTTAATTACAGAACAAATAAGAGTAATCCCTTACTTTACTTTTTTAAGGGGAAAGTAATTAAATTACAGTAACTAAATACTTAGTAACTAGTTACACCCAACACTGGTCTAGAGACACTGCCAGCATCTATAAGTGCTTGATAAAGCTGCACAAATGTTCATTGTTGATTGATTATTATAGTTAACTGTCAATGTCAATAATAGGCGCAACTTGTACTCATAACTAAGCGTGACCCAGTGTGTGAAAACTAGGCTAAAAATCAAGTTATTAGTGACAAGCATCAAAGTTTGATTTTAACCATTTATTTCAATGTGATTTACTGTGAGTCTTTGACATGGCCTTAGTCAGTCAAAATCAAACTAAATTAAAATCTAAAGATTACACTTTCACCGGATATCCTTTATTTTGTTGGTTGCCCTGCTGAAAAAATAATAGAACCCTGCCCAATACACAATAGATGCAGATGGGAATCAATAGAACACCCATTAATCCCAAAGACATGTTTTAAAATTTTGTAATAGAAAAAATTGTGGTTCATAATGGTATTTTAATGGAAACCACTAGAATTTATGTAATGGTTTCTATTTTTTAGCAGGGTGGGTTTATGTAGAAATAGTAGGCTATATCAAAAAATAAATTACTTTATAGCTGGGTTTTCACATGGATCACAAATGTGCATTGAAAATTGCCAGCTGATAAAACCTGTGCTTTAGGGATTGTATACATATACCGTCTAAAGGCCAATTTATGGTTCTGCGTAGGACCCTACGCAGACCCGCGTACCCTGTGCGTACCCTACGCCGTAGCCTGACACGCACCTCTCCAAAAATGTAACAACGCGTCAACTCAACGCGGACCACAAGCGCTGTGATTACTGTGAGTACAACCCTTTGAAAGTATACTTTTTTTCA
Organism: Triplophysa rosa; assembly: GCF_024868665.1. Taxonomy (NCBI): domain Eukaryota; kingdom Metazoa; phylum Chordata; class Actinopteri; order Cypriniformes; family Nemacheilidae; genus Triplophysa; species Triplophysa rosa. The sequence continues at coordinate 23,377,334 of NC_079891.1, forward strand.
ACAATATCTAAATGAACACACATAAAAATCCAAAATGTGGACAAGACTAAGTTTAATATAACATCTGTTTAACTTCTAACATGAAAGTAAGGTTAATAATATAACGGATTACACATTTTTCTGTTTCGATCAGCTCCAACTCCATTAAGATGCGATCAGCCTCCATTGTCTTTGCATACACTAGCATACACACAAAACATCGGCGAAGAAGAGCAAACCCGTGAAAACACAAAGAGCCAACTAGCGTTTCGGCGGTGTAATTGCAGTACGACGCATACTCTCAACGCAGAACCATAAATGTTCACGACGGCGTCGTCTACGTACGTAGGCTACTGCTTAGGTCCTACGCAGAACCATAAATTGGCCTTTAGGCTAAATGAAACACTTAACTGGCTGAGAGACAGTGATTAACAAAACCAGCAAGTCCCCTCATTGGCTATTGAACTTGCTTGCAATAAATCTTGATTACAGAATGCTCTTGATTACATATAGACTAGACGTACTCTATGCATTCGTGAGTGTGGTGGAGCTCATGGGTTGTCGATCTGGGACGGGTGAGTAGGCTGGGAGGTAAAATCAGAGTATACACACTACAAAAAACTAGACTACACCACTGAATAGAAGCTAGGGCTGCACGATAATTTAATGCAATACCACTAAATCCTAGTGTAATCGAGCTGGCTGCAATATGCAATGTGTCGATATTTTTTTTAATGCGTAGCTTGTCCGTTAAGCACGGCTCTGGGATCAGTAGGAAATGCTGCTCGATCTAAAAGCAGTGCGAGTTTGAGTCGCTTATAATGTGCATTTGAAAAAGCAACACCTGTCAAACATGATCATTATAAATATACTTTATTATCATAAAAATACCTGATGAGGTTTGAGTAACAGTGATAAAAGATGTCCATAGACATTTCCTAGATTCTAAAACACGTTATGGTCTTCTTCTGCAGTTGTATTTGGAGTTTCCGCATGAGAGCGCCCTCTGGCTTTCGGATGCAGCAGCATTTTCCCGTACTTCACTCAAAAGTTGTGCATAAATCACGTGATATTTATCGTCGGATATTCGTGATAGCCCTAACAACACCTATGTTGTACATATCTCTTCATCTTTCCAAGAAACACACCGGCATGCCAATTAAGACAGGAAAATAAAGAAGTCACGGACGATTAGATGCAGGTGCGTGAGAGCGCTGCGGTCGACAAGACCTAGCGGACTGGATTATTCTCATGTGTGTAGGGGAAACACAGACAAGCATCAAATACACGTCAACACACCTCGGGTTTCCCGGAATCCCTTATTCCATAGAGGAGCCTGGGGATTCATTGAAGCTCTGTGACAGCACGAGGAAGGAACGCTATGTTTGAGAAACAATATAAACTATGGTGCAATAAATATTTACATTTATTAAAGGGATAGTTTATCCCAAAATGACAATTCAGTCATCATTTACTCACCCTCTTGTTATTTCAAACCTGTATGGCTTTCTTCCTTCTGCAGAACACAAAAGAAGTTCTTTTGAAGAATGTTGGTAACCGAACAATGCATTGGTTTGGTGTCCACCAAAAAAAGTGAATGAGTACCGCCGTTGTTCGGTTACCAACATTCTTCAAATTATCTTCTTATGTGTTTTGCATAAGAAAGCAAGTCATACAGCTTTGAGGATGAGTAAATGATGAGAGAATTTTCCTTTTTGGGTGAACTATCACTTTAATAAAACACTATTATTCAATCCAGTATTGCAGCTTCTTGATATTGCTTGATATTGTTTGCTCTACGTAGATGTAAATACCTGGTACTCTACTGTGTTAGTCATACACAGCACACTTTTTAAATACTATAATGCTGACGAACAATGATGGATAAATCCTGGTCAATATTCAGTTCTTACAGCGCTCTTATCTGGGGATGAGAGTGCTATTGGTCAACAAACTGCATCACTGAAAATCTATGATGCAGATTCCAGTGATGACAAAAGGCCTCAGCGTTTATGCGAGATCACAGACAGTGAGCAATAGAATTAAGTCAAGGATTACAGAGAACACATGGAGTGAGTCTGTAAGCAGACCAATTCAGCTCACAATTGCACAGTAATCTCACCTTTCATCAGAAGATGACATCCCCAGAACAATAGATTTTGCTGTTCACACACACTCACCCCTTGTTTATACAAAACTCAGACGTGTTGATTGCCACGACCGTTTAAATTCAATGCGACTGCGAATAATGTCTTTCTAGAAATGAATGCACACGGTTGATTACACCAAATGGCCAAATACAAGCACTGAACATTAAAATCTGATTAGGCCTAAATCAAACCTGATGCATTATGGGTAACAAATGCATTTTATTATAAGGCTTAACATTCTGGATGTGAATACCAAATCTTAACTAATTAGGTACATTAATAAGATAAGTTAGTAATCTATCATCCTTTACCTGCAACATATAAACCGATACAGTATCCACCTCATTTTTTAACGTGGAAGTAAACGATGTGACGTACTTCCTTTTTGTCTTGAAACTTCCGTTTTATTAGCTGGCCAGTGGAAAACAATGGAAGTGGTGTCGCGGTATCAGGCTTAACACCATTAAAACAGCTCTGGTGAATATTTTTCACACCTGCGATGTATTACATCTTGGGAGGATGAAATGGCCTGATATATCATATGAAGATATATTCAATTAATTTGCATTTTCTCTCGGAGTTGACGGGTCTCCGATGCGCAGCTATAAAAGCACAGATACATAAGTTACCAGTAACCTACATGCACTGTGGGAAAGTCGGTGGAAATTTGTACATGACATAGACCACGAATTCGTGTTTTTAAAAGAAGATGTGAATCCCAGTCAAGTGGAGACGGCTGGTTGCTCTTGCATCTTTCTAAAAAACAACTCAAAACATAATAACCAATAACTGTCTGTTTTTATGTCTATTAAATAAAAATGATTTTGTGTTTTTCATTCTCTCCCTTGTTTTATTTCATCTTTAATCCTCAGAGTAAGACGGCTTGGTAAACTAGGCTTTCAGTACTGTTTAGCGTGTTTACAAAATGTTAAATTTGATTCAGATAAAAGCGTCTGCAAAATTAATGAAAATGTAATGTTCTGTAAATGTTAACTTAGTCATGCAGCTGCGATCCACGGGCAGGAAGGTTTGCTTTAGTCTGTTAAGTTTTAAACTGCTAAATACATATAAAAATGCTAACAGCTAAATTTTAACTCCTGCTAATATTATTATACCACTATTTGCATGCTGTTTATTTAGTCGTGCTAAATATGTTTTGATTATACATAATTTATGATATATAATAATGATATTTTTCTACATTTATTGTCACTCTCACCATAAATGCCTGCCTTTGAACGATGTTTATTAGTTATTGTAGTCAAGAAGGTGAATTGTCCAGGAGAAAGGGCATTCAGTAGGCTAAAATAATGAATGATGGATGCAGATCATAAGGTGAGCGACATCCAGATTCTGCTCTGGTGCGTGGATCAAGGTAAAGACATTTTTTGCCGTGTACTGGGCTACCGGCTATTATGGCAACCTCTATCTGCACACATTAATCTCGTACCTTTGGGTTCCATAATAAATATTAACTAGCCAGTCAAAACAGCACACTTGTCTCACTCGCAATACGACTGCCATTTGCTATAGTGGCACACCGGAAGTCTAAACACAAACAGCTCAAAGATGGCGGCGCCCACATTTACACCAAAAATAAGGTGGATACATATCTATCATAAAACACCATTATGTTGCCCTTCCTACACTTAAAGGGAAAGTTCACCCAAAAATGAAAATTCTGTCATAATGTACTCGCCTTCAGGTTGTTTCAAACCTGTATAAATTTCTTTGTTCTGCTAAACACGAAGGAAGATATTTGGAAGAATATCAGTAACCAAACAGATCTCATCCCCCATTGACTCCCATAGTATTTATTTTCCCTACTATGGCAGTAAATGGGGGATGAGTCTGTTCGGTTCCTGACATTCTTTCAAATATCTTCCTTCGTGTATAGCAGAACAAAGGAATTTATCCAGATATGGAACAATCTGAGAGCGAGTAAATAAAGACAGAATTTTCATTTTTGGGTGAACTATTCCTTTTAAAAGGGTTGTTCTCAGTCTTTTCAACTCTCTCTTCAGACTTCTTGAGAGACTCGACACGTCTCTACACTCCAATCCTCAGTGCCTCTCTCCCGCCCGCACAAATATTTGACAGGGGGGACAACAAAGGTTCTCATAGACTCTCTCTCTCTGCGCCCCCGGCCCGCTCCGCTCTCTCTGATTATCTCTCACTTTCTCCCGTCTCTCTGAATGTCTCTCAAGTCTCTGACAGTAGTAACACTGAAGCTTCGCTCGCTCAAGCTCCACGAGCACAGGAGAGAAACCAGAGGTGAGGATTCTCTGTGTGTGTGGAGGAGCAGCACAGAATTCTCCAGTGTCTTTTATTGCTGAATCAGAGAGCGCTTTTCCACCATCGCGCCGAATCGTTCTAAGCACAGTCTGAAACGGTTACAGTTATTTTTCCTCGTGACCCTGGTCTCAGCTCGGAATCATGCTAATGAATGCGCGCAGAGCCGTTATAGCTCAGTCTCTTGTGTTTACCAAGGCAGCGCGTGATGCGTTTGTGTTTACAATCTAAAAATTTCCATTATCAGCCCTGCGGTGGAAAATGAAACCATTTACGTACCGGCTGGCATGGATCGGCACGGAGTGGAACGATTAAGCAACGAGAACGATTCGGCGCGATGGTGGAAAAGTGCTCAGAGTTAACCCAAAGCAGAGGTGACATGACTGTCTTTTCCCCCTGGCAATCAGTCTTCACACAACCAAGACTAAAACAAAGACAAAGATACATAACAAATAGGGAAAAATTGTGTTGTTTCCTATTTTCAAATAACATCACCATTGCAAAATAATGATCATTCTATAGGTTTCCCTAAACTCTCCTCTTGTCTGCCATTGGTTGGCCAAACAGACACCCCCACCCCAACTTCGCGTTATTGGTTGAGCCAATGTTGCCGCAACGTTTTAACTGTGTTGCATCTCACGTGCACTTTATATCTGATAAGCTAGTAAGCAGAACTCAAGCTGCAACAACAATAAAATGATAACAAATTCTGTCATTCATTTTTCTGTATAAATGACCCGCAAGAGACTGTTCTGGAAGGCTGGACTCCTATCTAAAACACAAAAGACACTGCCTGGACTCACAATCCCAAAACCACTGCCTGTATCCAGAGAAGTTTGATTTACTTGCTCTCGTTCTAATAAAATGGTCTGAAAGGCACGAGACATTTAACACACACAGACAAGGAAAGGTTGCTAAAGTGTCGTAATTATTCTCTCACATCCAGCTCTCGGGCCACTGTGACATGATCAATTCTGCAAGTGGCTTATATTTGAAGAATAGTCTCCTAATTGACAAGTGGAGGGTCTGTGAATGCCGTTGTTTACATTACATTCAGTCCAGGCACATAATTGTTCTGAACAGTAAAGTACAGCTGCACTTAACCATATTATTTTACTGTACCGCATCCCTTTTTCATAACATTCCGGTTTAGCTGAGGTCTGAGGATACTGTGAAATCCTTCAAGCACAGTAGAATCAATAGAGTCATTGGGGATTAGATTTACTGAGCATGAAGGGAAGGCAATCTGGTGCATGTTACAATATCAATCCAACAGGTCAATTGCACGTATTTATTCCAAGTATAATATAATAATTACAAAAAAATAACAACATTTATTATTTGATATACTGTATACACCTCCATGCCCTTTGCATCTTTGGTACTCAAAGAATATAATGTAACCGCCAATAAGAAACCGCCCCTTCCTCTATCAACACTGAAGTAACCAGATGCATTGTTACAATAGCAACAGTCTTCTTGTATAGTGTTTGATCTCACTGTCACTATATATAACCCCAACAAAACAATGCTGATATGATACTCACATATCAACTTGGTCGCGTTTCTTTTGTTCAACAATCTCCGGCGCGTGTCCGATCACAGCTTTCGCATTTTGAAGTCGCTGTTGATTCGGGTCAACCCAATGAGACTTCAATACAAGAAAGTTTCTCTCTCCTAAAGGTATCAAGCTGTGAAAGATCACCTCTGTGTATCGTGGAACTGAGTCTGACAGCTGGCTTGGTCGATTTCAGTGCTTTAAATCGCTCACCGGGTCTGGAGAATCGAGCACGTTTTTGTCCGTTGTTTCGTTGAATCTCTGGACTATATTTGGCGACGTTATCTCCGCATCATTTGAGTCCCTTGTGAGTCAGTTTGGTGGCATATATGGTCTCTGCCCCATCCCACTCTCACAATCTCTCTCTCTTCCGCACTTGCTGACAGATCCCCGACCGACCGCTCCAAACACCGCACGTTCACATGCTGTCTACAGCTTCCGCGTTCTGCGTGACGAGCAACGTAACGTAGACTATCAAGTAAATTGCACGAAATTAAATTGCGTCTCTTATCGCGTGCAGCATTGCGACGCGAAGGGAAAGCTTGGATGAACTTCACAATCCATCAAACATTTCCCTTTTGTTACACTGCGGTGGGGTCCTAAACACCGCCGGTTAATGTTCGTTCAAGCTTCTGGGAATTCCCTAGTTATGAGTTGGGAGTTACGATGTGCGCTCGCGTTTGGTTGCAGCAGGATTTATATGTCCCTCATCGATCAAAATTATATGTCAAGTTTTGTTGCTTTTAATAAAATGTAAGGTTTGAGGTCATCTGTAAGCTAGCGTGCTTCAAAAAAGCCAATGAAAATGACAATAGAAAAATGCGATAAATAAGACGAAAGAAAATGAACAATTTAAACATAAGCGAACATAACGTACTGTTGCTCATGCGTACAGAAAGCTTGAATTTTGATGACATCATACTGCATTTCAGCCTCTTATCAAATATACTCTCTAGATCAGGGCTAGTCAACTGGCGCCTTAACATTTCAAATAAGTGGAGAGACTTTGAGAATGGTGTGCTTTAAGAAATGTGCATCCTGAGACGCCACGCCTTTGAAAGTCCAAACGCTACATCGCATTCAATACGAAAGTAATTCCCGCGGCTCATAACGATTGACGTCTTATAAAGCTGATCGGTCTGTCCAAGAAACGTATGTTATTTGCAATGCTATAATCGGCAATCCACAGCCACAGGCAGTCGGTTTGCGCACGCGATAGGTCGCGTTCCAAAACGCGTCTTGTGCCCTTGAAAGTAACTGCAGGAAAAGTACTACACCACGTGAACTGTTGTCTCACATAAGAAAATAACGATGTTGTTTTTATCACTGCATTCATAATGTATAATTTAAACAGCTATATTTACAAAAACAGATGTTTGTCTCCTTCCAGAACTTGCACTTCAAAGGATCTGCCCATATAAGTGCGTGGGGCACATGAATGCGATTGGGGCACATGAATGCGATTGGAATTCACCCGAAGATTCGATAATAGCGTTCAGTTTCTTGCACAGACTGATTGATTCGCTTTATTAGACGCCAGTTTAACGTCAGAGGGGCAGGGATTACTTTTATGATGAATGTATTAGCGTTTTTGACTTTTTTTATTTGACTTTCATTAATTCAATATCTTCATAATTATCTTATAAAAAACAATACCACCAACATCTTGGAAGTAATGGGGGACTGTGGGTGAGTAAATTAACAGCACTTTCATTTAGCGTATTAGGGAATATAAAATACAATTAAAAAGACAATATCCCTTTTAATTAAATATCATTATATTTAATATATACTGCATGCCATATTTGTGTACATGTTATAATATAGGTCCTGTAAGTAACAGCAACAAAAACAGTATTAAAGGAACAAAATGCAATAAATAACAGAAATACAAAATAACAGAAGAAATTATGATATGGGGAAAAACTGGCCCGCATCCTTATACTTTTGGAATCTGGCCCTCAAAGAAAAGTAGTTGAAGACCCCTGCTCTAGATTAATAAATGTTGTCTAGAATCTGAAAATACAATGTTTGTGTATTTTAAAGTGCTATGGAAAACGGCCTCGACATTTCAAACAGCACTTACGTGTAGAGATGAGAAAAAACAAGGTGCTAGACACCCACATAAATTAACATCAATTCATCAAACATCATTGTTCTCACTGTTTTTATTTTTTGTAGTAACTGTTTCATATTAAATCTGAATCAGGGATCTATTAGACTAAACTGCTTATACAACTGTGGTTGTAACAAGCTGTCAAATGTGGCTTTTCAGTAAACAAAACATAATTGGTTATTTAAAAGGGGGGCGGGGCTACTCGGTGTATCTTGCAATGTCTTCCTGTTTCAACTGAAAATGTCAACACATTGAAATAAAGCTGTTTTCCAAAGGGCCTTTAAAAATATTATAATATGAGTAATAGTATGAGTGGCAACAATTTCTTTTAAATGTCTACCAATTTTCTTCTTTTAAATAAATTGCTACTTAGCCTAGACACTCAGGACTCAAAGTCTTTAACACATGCTCAATCTATTATATAATATTTCTGAGTTTAAATGTTTCCACTGATGAAAACGCACCAACTAGTTTGTAAAACACTACATATTTAGCAAAGATAATATAGACTCCCATTCACAAATCCAAATGATCTAGTTTAGTTTTGTTTTTAAAATGTATTCCTACAATTACTGTCCAAATAAGGCATTCGTGTGGCATCATCTCCTATAAATATGATCTGCACTGAAATGGTGTATACTGTATTTACTGACAATATTATTCACCCGAAGCTTTAAAATATGAAAAAACGACATGTCAGGTTTGTTGTCATGGTTTTCATTTGAAATTGTTGTCTCAGTTTAGATGAACAAACCTAGCCTTATGTTTTAAACTATACGTTTGACAGGCAATGGCATCATCGCCCATAGATAATAACAACTGAGTTAATTTGTCCAAAGGTCAAAGCAATCGGTTCCTTTTACTTTTGTCTATTACAGAGTAATACAAGTCTACGAGACAGTCTGATGTAGATGGTGAGTTAGCATGTGCAAATCCAGTGGGAATAGAGATTGCGAGGTGCCCTTGTTGAACACGAGCTTCAAAGGAAAATCCTTTGCTTGGGGAGGATCCACACTTGTTTTTCCGTGTTCATGATGAACGGAGGAAAAGGTATTCTGGTCTGACACTGGTGAATGTTACACACCCCTAAATAAAAGATCTTTGCATTTTAGAATAAATTACGATAGCTAAAGCTACACAAAGGTCATCAGTTCAATTCCCAAGGCTTACATACTGATTCAAAATGTATAGTTTGAATGCACTTGCTTTGGATAAAAGCATCTGCCAAATGAATAAATTTATTTCTTTTTTATTTTACAGGCTCCATTCATAGCCTTTTCACAATAATAGTCTGAATGTCTGCTGTCAAGTTTGCTACCGTATGACTCATACCAATAATTTACACTAGTGCTCTTAATATGCGCTCAGACTGCCAGCAAATCACAGACAGAGAAAGGGTCATAGGTAGTGATATGCAAAGCAGAGAGAAAAACAAGACGAATGAAAAATGGAGCAACCGAGAGATGGCAAAATCGGAAGAGAGTGAGAATGGAGGGATGAAGCTATTTATCAAACTGAAGCAGGAAGAAATTAAAAGCTGATTTTAAAGCACAACAGCAAAGAAACCTCACAGATTAGCACAAAGTGCCATTCATTCTTGTGTTGCGAGCTCTAACCAAACTCTGCAGTTTATTTGTCTTTTTTTGTGGTGGATGTTTTCAGTATTATTGTCTATGAGCAATATATAACTATATAACCCCCCATTTATGTACATGTTGGACAAATATTAAACCATTTAAATCACAGAAAAACTGTATAAGAGTGAGAACCCCAATTCAAATTGTTATTATTTACAATTCATTTGAAAGCAGCTTTACATAAATATTTGCAAAATGAGGAGGTAGAAGGCAGTCAAATGCACATTAATATGGATTTAGATGAGCAGCAGCACAATACACATGTCTAGTGGTCAGACAATAATATGATTGCAGTTATATAATAACCGCAGGTTAAGGACTCTCTTAAAGGACATGATTTTTATGAAACAATAGGACATTGGTTATTACGCTGTTATTAATATGTTGAATATGTTTTTCTTATTAGAAGACCATTGCGCACAAAAGAATGAAAAGAGACATATTACATAATAAAGAGGTCTTACGCAAGACATGCAACTGAACAAGACAAAAATAAGATGTAGATGATAATTTGAAATATATGAGAGAGAGAGAGAGAGAGAGAGAGAGAGAGAGAGAGAGAGGGGGGCATGCAAGAAAGAGGAAGAAAACAAGACTGTGTGATAGACAGAAAAAAAGTAAAACCCAATAGGCCCAATCACAAACCTACACCCAATCTAATCCAAAAATGAACATCGAATGAGTATGTGATGCAGATTTGTACATTTTCCTATATAGAAACAGCATCTTTTACTATACATCCTTGATGGAAAGTAACAATAAAATAACAGCAAATCATGTTGGTCAAGACAAAGAAACTAAAATTGTATTTACAGATTTTTTATTTTGTCTTCTGTTCTCTTCTTTAGTGTGATCATGTTTAATATCACTGTAGTAGTTTCATTTTTATATTGTAAATATTCAAATAATTGGCTATATTGTTCTCGAACGATCTGGTTGTTCAGACTTTATGAAGGTGATTGAGTCTTGTGAGCAACATATTTAAAGCCTCTGTGGACTTGGAGTGTGAAACCTGCTGTAGCTCTACTCAGTACTACAGAGGACTTGACTTTTCATTAGCCCTATAAGGGCATCCTTCCTATTAGTGGTATGAGCACCCAGAAGGGCCAATGAAATGCTTAAACAAATCTAATATAATATTATTGTGTAATACAGATAGGGAACAACAACTGGAGCAACAGTTCAAAAAATATTCTGAATTTGGAGTAAAAAGTGTTTGTATGCCTAATACAAGTTTAAAGGGGTGCTGCAACGGTGTGTCATGCATTCTGACTTTACAATGTTAAACGTGCCGTCTTCTCATGCTTAACATGGTCAACATGCCCAAAAAACGAGTTGGGCATATTACGTAGTATTTCTGTGCTCGATACACTCCCCCAGCGATCATACAGGTTTCGGAAAGTTTTTTTTTAACAAATAAAACTGTTTCGTAACAAATTTTCTTAGTCCCTTATTGGACAATTCTCCCGGAAAAGCAAGGAGAGCAGGAGAAGGAGCATGCGCAGACACATCACTTTCACTCGTGTGCAGGAGAGAGAGCATACGTTCGCGAAGTTCAGTTGTTTTTTGTTCACTGCATTTGGGTGATGAATGTTATATAAATGGTGGATATAACGCTGGATTTGGAGATCCAGACTTCTTACTAACAGAAAAGAGACTAAATAGTTTATAATTTGGTGAGTTTGTAAATACATACGCTGTCTTGTTGCTTCACAGCGGGTTGTCTGAGGCTAAAAGCCAACGCACATCTATTACAGCACATGAGAAATGCTACTGTAGATTGAATAGCCCAACACTAAGAAATGATGTAACAGTGTCGCCTGCTGGCGTATATCGTGCATTACACCTACAAAATGAAAAGAATCCTCACACACAAGTAAAAACGACCCCATTCAAGAAATTACACAAGCACACTATGTAAATAAATTAGAAGATAAATAATCTTTATTTGACATGTCTTTTTTATATATATAAAATATGAATCCACAATTAATATTACCAAGGCGTAACAGAGAATTCTTTCTCAGTAGTGGGCGCAAAGCTCCAGCCAGTTTGTGCGCAGGCAGAAAGACAGCTGTCCAGTAAGAATGGACCATGTCAGGACCACACAGTTCTAACTACTGATTTGAGCTTTTGATTCGCAGAAGGGAAACTTCACCACAATCTTTTGTTTGCATTCCTTGATTGTCTACTAATGTTTTATCTTGATTGCCTCTAAAATGTAGCAAAATAATTTCTGTCACATCTTCTTTGAAATTACAACTTTCGGTATAATTTGATGAAACTCTCCACGAACCCAAAAAGTATGCAGGAGAAGCACCAACAAAGTTGAGAAATGTGGAAAAAAAGATTATTCTACTATGATGACAAATAAAACAAACTGAAAAATCACAAAGCGGACATCCAACTTTCTGCATAACACACAGACATTTCATATCTCTGGAGACAGTACCCACACCAAGCCCTTCAAGAGAACAACTTCACAAGCCAGCACTGATCACTGGACATCACTCTGTGTAAACCATGCGTGTATCTTTTCCAAAACAAAACAAACAACAACAAAAACTAAAAATCCAAGACATTCAAACCCACATATAATAGCAAAAGTTATCATCAAATATTATCATTATTAGCACAACTCTTATCTTTATTTTACAATTGTATTTTCGACTCCTAAACTAGATTTGAAAGACACAAAACCCCTGCAACCTTAAAAAACAAACTGTAATAACAATGAAGAAACAACCTGCGCTATTCTACAACATAATCTCGATCCTCAGTTACGCAAAGAAAAATAGTCTCACGCTGTAGTCTTCCGGATGGTAAAGATGTTTCATTATTTAAAAAATTAAATATACTGTATAGGTTATTCATTACAGTAACAAGGTTCCATGCAATCAGGTATTTCATTTTTTCCTGTACAGAGATCAGTAGTAATAAGCAAGGCTGTACAAGCCCACACCTTCTATTGGTGCAGATGCTAGTGTGAATATGAAGGACCTTACTGCCTCGTGCCAATATGCTTACCTTAAACTTAGACAGTAACGCAGTATAGAACACAGTTCTGGTGTTTCATTGCCATTGCAAAAACTAAAGGTGAGAGCGGACATGAGACATGAGTTTGGCATGATCTTACATTTGTCAGTGATGCAAAAGTCGATATTTGTGACAGTTGATTGGTCACAACATTGTTACAATAAATATCTGTCAGTGGAATCACAGCTAACACGCAGACGCACTCTCCAAACAGCAGTTTTACGACAGCAAGCTTAATGACACCAGGCACAGGAGTAGTTGTTTTTTCCATACTTGCACACCAGCATTTGCCAACAGATCGTGAAGGCATATCATACCCTATAACAGCAAAACTGACAAACTAAACCACCTGGGTTCTTTGAGTCGAATACGTTATTATTACTTTATTAAAAAAATGAAAACAAAAATTCGCAGAGTTCATCGAGATTGCAAGAAAAGCACTAGCGGTGGTGAATTTTTTCTCAGTGGAGATAAACGGCAAGCGCGGAAGCGGGTGACCCTGTCAATGTCCTTTAGGAAGTGAAGAGGATGTTTGTCATCATGATATTAACCATATACAGTATTGAACCAAATGAAAGAACTGTGGACCGCTGTGGTTACATTTAAAAGATAAAACAGAAAAAAAGCAAGGGAATGTACATTCAAGTGACACCTCTTTACTCGGAAATGAGGGTGTTTGTGTCAGATAATGTTAAACATCAAAGCTGTCCTAACAAGCATGCTGCAGATCTGTCATGTACTCACATCAGTAAACAAATTCAGATTTCTCCTCCTTTCTCTCATCGTTGTTTAAAACCTGTCACTGTTGTCCATTGATATTAATACTTAAGTCCAGGCTGCACCATGTTTGGGTTTATAGTGTTAAACTGGAGGAGGAGAATTCTGGGATTCACTTGGTCTCTGTGTGTTTTAGAAGTATATTATGTAAAAAGCCTCATTTCTTACTTGAAGAATAATTTTGAGATCAAATGCATTCATGGGTCAGCTTGATGTTGACTTAAACTGGGTACAGATCAAACTTCTCAGGATAATTTAGGATAGTAATTCAGGATTTAGAACAGCATGCTTTAAGATGTCTTGATCTTTACAAAAATGAAGGTTTTTATAAATGTAAGTGCAACATAGAAGCAAGTCAGATTTCATCTGCTGCCACGTTGAGCTTTATGTAAACATTTATCTAAATGAACTCATGGCTAAGAGATGGACCTCTTCACCATTAGGAGAGAGAAATAAAGCGAGAAAGAGAAAGAAACATCTTTGACAGTGAATGAAATGCATTGAAACTGGAAGAAACAGGAGCCAACCACTCATAGAAACTGGCCATTCCGTCCAAACATGAACACGCACACTTCAAAAGACCCCCCAAAAAGCAAGCGCCACCTCCATCCTCCTTTCTCTCAATTGTAGTCTTTCCATTATTTGTAAAGTATTTATCTGAGCCGAATGAATCACGTAATGCAAATTTAACCCATAATCCCCAAATTTCTCTCACACACACAAAATACAAGCCCTGCTTGTTTTTAGTAGTGGCTGGACATGCAGCAAAGACAATGGAGATGTGAATGGACGGGTCTGACAATGTGTGTGTGAAAGTGTGTGTCACGTGCAGTCTTAAAAGCGGAGAGGAAAAGGCAGGGGTGTGAGTGTGTTCTTGTGTTTAAAGGAAGTTATCCTAGAATTTCAGCTGCCGACTCTTCCTGTACCTTTCTTCCTCTTCACCTGTAGAGAGAGAGAGAGAGAGAGAGAGAGAGAGAGAGAGAGAGAGGTTTAATGTAAGACTGTTTAATAGTGTACCATGGTGAATGAAAACAGAAAGAGACAGGGTGCTTTGGGAACAGGAAGATTACAGTTAAAAAAGTACCTTTCCAAAGATGAGAGGAGAAAGTTAAACTGCCGAAGAAAAAAACGGGTCAGAAATAAACACATAAAAGCACATGACAGAGTCAGCACCAGATATGAAGCATTGGAATATCAGGAAGAGTCGCATCAAAAACAAACATTTTTGCTCACAAACACTCTGGTAAACAGGTTGTACCTTCTGAGTGGTGGCGGGAGATATACTTGAGTGCCTCGTCCAATAGGATGACAGGAATTGAGATCTTGAGGACTACAATCCATTGAGAAAAATGCAGTGGAGTTACCTGGAAGATGAGCTGGGGAACGGGAGAAGATGAGAAAGACAAAATAAGGAGGGATATAAGTCTTATAAACTTATAGACAGCTTCATTGGATGCACACGCCTGGCCCGAAGTTAACTTTTGGTCTGTGTTTGTTGATCGGTCTGGCAAGTGGCTAATAATATAACTATTTATATTTTATTTATTTTATGTTCATATTTATTTATATTAATATTTTATTGTATAATCATTTTAAATAAATAATCATTTGAATTTGATTGTATATTAAAGGCGGGGTGTCCGATTTCCGAATTACGCTTGTTTAGACAAAGTCGGCCGAGTACCAAAACAACCTTGTAGCCAATCAGCAGTAAGGAGTACAGTGCACAGGACGGACCATAGTCGAGCCGAGCGCTAATGAAAGCGAAAGATGGGGGTAGGGGTGTGTCTGATTTGAACATCAACAACGGCTATGAGAAATCGGACACCCCGCCTTTAATCTCATGTCGCATTCAAGTTTAGCCAAGTAATGGTTCTTCTACTGGTAATCCAAAATAATACTGGCTAGACAAACTTGCTAGCTAATGTAATTTACATGTTATTTCTTTTGATTGTTATCAAAAATAATCTACAGGGACTCTATTCTTTGCGGTTGTGTAACGGAAGTTAAGTTTGGGCCACAAATGCACGCATGCACGGTAATGTTGTTTACGTTGTTGCTTTGAAACCGTCTATTGGAGTAAAGCCAATTGATGAAAATTGAGTCTGAAAGAGCGAGATGTTAACATCACTCACCGGTAGAGGCTCCACATACAGGATGAGGAAGTGTAGAGACATGGAGAGGATTATGGCACCGAGCAGCCATATATTCACCCAGGGTGGCATCCTCAACAAAGACTGATTCTCTGACAGACTAAACGAGAGAGAAAGCGATAACAAGAGTTAGGCCATGTTCACACTTGACTTCTTTTTTGAAAACCTTGTTTTCAAAAAAGTCCCGAGCGCTTTTTAAAGCGCCAGCGTCTTTTTCTGCAGCTCAGAGTGTCTTTTGAGGTTTAAAAAGTTCAACTTTTCTGAAAAAAAAATGTCCTACGTCAAGCACCTTTTTCACAGCTAACCAATGACAGAGACCTGTCGTTTCCATAACAACATGCGAGGAACATGCGTGATTGGTCGAGAAGGCTCAAGCTCGAAAAAATAAAATGGCGGCCGAAACGCTTTTGATTGCATTTCTAACAAGAAATTAGTATTGTAGTTTTTAAATATGTAATGGGTTATAGCAAAGACGCCCTCTGTTTATTAGGGTTGGGCGATGTCTACCAAATTGGCATCAGACGATGGCTACAGTGGAACATCACCCTGCAGCGTTTTACAGTGAGGCGCGTCTGGCACGAGCTGCGCAGAGACACATCTTCTATATATCTGATGTTATATTCAATCAAAGAGTTATAAAGTGAGGCGCGTCTTCTTTATACAACGCTGACTGCGCAAACTGCGCGTCTTCTTTATACAGCGCGAGCTCCACAGTTATTCTGATGTTATAGTCAATAAAAGAGTGATAAAGTGAGGCGCGTCTTCTTTATACAACTTGAGCTGCACAGTCACGCATCTTCTTTATGTAAGGGATAATGTACAGGCAGCCGGTTGTTATCACAGAAATAAGCTACACAGCTACTTGTGCCACATGAGAAAAAACTGGGCATGAAATGTGAATTTGATTTTTACCAAATGCAGACCTTCCACAAGGAAAAGCCGTTTACTTTCGGTTTTAAGGTAAGAAACGACGTTCAAATGTCACGAACAGGCAATTTGGTTTAATCATTTGTAAATATAATGTCATATATGTTATTAAAAGACATTTTTATATTTAATTTGTCAAAAAAACCTGTCAAAATTATTTGCTGCATCTGGGTTACCGTGTGTTATTAGTTTTGAGAGGTTGTTATCTGGGAATAACGAAGCTGCAAATGTCACGACTGGCCAATCAGAATCAACCATTCCTACGAGCCGTGTAATAAACAGTTATAAAGTCAGGCGCAAACTGCGCGACGCATCCTCTTTATACAGCGCGAGCCCCACAGTTATAAAGTCAGGCCAGTCTCATCTGTACAGTGTGAGGTTTTATGCCCATTAGCTTTGTTCGTATTTGTTTACAACTCAATTTGCAGCCGGCAGCAAAGAGCAGCGAGCGTCACCTGACGAAAGTGAAACATTTGTTGGAATCACGATGCTGGCGGAACATCGTCAAGTCTATCAGCCCAACCCTACTGTTTATAATTCAAATAGAATTCTGTTATGGTGCCTATGAAGTCTCTCTAAGCTGCCTTCGTGCACAAATGCTACCTTTGAACATTGCCGGCTGCTATTTGTAACCACAACACTGCAAGTGTTTTTTTAACTAAAAAGCACCATTGTGAACTTTGTCTTGTCAAAAAATAAGTCAAATGTGAACACGGCCTTAAGTGTCTTGATCAAAGCCATAATGGTTAAAGTTCATGCAAATTTGAAACGGCAACATTTTAGACATCATATGTCATCTCTTATTTGTGTCATATACAGCTCATTTGAACTTCATTTGTAAATGTAGAAGTTTATAAAGGGCTTTAACTAAATGAATGCAAATTTACTTTGTGAATGTATTGCAAGCAATTATTTAATAATTCCTCACATTATATCAAAAAAGTCCCCTTATTTTGTTTCTAGTGTTTTTGAAGGAAATATATTTACACATCGAGAATAACTTATAAGGGACTGATGCAGCATTTATGCAGTGCTATCACCATGGCAGCCGGCCCTACCTGTTAAGAGCGTTGAACATCTCTATGGTAACAAGAACAGAGAGAGCCATGGTGGTGGGGTAACGTGACTCGAAGACCTCACAGTCAATGCCCTCAAACATGGGGTTGTTCTCTGTACACTGCATGAAGTGCCTCTGTAGACAAAAAAAGGTTTTACCATGCTTTAAGAACCAATGCAGAACGAAGTAATGGAAGCGGCATCACTAACCAAAATCCCATGGACTTTTTTTAATGGAAATGTGTTTTTTCATTGTTATGATAATTATTAGGGGAATATAAGGGAGGATCTGACTGTGCACTGGTATTTTAAAAGGCCTACTTTCAAAATATTTGAGTTCATACATAAAGAATATTAATTCGCAAGAATTACACAGGAAATAACTTGTCCCACTGATTGTGTCCCCTTGAGGGACTGATGTGATATCAGAGCAGCTATGTGGATCATGAGATCTGAACTCCCAAACAGCTGTGTCTTATTTTAAAATGATACAAAAAACTGTTTTAGGCATTAGATGACCAGTCTGTAACCAAACCATTTCAAAACAACATAATGTACTGTATATAGTCTCACTCACCAGCTGATAAAAGGACACCTGTGGCCCCCCCTCGTCAAACAAATACCACCACGTGGCAGCACTGACAGTGCCCAGACCCACATATCCTTGAAAAACAAGAGTACAAATAACTTCAATACATTGTAATCTTGAAGGACAGATCTGTGAATTTACATTTAAGGATTTAGCAGACACTTTCATTTGTTCCTGCATTCCCTCGGAATGTAACCCATGACCCTGGCATTGCCAGCTCTAGGCTTTACCAGTCTAGCTACAGGAATGCTAATAATAATACTAGTCACTATGTCATGACTGGGATACTGCGCTGACCTCCAATGGCCAGGTATCTGAAAAAGAGCCACCCAGAGATAAGAGACTCCTTTGGATTTCGAGGAGGCTTGTCCATGATGTCCAGGTCTGGAGGGTTGAAGCCCAGGGCAGTGGCAGGCAGACCGTCCGTCACCAGGTTCACCCACAGCAGTTGAACAGGGATCAAAGCCTCTGGAAGGCCAAGGATGGCTGTCAGGAAAATACTGAGAGAAAGAGGAAACACATGAGCATAGATGTGGACAGCAAACTCTATAGCAGCTCTATAGTAGTCTCCGACTCACCAGACCACCTCTCCAACATTGGAGGAGATGAGATAACGGATAAACTGCTTCATGTTGCTGTAGATGGCCCGGCCCTCCTCTACCGCGGCCACGATGGTGGAGAAGTTATCATCAGAGAGCACCATCTCAGAGGCTGACTTGGCTACAGCTGTGCCTGAGCCCATGGCTATACCGATCTCAGCCTTTTTTAAGGCAGGGGCGTCATTCACACCATCTCCAGTCTAAAAGCAAGATGGGTTGGAGAAAAAAGCTTAGCGTGAAGTACAAGGGTGGATTTTGTGAAACCAGCTGTTAACCACTGTCTTACCATAGCTGTGATCTCATCGAAGGACTGCAGATAAGCCACAATTTTGGACTTGTGTGCAGGCTCGACGCGTGCGAAGCAGCGTGCCCTTTTCACAGCCTCTCGCTGGGCTTCTTGAGTCAAGTCGTCAAACTCTCTGCCCGTGTAGGCTTTCCCCTCTACGTCTTCATCCTCGCCGATTATGCCGACACGTCTGCAGATGGCCACGGCGGTGCCCTTATTGTCCCCGGTGATCATAATGACACGAATACCCGCCTTACTGCACAACTTCACCGAGCCAATCACCTCTCTCCTGGGCGGATCCAGCATGCCCACACAGCCAACGAAGGTGAGATTTGACTAAACAGATGATGGTCAGAATGATGAACACATGAAGACAGTTCTTGGTTTGCTTTCCTATTTTCTTCAAAATATATCTTCTTTTGTGTTCAACAGAACACAATTCATGAGGCAATCTTTCATACTATAGTAGTCAATGGTGGCCAATAACTGTTTGGTTACAAGCATTCTTCCAAATATCTTTCTCTGTGTTTATTAGAACAAAGAAATTTATACAGATTTGGAACAACTCAAGGGTGAGTAAATTTTCATTTTTGGGTGAACGGTTTTGTAAGATGTGCTCATGCTTTCCCTAAAACAAATGCCACTGGATTTGGTTTATTGCTATCCAGTGCAATGACAGTCATAAATTCTTTGTGTCACTTCAGTGTCCAAATACTCTCTGGGCTTCTGTATGTTATACATGAAACGTTTGTGGTAAACAATTAAGTGACGCAAGTACAAAGAGATCCAAACTCTCTCACCTCATACTCCGAGAACTTGGCAGAGTTTTCCAGATCCATTTTGTCTTCAGGTGGGGGAGAATCTCGTGAGGCCAAAGCCAAGCAGCGCAGCGTATCTCTGCCAGACCCCCAGTCTCTTATAGTGCTCATCAATTCTTCTTTCACCGCAACGGTCAATGGAACGCGGTCTTTGCCGACACGCAAAAACTGACAGCGGTCAATCACGCTCTCTGGAGCGCCCTACGCACATAAGAGTCAAGATGGGAGGAACAGGTGTGATGCATACAATATTATGCAAAGTATGTTACGGCCGTTTGAAGATGTCAGACATATGTTATAAATACCTTGACAAACATCTTGTTTTGAGAATTTGAGCCATTGGGAGTGCAGTAAACAGACATTGATTTCCTGTCCCGGGAAAACTCCAAGGTGAATTTTTTCTGCATTAGTTTTCTGAAAATCTGTGAGAATAAAAGGTATGAGATAGAGCACATGTCATTTGCAGCTGTTCTCAAGGGCTGACCGCACTGTAGTCACAGATCAAGCTCGGGTGGCGGGAGAAGAGTCTTGAACTTACACAGAAGAACTGACAAGCCTATAACCAATATAGACAGCAGAGCCTAAAGTGAAAAATTATACCCAACAGCTCAAAATGTGAGGCAGGGTGGGTGAGACAATGTGGGGATGGGATGGGACATCCCTTGAACTAGTGGGGTGAACTGACTGTCTGATTTCTTTATCAGTCACTTTTTTACTTATATTTTGTAGCAATTATGCTTTAAATGGGGGAAAAGTCCTTAAAAAGAGTGCTGACAGTCTAGTAGTTAACTGTGTCCCCCGAGTTCTACCCTTTTAAAGCACCACTACAGTTAAAGCACTGATGTGGTGAAAAACTCACTTCAACAAAAAAAAACAATAACTGAAAAGCTTCAAATTGCCGGCTTTGAGTGATGTTCCTGTTTTTATCCAAATATGTGCAAATGAACATTAAACATTTGCATTAATTGTGCCAAATAGGTAATAGTTATTCAATAGTTATTTATATAAGTTATCCTATTGGTCTTGGGGGCTTGTTGTTTGGACAACCCACATACAAGTGGTAAAACGTTTTGCACAAGCATAGGAGGTTTGAATCTGGCCCATGTCATGACATCATCCCCTTCCCCATCTTGTCATCATCATTTCCTGTCATTGTCGCACTTTTATTACAACTAAATAACAAAAAGCTCCAAAAATGAAATAACGTCCAGATATGAATAAGCACACGCATTTCACTGATGTAAGGGTATTCTTTCGCCACTAGGTGGAAACCACCACCAGCAAATCAGGATTGAGAATTGCGAAGTCCTCCATCTCTGTATTACTGCCTCTTTCTGTGACTCCTCTGAACATACACAATCAAAATGAGAACGTCCCTCTCTGAAAATAACATGACATCACTCCTCAACAGGCTTCCTCTGGTGTGTCCTCCCTGTCATCTTTACGAGAAACATCAAACTCCTTCTCATATGCACATGCACCCATCTGCTGTTTTGGAATATTTCCCATCAATGTATTGACAGAATTTTTCCCCCCACCGAGAAATGAAGGCTTGGAAAGTTTAGCTAACCTCTTCATAATCTCGCCTGCTAATCTAAATATTATGCTTTCCCTCTTGGAGTCTGTGTCACCAGAGTTTCTATTTTTATTTGAGGAGTATTTAGGGGTCAGCAGAAAAAAAGACATCGATGCGGTCATTCACTCTTACAAAAAAAATGTTTCCCAAAGGGAACAAAGGGAGCGAGAGGTCAAGACTAGTCTACTGTTCCCAGTCAACCATCAAAGCCCACGAGTAATGTGGGAAATGTGGCCCTCTCCATGAAAAATAAACACTTTTCTCCACTGATATAACAATCTTTATCTCATGCGAGTGGATGTCATATTAATGATATTCGTCATCTGCTATTTATGTCTGCTTAATTACAGTAAATGAGGATAAAATATACAGAATGCATCTTTAATGTAGACTCGGATTTACTTTCCTCTCCTAAATATATGCTTCACTGTCACGCATCACTGGCCAAACTTTAAGATCATTCACATTTCTTCTCAAAGCCTCATTTATCAATTTCTCCATCACTTTCCATCACAAACTCTCCACAACATTATTCTGTATCATCAATCATAACTCTGCCTCGTTCCGCAGCCCCTCTTACCATATTGCACGCTGAAGCTCTGTCCACTTTGCTGAGTCCACTGAGGTCGGTTTTAAATACGTTCATCTTCTCCACCAGCGTCGTGAGTGCCGTTTCTGTGGCCTCGCCCACCTTCTCGTAGACTCCCTTGGCCTGCGGGACAGCATTAACACAAAAGCTCGTAAACATCCAGACTCTCATCAGCACAAAGAATAGAGCAATCGCACAATAATTTCAGATATAAGCCTGGAGCCATACGCTCGCATCGCCAATGAATGTTATTGTTCACGTTAAATGTCACATGAAAGCAACAGACCATGTAATAACACCAGCATATGGTCACGCAGAAATAAATAATAGAGGTCTCGGATAATTCATTTGGATGCCTGTGTAAGAACGGGCAGTAAATTACCAATATACACAACACAACATTTTTATCTGTGTGTGTGAAAAATGTAAATTCATCCTCATTTAAATGACTACTGATTCATGCATATGTCCTTCATGGATGCTGGTCTGAAAAAAAATGCCAAGGATTGTTCCAGGAAGTAAACAGAAATGCTAGTGGAACTTTACGAGTGTGATTAAAAACAACATTGTCCAAATACACAGCCAACACAATAATGCCGAATATCTTTGCTTTCAAATATTTGCGTGGACTGTATTATTTCTCTAGTTATGCTTAAAAGATTCAATTTGGTTCCTTCAGTAACAAAGTAAGCTTTGTAACACATCTTTGGCTTGTTCTAACTTGCACTGTCCTTTACCCTACCTGACACGCACGATATTACGCAACGCAGTTACCATGACACCACGACGATGGCACAGAGGTGAGAAATGCGAGCCAACATGCAAAACAAGCAAATTAAAATGATGCCCCTTCCGGAAGAACAGAAAGTGCATGTTTAACACTTCAGACTTTGTTCAATTCAAAAGAGTAAATATGGTTTTCGAGTGGATGCGAGTCATAAACGCATCCTTGCACACTGCTTACCTCATTGTAGTCCAGCGAGGAGTCATTGCAAAGGGAACAGATAGTGGCCAGTTCCACTAGACCATCATAATCTCCACACTGCACTGGCCTTTCACATTTCAACCTGACGAAGAAACGGTCAATGTAAAACAGACACACAAATACAAAACAAGTATAACGCACGAGTGTTAAAGGGATAGTTCATCCAAAAATGAAAATTCTGTCATCACTTACTCACGCTCATGTAATTTCATACCTGTATAAATGAAAAAGAAAGATATTTGGAAGAATGGTAGTCATTTTCAGTTCAGGGACATCATTGACTACCATAGTAGGAAGAATGAAATGGCAGTCAAAGGTGCCCGAGAACTCTTTGTTTTCCTAAATTCTTCAAAATATCTCATTACGTGTTCAACAGAACAAAAAAATACGATATTTTTTCCTACTATGGTAGTGGATGGTGTCCAAGAACTGAAAATTGCTAACATTCTTCCAAATATCTTTCTCTGTGTTCGTTGGAACAAAGAAATTGATACAGGTTTGAAACAACCTTAGGGTGAGTAAATGATGACAGATTTTTCATTTTTGGATGAACTATCCCTTTAAATTACTTGGGGTAGATGGAAATCATATTGTGTGTGTGTGTGTTCTTACACTTGTCCCTCTGGAGCATAGGTTGAGCCGGTGATGGTAAACTCATGCAGGGAGCAGCTGGTGTCATCAGCCTTATTAACCACAAACATCTAATAGAGAGAGAAGGGCCAAGGGATGGCGACAACATTAGAAACAATTAGAGAGTCTCCTGATAAATAAACAACTGCATTCACAAAGACCAATTTCTAGATTACAAAATATTTTAGAGCTAGGCAACGTGTAACAAACATTATTCACTTAAACAATTTCCACAATTTCTGAGAATAAAATTTCCCGGTTGCCTGTGGGGAACCTTAGTTTATCAATCAAAAGTGCTTTTTGTGTAAACTATTTCATATAAAACACTATAAAAATAAACACTAGACAAGAGTCCAAGAAAAGGTTTATAAGAAACAAGCAGTGTTCTCTGAGATAGTTACAAACAAAAACAGACAGTTCTGTCTCCACCCAATCAGCTCTGGGGTTTCCCTCATGCTTCGACCAATCAGAGTTAGGTGAATGATGTCATAATGCACTGGCAGTCCCGTGTTCAGTGGCCTGGCATGAGCTCTTCCCTGTCTGAACCAATACACTACACAACTGTCAACAGACAACACTCACTACAATGAACCACACCACCTCTCAATAAAAAGTCTGCTCATGTTTCACTTGACCAACTGAAAACAGTTGAGGTGAATGAGAGCGCAAACAATCCTTCTGCCATGTTTTGGCTGAAAGCTTCCCAGACTCATTAAAATTACTTCCAGTTGTACTTTCATGTTGTTGGTACTGTATTGCTCTTGTTAGGATTGCAATCCTGTTTCCACTATTGCACTGATCTTGTGCACACAACAGACGCAAATTCTACAGTTCCCTGAAGCAGCCAATAAATCGTTTCTGATATCTACAATAAAACAGGATATGGGTGAGTTCACCCTGACACAGCAGACAACTTGGCCAAACCCATGATGCACTGCTCCAGTGACATGTTAGAATGGCATTCAATCACACTGAATGATCCCACAGGAGCGTGGCAGCCCTTCCTTGCCATCCCATCTCCCCATTCTGCGGGTGTAGGGGCAGACGAAACAGGTGGATGGTGGAATGGAACTGTTTTTTAACCAATTTGTTGTAAAAGCATTGATGGTCTTTCATGCAGATGACAGGTTTTGAAATGGATTGGATGGAAATGGAAAAGATTCCGATTACAGGGGTTTTGTAATGTTCACCATAACAGAAATAGTATTAATTTACATAGTCTTACAAATGAGGACATTCCAAATTTTAGCTAAAGAAATATTTTCTGGGATTTAGCTATTATCTTGGTTCTAATCTGTATGTGTTGGGGGAGCCGAAAGTGAACGAATATCAAAGTTATTGGCTTGGGTAAAAAGCAGTCGACTCTGAATCACGCGAACGAGTCGTCTGTCATTCTAATTTCAGTTCCGGGTGAGATTTGCATCACTAATGTAATGCCCGCCAGGTTCCATTTGCGACACTGCACGCGGTAGACCAATCACAGCAGACTAGACCATCTGACCAATCAGATCAGAGTGGGCTGACAGAAAGGATGGGATTAGACAGATGAATCGCCGCACAAATCATTTGAGAGTCAGTCAAGAAGTAAGGTAACAATAACTGCCTATTATTATAAAGTAGGACCTTAAAAATCACAAAATATTTACTCTTTATGAAAGCCCATGTCAAGCAGCAATGCATAGACACATCCTTAAAAGAAAGGTCATACGCAAGATACACACACGCAAACACACACAAACACAGACGGGAAAACACTCTCTCCAGTCTTGACTTCACTCAGAGCCAGACTCAATTAAAAGTGTCTGATTAAAGAATTAATGAAGCAGTTAAGCAGTAAAACGTTTTTGCACTCCTCTGTACTCATACGGCACTTCCTGTTTCACATGACTTAATTGCAGAAAACACAAAACGGGCTGCAAGCAGCAACAATCAGACGACAGGATCGGGCCCCAAAGCCCTTCAAATAAATGCATTATTGAGTTTGCTTGCACTGCAGGAAAGAACAGTCTCAATGGCAAAAAATAGGCCTTCATAAAGTAATGACCACATTACCACAGAAACTACAAGCACACAGTGCCATTTTTCTACAATACACCCAACAATGTGCTGAAGTACAGACACAGAGGACTTTTTACTTTATAAAGCAATGCTGTCAAAAACATGCCACTAATAAGTCATTTTTAGGAAACATTACATCATAAAACAAGATGGCTTTTATATTGTTTAGACAATAGACTGGATTTTCCTGACCGCAAATGTAAGAGTCTGTTTATTTTTATTCTTATGCTCTGCTTTTCTGGTCCCCGATCGGATGGGAATCTGTGCTGCTGGATTTCTGCAGTTACATCACGCAAAAACATTGTCAACTAGAATTAAAGCTGCCATAACACACGCAGTTTTTGCCAATCTCATATTAATCTTGAGTACCTATAGAGTAGTATTGCATACTTCGTATCGTAGAAGAGTTTTTGGTTTGATCACATTTATAAAAGATAGATACAGCTGTACGATTATTTTTGAAAAAATACGACCTCCTGGGGGTGTACGGGGGGAGAAACTAAATCACGAGCACACAATAGCCTACTACATCATCGCATTATCCCTACATAACTATTGATTCACTATAAGTTCGTGTTGTTTACATTATGCACGTACACACCGCTCCATCTATCAGTTTCAAACGATCTGCAAATCCAGCGTTATATCCACAGTTTTTGAAAGTGATGTGAGGCCAAGTATGCTGTTCCATACTTGGAATTTGTGCTCTGCATTTAACCAAGTGCACACACACAGCAGTGAGTAACACACACACCGTGAACACACACCCAGAGCAGTGAGCAGCCATTGCTGTGGTGCCCATGGAGCAGTTGGGGGGAACGTTGCCTTGCTCAGGGGTCTCACCTCAGCCGTGGGTTTGAAGGTGGAGGAGAGCGCTGATCATTCACTCCCCACACCTACAATCCCCTGCTGGTACTGAGACTCGAACCGGCAACGTTTGGGTTACAAGTCCGAGTCTCTAACCATTAGGCTACGACTGCCGACTGTTTATATAACATCCATTACTGAAATGCCATGAACAAACAGACACACCTAAACTTCACTATCGCAAGAGTAACGAGCTGGCCCACAGCGCAGCCAATCTTGACGCAGAGCAGCCAATCTTGATGGTAAGCGGGTCTCGCTCGTCGGTTGGTGCGTGGGCAGGCTATTTCTTTCGCCTTGCCGTGCTTTTCCGGGAGAGTTGCTCATAAAAGGAATAGGATCCCTGTTATGATGAGAAGGGATCCAGACTTATAAAAAACTTTCTGAAACAAGTTGGAGTGCTGGGGAAGTGTATCAAGCACAGAAATACTATGTCATACGTCCAACTCGTTGACCATGTTAAGCATGAGAATCCAGCATGATTAACCTCAGGATGCTTGGCTCTGAATTTTTAGATTTTAATGTTAGGTTATAGTTTGTCTGCACAGCACCCAAATAATTCCACAGAAAGCTCAAAAGATTTCAAACATTCATCGTTTACTACAAATACTTAGTGTGCTGTCTGAACAATAGTCTGTTTTGTGTATTCATACCTGTAAGGGGCAAAATGCCCACAAAATGTCAATCGGGTTCTTATAGATATACTGTATATATCTTCAATAGAAAATCATAACTTTTCGCTCCGCAATCCACAATTCATAAGCAGCTAGTTCACACCATCCAGCAGTTTGTTCAGCCTTTTTTCAACATCAACAGCCTTTTTTTAAATCAATCATCTGTCTGACTGCAGTTTTCTGACAGACACTCAGGAGCGAGTGTCACACTAAAGAATTATTAACGCAAGGCCGCAAGGGCCGGGTCACAAGATGATTCCCAGAAATATTTTTTTTTTCTTTAATTAGAAACAGCGTATTTTATCAATAAGTGTAACAAAATATGAAAATATTAGTTAAGTCAAAAATAAAACCATAAAACCAAACAAAAAGCCACTGAATTTACTCCCCCTCGATCGTGACTCCTGAGGTAATTACGTCACATTAACGACATCAGCAACCGCATAAGGTTAGGTGCAGCAAGTCAATTTACAGCACTATGTTAAACATCCCCAGTGGCGGACTGGGAGTAAAAAGTGGCCCTGGCCTTCTTCAGCAGGAGCGGCCCACAAAACCCAGCTCGCAACATAACATAACACAACAACGCACCGATGCACAAACCATTCTATAGCACTATAATTCATAAATGTAAATGTTTTTTAAGACCTTCCATGCCACCTTGAAAAGTCAATAAAACATAGTAAAGGCAACGCTGGGAGGCCAGCGGAGGAGGGCGGAGAAGCACTGGAGTCATAAAGGCCATCAACCTCAAGTACAGGTTTGCATAAAAAGGACATCTATCAGCACTCGAATCAGTTTGATGAAATGTCACCTGTAGTAATAGTTCATGGTTTATGTATAACAACAAGTAAAGTAATGAGCAAATTACCTTAAAATAATATTATTCGGTTCCATTCTCAGGGTCGGCGGGTAACGACTGTGGTGCCCTTGAGCAAGGCACCTTACCCCTACTTGCTCCCCGGGCGCTGCAGTGATAGCTGCCTACTGCTCCGGATGTATGTGTGGTCACCATTTGCTGTGCATGTGTTCACTACTCTCTTGATGGGTTAAATGCAGAGGTCACATTTCGGGTATGGGTCACCATATCTGACAAGTAGGTCACTTCACTTCACTTCACTTCACTTCACTTCACTTCACTTCACTTATGCTCAACTGCGTTCTCTTGTGCGCAGTTGCACGCAACGTTTGACGACTTTAACCACCTCCCAGGATATCGGGGGTCTCGAGTCTCTGGCACTGTTATTTTGGGGGCCTTGGACTGAAAAGTTTGGGAACCCCTGTTTTTGTGTATATTTAGCTCAAGTAAATTTTGAGCTTATATCATTAAGTACGATAAATTGGTAGATTGCAAATAAACAAAAACTCATTTTTAGTAACTGTTATGTTAAACTGATGTTTTGAGCTCAGTGTTATGCCAGTACCTTGTAATTTCTGCGTACGAGTAATAATACCGAAATGTATAAATGTGTGAAAATATTTTTTTTTGTGAGTACCGTCGATTGTAAAAAAAATTATAATAAACAGTAAAAATTAAAGCATAACACAACTAAAAAAAATTGTTTCATTGTGTAATCCATGTAGGTCGACTACTGTTGGCCAACCTATTCAAAAAATATCTTGCAGATTTTTCCTCATATTTAGAAAAATTATTTTGATTTTGTGTGACCCCAGAAGAACTAAAAATAAATAACCGAGTGAAGCAATGACATTCTTCAAAAGCATAATCAGAGAATCTAAAAGACACACCTCGAGGGGTGAGCTGTTGCTAGCCTTTTATATTCTTTGTTTATGTTTATTCATTTCAAAATCAGATCGACGGCAAAACCTCCAACCATCCGTGACTTGCTAGACATGGAACCTTGTTGATATACGTTGTCATAGCAACAGATACCAAGGAACAGGGTAGCATGCAGTGTTATGCAATGATGAGCTCCTGATAAGGACATGTGTATGTTTCAGAAGGGGGAAAAGTGGGAAAGGATTTTAGCCACCCGATTTCCTCCTCATGTAGCTACGGCGACTTCCGCATTAGCAACAATGTCACCTGGATGATGTTCAGACTTAACAGGGCGCACAATTAAAAGCTGACTGGCTGACGTCATCCTGGACATCACCGTGACAGCAGTAATTCCTAGCACTAGATAAGCATCCTGCCTCTCCTTATAAGCCTCTCTGTGTAACACAGGTTAAGCGATTAACATAGAGACGCACAGGAAATTAAACTTAGTGCTAACATAATCAGTCCTGCAAGCATTTCCACAAGCTCAACCTTACAACTTGCATGTGAATTGTCACCTTTGTCTAAGCTGGTGTTGACATTGTGAAGAATGGCACTGTGAAGGATTGCTAAAACAATAAAAACGGTAACAAATTTACACAATCAGGCTCCAAATGTGAGAGCATGAGTAGCATAGAAGTGACGGGAAACAAAACAAAAAGCATGAAGGAAACAGGTGGAAATCTAGTGTGTCCACATATGTATATTTATTTATATACTGTATGTGTACATGTGGTCCGTTAAACTTGAAACAACAGCACGGTCTATTAATTATCTGTAAACACAGAGCAATGTTTAGTTTCCAGGCTACAGCTGAAATCTATTGATTTAAAACTGTTTAAATTAAAGATCCCCTTTGACAGGCCATATTAGTTTATGACTACATTTAATCTGTGTCAAGGGAGGCCATCATTACTGTTGAAGTGCAAAGGTAATGAAGTGAATGACGTGGAGTTTGACTACAATGCCTCACATGATGTTTGCAAGCTGTTTTCAGATCTGACATCAGTCTGAGGATAAATATTTACCATGTCGCAGAGGGACCTGCAGATAGTTCCCGGCACATGCGGAGGATTAAGCATCTTTTGCACAGAGGGAACTCCCTGCTGTTAAACACAGGAGAGGCCTTCGGCCAGACACACAAAGACAGATGTAAAGCACACACACATACGTGGATCATGATAGAAAACCTTGGTACCAATTTATATGTAAGTACTTTTGGAAATGGCAGCGGGGAAACAATATGATATGGCTCCAAAATGGCAATCATGGTTTTCCAATTGAAATCATAAAGGTCACAGAACAGGATGCAAGTGGGAGAGGCACAGACGCCGGAAGAAAAACAAAGAATTAATTTTCAGAACTGTTCCTGCTCTCTGCTTTTGGTATAAAATGCAGAGTCAAAAAAATACTTTCAATAATAAAATAATTCAATAATATTTTGCACTCTACAGTATATACAGACTGAATTTCAGCAATATAATGGGCTGAACGAAGTCTTATGCAAACAGGTTTGGGTCTAGCTGAAATGTTTGATCAACAGCCTGCGGTCATGATGGATGTACATCTGCAGTAGTCGTGGCACTTTTGCAACATCATATGGGGAAAGATATGTAATCAAGTCCTGCTGACCTGTCTGTACACAATTTGAGGATTTTCCACATACTGTACGACCTCAGGTATTGCACACATCTGGGATCAGTGCGACTTCCACATGTAATATAACATCTGGGTTCTTAAGAAATAAACTTTACAGACTATATTGCTCCTCAATGGTACCTAAGAAAGATTCTCTGCTCAGCACCTCGAAGCCTGAATGTGCAATCTTTGCTCTTTTAGGACAGCCTATAATTTCAGCCTATTGTGGAAGAAGCCAACACCAAAACTACGACAGGTCACCTTTAAGCAAAAAAAGGAAAGGTAAGATAGGTATGCAAATGTCAAGTCAGGTTACACACACACATTCTGCTAGAGCGAATAAAGGTGTGACATTTGAAGGAAGCTAATTCTATGTAAAACAAAATTCATATTTAATTCTGTGCCACAAACCTTACCACCATTATTTGCAAAAACAAATGACTTTTTGACTAATTGGAGTTAACCTATAGTACGAATACATGCTTTTTAAACCTAAAGTAGTGAACTGGAAGTAATTTTACCATAAAAAAATCCCCTTTAAGGGACAATAAACAACAGTACTGAAAAACTACACTATAAGAAATGGACATATCCATACTGCATACTACTGTAGCAATGCTTAAGACAACAATCCTATTAAAAACAGGTAAGAAATGTGATGATTTCAGTTTAAAACCTTCCTGCTCTCGTCTCAATTCTATTTTTAGTCTTCGTAAAACAGCATTATTAAAACTAAAGGTCTAAATAATGCTTGGAGACAGTTAACTTAATTTGAAAGCGCAACTGTGCCTTTGAACTTCCTTTGGATTAATTCAGCATCACACTAGTCTCTAACTTCCCCACATGTCTCATGTTCTGCCTGCAGTGTTTCCCTGGTCTTCCATATGGCAAGCAGAGACAGATGCTGCCATTGCATCACTCAGCTCTGTATGAGAGGCCCTGGCACTGCATCAAAGACCTGTAAACATCGCCACGGTCTCCGAACCTGTGAAACCCACCTGTCAGTGCTCCACAAACCACAGTAAAGAGCCCTAGCAGAGGTCTGGAAGCAGCAGGAAAGACTTCTAAGATGTGGTCAAAAGGAATACATACTATATGATGCTCTTTGGCCTGACATGTTTATAAGAGGTGAACTCTTCAACTGAATCCATCATACATTTTAAAATAAACCATCTTCAAAACTATGCTCCACGATACATTTTCTTCATGCTTATAGTGTGAAATCAATCCCTTCTTCTAATAAGCTTAAAAATTGTACTGTTGAAGCTATAAATCAAAAGCTAAAATAAAGCCCATATAGGACCATATGCTGCAAACGACTGACAATGAAAAATGAAGTTGTCATCAATTCCAACATAAAAATCAAAATCTGCCTGCAGACATCAGCTCTGACACCGAACGTTACACAAATCTCTGTGTCTGGCCCAGACAGCAACATCACTCACCCTGCAGACAGACATCTGGTTGGTAGTCAGTGTGCCCGTCTTGTCTGAGCAGATAACGGAGGTACATCCCAGCGTCTCCACAGAGGGCAGCGAACGGACAATGGCGTTTTTCTTGGCCATGCGACGGGTGCCCAGCGCCAGACAGGTGGTGATAACAGCTGGCAGACCCTCCGGTATGGCTGCCACAGCCAGCGCCACAGCTATCTTGAAATAGTAGATGGCACCTCTGATCCAAGAACCGCCATGGACTGGGTCGGCAAAGTGGCCGATGTTAATGACCCACACGGCAATGCAGACGAGCGAGATGACCTTAGAGAGCTGTTGGCCGAACTCATCCAGCTTTTGCTGCAGTGGGGTCTTTTCTTGCTCTGTGGATGCCATCTGGTTACGGATCTTACCGATTTCCGTGGATACGGCAGTAGAGATGACCACGCCTATGGCACGACCTGCTGCTATGTTTGTACCCTTTTGGAAAATGAGCACATGCACACTTAAATACAAATATACATGGAACAGTACCACCACATGTACACTGTTTTAACAGGCTCGTATGGAAACAACAGCACGATTCAGAATCTCCTTAGTCCCATATAATTTTATAAAACGTAGCTTGGAAAATTCATTGAATTATGTGGAGTGTAACTCGGTTGGCCGTAATGCCATTAGGGACATTTTTCCCTAACAGGAGACTATATTTTTCATTTCCATGATGTGTTGGAAAATACACAAGGCTCTACTACACAAGCACATCATGCTATTGTTTTAAAGGCATATAGAAGCCTTTAACTCTGACGTTATAGTGTCTCTCACTAGGTCAATCACGTCACCTGAGGTGTTCTCTATCCCCAGATGATGTTAACGCAATCTAAGTGGATTAAGAGTGGAAAAATGCATTCCCGCTTGGAGCGTTTGAATGATTGCAAATGAACAGAGACAGGAAGCGTATATTTATACTAAGTGCATGGACAGAACACTTAAGGCACATATTTATCCTCCAGTCATCCCAAAAACATTCATCAAACTAGCAAGACAAAGAAAGAAGACAAAGACGGCAAAGAAGCAACTGTGTGCAAGTTCAAAAGTAACTAGCAAATGGAATATGCTAATGAAATGCATAGTTCCCCTCTCAAAACAGGAAGTGAAGTGCTTACAGAAAACAGCATGTTCTTTTTATCTTGATTGACAGCTCGAGGGTCAGGCACAGGATCAGTGTGTTTGATGACAGACACAGACTCTCCTAAAGAACACAGATGGTTTTAAATCAAGTAAAGTCTCAAATATATCAGAAGAAATCCCAGTAGTCTACAGTACCTGTGAGGATGGACTGGTCCACTCTAAGGGTGGTGGATTTGATTGAAGTGATCCTGATATCTGCTGGCACCTTGTCCCCAACTGAAAAACAAAATCATTTTTTTATATTTTATTCACATGGCAAGCAACACTCCTACCTCATTGATTAATCTGAGATGGGTAGAAGGTGTACAGTATAGTTGAAGGGTTACATCAACCATAAACAGGAAATAAGACGAGGCACTGCAAATATTGTCCACACACTGGTCATCCAAGGCTGTTCTTGACCTTGTTTTCCAGGTAAACAGCTAATTACAAAACAGATCGAAGCCGAGCCACAAGGACACAAAGTCTAAAGCAAAGCGAAAAATGACAAGCAAAAGGAGAGAAAAAAAGTGAGAGAAACTAACTGCAGACACTCTGGAGTGCACACTGGTCAATACCTAGCTGATGAGAGCACAGAATGGTCAATATTTGGTGCACGCACTACATTTACCAAGAAAAATGTGTTTCTAATATAAAAGAATGAAAAACAATAGTTGGGAAAAAACCCAGCTTGATGGATGAGACACAATCAGTCAATGTGTGTTGTTTTCAACTATGTGTAGGTTTTCTGAGCTCTTAAGTGTTTTAGGTGTTTGGCTGCAGTGGATACCTTGTCTTAGATTCGTTCTTTCTGCTTTAGAAAGCATTGCATGGTTTTGATCAACACCCTAAAAACAGGCTACATAAATAAACGAGATCTGATAATATACTTCACAGCTCAAACAAAGCATGACATGACAAAAAAGAAATCCAGTTTATTAAAAACCTGGAACAACAAAGGCTGAACCCCTTCTCAATCTGTATGTGAGGTGCATATTTAATGTTTTATAACAAGCACTAAATTCCTGCATGGAATCTCAGCCCACATAATTTCACAGAAAGATCTGTAGATTTCCGCATTACTCAAACACCCGCTGTTTATTCACAAATACATTTTGCCTGTCCTCCTGCGTGCTTATGTACTCAACATTTTGGTTACTTTGATAAAACGTTTAGCAACCAATGACGGTAGAGTAATCTCAACTAAGTTTAACACAGTTAAAGGAACAGTTCTCCCAAAAATGAGAATTCTGTCTTCATTTACTCACCCTCAAGTTGTTCCAAATCTGTATACATTTCTTTGTTCTGATGAAAGATATTTGGAAGAATGCTTGTAACCAAACAATTCTTGGCCGCCATTGACTACCATATTTTTAAGTCATTACTTAAGCCACACCTGTATTCTTTGGTTTTTATATCAGGCTGACTGGAGACATTGTGATGTAATAATTACATATATTTATTTTATTATTTTATTATTATTATTTTTCCTATTGTATTCGTGTTGCTTGTGTGTGATTGCCTTTGGACATTGTGAAGCACTTTGGTCAACTTTACTGTGGTTGCAACTTTCACTTTGGTTGCTTTTAAATATGCTATATAAATAAAATTGAACTTGAACATAGTAGGAAAAAATGCTTTATAATTTTTTTGTTCTGTTGAACACGAAATAAGATATTTTTAAGAATGTAGGAAAGCAAAAAGTTACGGGGCATTGAAATGTTTCTTACTATGGTAGTCAATACGCCCTTTTCACAATGATGTCACTTAACTTCCGCCTTTTTGCAAAGCAGTGTATCATAACATCCGTCTTGCAACAAACAAGAAGAAGAAGAAGAAGAAGTTCCTTTTTGCCTTCGCGCTGGACTTTAACAACAGTGAGAAAAAAAACTGACAGAACACGTATTCAAGTACTTATCCTAGCACCTTCGCTAACACAAAAAGAAATCAAAACACTTACCTTCATAATCAAACAGGTACTGTTCAACGAAGAATTTGTATCCTTCCTCTAGCTTTGATCTTGTCGTTAGCGAAAATTTGTCTGCAAGACGTTGTACATCATCTAGACGTATTTGTGGCAGATGTGCAAGGGACTTGGTAAACTCCATTCTGAGGCGCTAGCGGAAGTTGGCAAATCAGCTTACAGGTGCATTACCGCCACCTTATGAACTGGAGTGCTAGCAGAAGTAATGATACACTGCTTCGCGGCAGAACGGAAGATGCGTGATGTCATGTGAAAAGGGCGTATTGTGGCCCAGAACTGTTTGGTTACAAGCATTCTTCCAAATATTTTTCTCTGTGTTCATCAGAACAAAGATATGTGCACACATTTGGAACACCTCGAGGGTGAGTAAATGATAACAGAACTTACATTTTTGGATGAACTTTACCTTTAAAATCCATTCCAAAGAAAAACTGAAAAGTAAAGACATTCTCTGTGAGCCCACCTGTAACTTTACAGCTTGAAAAAAGTATGTCAGTGTGTCAGTAAGCCCACAAAAACTCATCCCTTTTTATCCCTCCATGTCATACAGCACCGGTACCAGAACGAAGAGGCAGCAGGGGCACTTAATAGACATTTTGCAGCAATTAGAGACCCTTCAGTGTCATCATTATGTTCTGTTTAAATCCCTAAGCTGATCTAAAGGTGCCTGGGGGAAGCAAGGCATGAAAGCGAGCCGTCACACTGTTAGACTGGCAGACACTGAATGAGTGGTTAGGACAGTGCAAAGGGAAGGAGATGTACTTATTGTTCTTTAACCCCTAACTAACATTGAATGCGCTCCTGCAAAGTTTTCCGCAGGAGAGGAATTCAGAATATTCACTGTATGCTGCTGAATTAATTTCTTGCACAAAATGATCATGCAAAATACCCCCCCCCATGTACTGCTCTTTCTTATTTCTTTACTGCTCATCCGTTCCAACCCTCTGGACACGATTTCTCTCACTCCGTGTCTTGTCCTCCCACGTCACAGCAATGGCTCAGGGGTCTCAGGCCATGGAGAGAACCCTCCCTTCAGGGGCTGCTCACGTGGGTGTGGGGGTAGAGAGGGCATGGTGGACCAGAATCCGTTTATGCTCCCTCTCTTGCATTCTTTACTTTTTCTTCCCTCCTTTACAGTCCTCTGACACAAACTCTTGGAATTTTATCAACCCCCCAGGAGTATCTTCCACCCACTCTCTTACTGTGTATGGGTACCGAACCCATCTAAATGCTAATGTGAGCGGCTGAAGTTTTTCACCATACCGAGGCAGAACAATGCAAAGTGAGCTAAATATACACAGACATTATGATAGTAGATGGCAAGCATCTGATAGCAGGAAACAGACACCGGGCATACAGTAATTCTGATTATGACGGGTGACGCATGCTTTCTTGTAAACGGGGAATTGCGTAATAACAGAGGTTGTCGAGTTCACAATGTTTGCGAGTGATGTTGCGAGAGCCTGCGGCTATGACTGAATGATGGTTTAAGGGTTTCCCTCTGAAGTGAATTCATTTTTAAACACACAGAGATGATGATTCACATTACTCATCCCAAAGAGATGTGCCACTAGCAAGAGACAGAGCCCCAAAGAAAACTGCAGAAGGAAGGATTGACATATTCCCAAATCTTTCCAAAATATTTCCGAATCTCCTCCTGTAAACCCCTTCAAAACTTCTGCCGCAGTGGGAAAGTTATTTCAGAGTCTCTAAAACAGTCCAGGGAAAATTCCACTTTGGACGCTCACCGCAACCATAACATTGGTCCAATGCTGGCCCA
Source organism: Triplophysa rosa (assembly GCF_024868665.1). Taxonomy (NCBI): domain Eukaryota; kingdom Metazoa; phylum Chordata; class Actinopteri; order Cypriniformes; family Nemacheilidae; genus Triplophysa; species Triplophysa rosa. The sequence goes on from NC_079891.1 coordinate 23,414,462, forward strand.
ATGCTGTGCTGACTGGAAATTGAAAGTGTAAATAATGCTATAAATATCTATAGTACTCATGCGTGCTGTGTTTTCCGACCTCCAATGCTCTTGGTGGATTCCCTTACCAAAAGTTCCGATGGAACTGCCACTCACTAACGGTGGGCGCAGGAAGTACTCCACAATGTGTAGGAGGGAAGGGGGAAGCTACAGAGGGTCATATTTTTAGTTGCCATTTGTTTTGGATGACTTTTCTTGTTGAGGAACTCACCAATTTAGAGTTCTCACAACTGCGTTTTTCCAATGTGTAATTTTCACTGAATCGCTCGAGAAAGGCTTAAGTTGGGGCTTTTGCGTGTTTGTTTACGCATGTTTAAAGGTGCTTAGCAACAAGATTATGTCACCGAAAGAGTCGGTTTAGATAGAAATTGAGAAATATTTCTGCAGATGTAGCTGACAACACCTCCGTCAGGCCAGCGCTAAACAGAACCTGCTAAATGCTACAACTATAAGCGATGAACCTGGCACATGCTACTCAGCATGAGTGTGAATGTGTCTACACCTCGTTAGAAGATTTTTAATGGCTATAAACGCAGGTACTGATTTGGAAGATATGTGAACCTGAGAGCCATCTTTCATCCCCCACTGTCTATGACAGTAAACTACAGGAAGATACATGGAGTGCCAGCCGTTTCCACTCTCGCAGACCTCTGGAGTGGAAACACCTCTCCTCTTCCCCCCGGGACCAATCCACCTTGTCTGGTTTTGGTTCAGCTTGGAGGCTGGGAAGTGCTCAAGGCCTCAGGATGAGGGAAAAGCACAACATCTGACTCACCGTCCAAAACATCTACATGGCAGCAAAAATGAAAACGCTCATTTCAGTCTCACAGCAACTCTGTGCTTACTAGACACAACAAGCAATAAAGTTTTGCTTTGGCATGACATTTCTGTCACTTTATTTCTATTTGTTATGCTCCGCTAGTCCACGGGTAAAATCTTATTGGTCGAAAACCAAGAGTACATAACCCTTCTGTATATTATACGTCAAATATGGTCCAAATGTCACCTTTCAGTGAGGACAGAAAAACGACCTGCTGCTGAAAACGTTAAGTTGTATTTTATTACGAGGACCCTATGTTATGAGAAGAACATTCCCTTATAAAAACAAAACTATGGCTGAACTTATCTGGAAACATCTGGACTGAAAGATGTTGGGCTGCATTTTACATTTCGCAGTTTCACCTTGACCTGGGAGGGGCGTGTTACCACGATGGCATGCCCCATCGGTGTCAGGGGACAAAATGTGAGCGTGTACAGGTGCGTGGAAGAGAATCTGGCCTCCGGAATGTGGGCTTGTCAAGGCACAGGACCAGGTTCTGCACCTGAACAAAGAGACTCTTGTTACCACCATGCAAAGACAGGTAACGCAACCCCCATCTCAACCGCTCCCCCATCTCTTTAATACCGCCTGTCTTTTTTCTCTCTGCTGCTTGCTGTGTTTATCTCTCTCGGTCGCTCGCTCATCTGTCTTTCACACTTTCTTGCTTTTTCTCTCTTCTTTTTCCTCATTCACTCTCACTCCCCCTTCACCCGTTATCTTGTTCTCTCTCACTTCCACTCCCATTCACAAATGACTGCAGCGATGTGGCATGTTTCTGAAAGAGTGCATCTGCTCTCACGCAGGAATCAGAGAATCTGTCTTCTTGTGTAATGCGGGGATTATTACATTATATGTTCTATCTTTTGGTTTTAGGTGTTGTTCTAACAGAGAAAAATGGATCTCTCCTCTTTTTTGCTCCACACTTGGCTCATGCATACTGATGATCTTTAGTGAGCAAAGGTTTAGGAAAATACTGTGATGTACATACTGTATACAAGCACACCTGCATACAACAAAATAGCGACAGACCAGTGGGACTGACAATATCTACATACCGGAATTCAAAAAAGGTGAGTATGAGGACAGCACACAGAGAGAAAGAATGTACCATATTAATTGTTCAAGTTTCTACAAAGAACAGAATATGCACATAGACAGATAACACACACGTGTGCATATTGTGTTTTTTTCTGCATGTCTCAGCTTGGCACTTCTGCACTCACAGGAAAGCCACTTACGTAAGACAGTCAGGGATATTCCTGTGCTGCTTTCAACTTTTGGCAAGAAGCCCATACACACACAAACAGAAACCCCGAAGGACTCCCGTTCAGGGCAGAGTGCTGCGGTGAAACACCCACAAACACACTCTGGGCAGCTGCATATAAGCCAATGGGAGGACGGGGGAAAATGACAGCAAGTGTTTGTGTGCTTTGGTTAAACCAAGAGGTGATGATGACTGGAAGAAGGAAAAAATCATCAGCATAAATCTCCACTTTTCCACAGGATCCAAGCTGAAGGCTGTGGTACATCTTTCTGCAGATCTTTTCAAATCAACGGGAGGGAGAGAAAGATGGAGAGAGAGGTCAGAAACAGGTCAAAGCTTACCAGAAACCTCCACTATATCTCCAGGTACGATGTCTCGGGCTTTGATTCTCTGGACGGCTGTTCGGTTCATGCGGTACACTTTGCCCATCTCTGGCTCGTACTCCTTGAGTGCCTCGATAGCGCTTTCTGCATTTCGCTCCTGAAAAAAACAACAGCATTAAAAATAAGCATATTAGGGATACACAATACATCAGCACTGGCCATGTTATGCCCTTTGGTCTGATTTTAGGCATTATTATATTAGATATCAATATTCTTAGTACTGTGTCTACAGGATTAACCAACATTTCACAGTTTGAGGTTGTGAATTCAGACTGCAGTCAACAAGTAAGTATAGCAGGAAGCCTTAAGAGGATTCATTAGCTAACTTTAGAAAATCTCTTGGTTCTGTTAATGTACTGTAGTCACTGGCAGTGCTCTGCTATTGTTATAAATGTGCATGATATGACATAACCTTACACATACACAAATAACCAGGCACCCGACAGTCTTGAAACCGAAGATAGAGTAGTAGTAGTATATCTGATGCTAAACAGCGGGACACCATGCTGACCCATTCTTCTGTGCTGACATTTCTCATTGAGAAGATGGATTTGAACATTAGCTGTTTTTCTTTGTGGGCCTTCAGTTTCTCGGCCCACACACACCCACCTGCCAGACTCCAATGACAGCGTTGGCCACCAGAATCAGCAGGATGACAATGGGCTCCACGAAGGCTGTGGTTGACTCCTCCCCCTCCTCAAACAGTGCCAACACCTACCAAACAAACATAACCATCAAAGATGATGTTTGCTCAACATACATCAATAAAATATTTTGAGAGAACTGTGGAGGTAAAAAAATGATATGAAATGATAACAATCATTTGGGCAGGTGATATATTATGTAATTTGGAAAGATATTTCTTGAGTAGTCCTAACCTAAGGGCTTTCAGGTTGGGCGTTCCCTGTTCCTATCCTTTAAGCTAGTGAGCTATGCACACAACGTACTCCTGTGCTTACCAACATAACTTTTAAACCTCAAACTATTTAAACAGGTGACGACTCTCTTTTCGCTTCTATCTGCCCATTTAATTTTATACAAACTTTCCATCATCCGCTTTAGGAAATGTGAGGGTTGGTCTGTGGGGAAGGCTGCTTATTGTATAATACATTTCCATTTTGTCACATATTTTGAAGCTTGCCTTAGGGGAAAAAGTGTTTTGGTGATGTCATTTGTACCGCTGTTTGAGGGTAATGATTACGGAATAAAACCCGTAAGAAACATATTAATTATAAAATCATTACATTATATAATGCTAGCAGGCAGCCCTTCACTGCTGTCCCTGACGCATCAGGATGGATTACTGTGATGTGGTCAAGGTCACGTTTTTTAATGCATGTGTTTTTTTTATGATCGACTCTCAAAACCTTTTGGACCCAGTTTACACCTGTGTTTAGTACCGTGAATAGATCACCAACGTGTTCATGTGTTAACAAGATCTATCTGCAACACGGTTCTAAAAATACAACAATAAACAACCGGCCTCCACCTGTTATGTAACACAATACTGTATCATTTGACACCCATTAAAAATATTCCAACAAAATCATGACATCAGTTGCATGCCCCGGGCAGATACAGTAGTTCCTGCAAAGAGGAGGAGGTTAATATGCAGTCAATATTTATACTTTACTACTTGAAAATGTTTTACCTGCTTCTGCTTTACACTTCAAAGATTGAAACTTCAGGGGCAGTTTGCAAAATGTGGGTTTAACGGCAATGCATACACAATGATGAAGGATGGAGTTACAAAATGGAGTAAGAGACAGACATCAATTCTCTACAATTACCTTTGTGGACATCCTGAATAATTCATTCAGATATGAGGGGAAGGAAGAGAGCAAGAAGGGAGACAGAGAGAAAGAGAGAGAGAGATGCAGACAGACAGATAGAGAGAGAGAGAGCAATTGGAGAAAATGTGTATGACCATAAATACACTAAACCACATTTAAACTTCAAATTGATGACATTCTAGAGACGATTCTGTCTGATGTCCTCCATAGACCTCATATGCATTCATACTGCACACACTCTCTCCTTCCATTTATTTGAGCAACTTCGATACAGATCAGTCAAAGAGCAGTCTCTCTCTCTAACCTTTCATTACAAACTGATGGGTTTATGCAGAGGCTTCTTTAAATCACTGAGTAACCGTGAAATAAGATGGGCAGACAAATGAGACAGGTGAGTGAAAGCAGGGACCAAAAAGAGTAGAAGAGGCAGAATGAGAGGGAGATAAAAAGAGCAAAGGAGTCCATAAAACACAATGTGTGAAAAGAACACATAGATCAGTGAAATACTGAGAAAAGCCACACAGATGAGTGACTTTGAGTTTAGATCATAGAGCTCAGCTAAATCCTGTCAAGTCACGGCTCTGGGCGGCATGTCTGACTGGGGTCTTACACACTTATAAATATCAGAACAGTTAAGAGCTTCTCTCTATCCCATTTAGTTTTTAAACAGAATACAAATTGACTGAATGTAGAAAACTGAAATATTTTACCCCAGGCCTTTCTGAAGATTATTAGGATATAGCTGTGACGGACACCACAAGACAACTGGTATATCTGTCTCACCAATATAAAATGTTTTCAAAACCTGATTTTGATGCTAATATTTTGAGTTTCAGATCTTCACTACTGCTGCATGAGCAACATTTGCATTTGATGGAAACTGGAAGAGTAAATATTATGCCACAAACATGAACCAAGAAACCAGTTTACAACATACAATTACTAGCTAAAAGTTGTTTATAGTGACCAAAATATGACCTCAGGACAGAACAGATTCTGTCATTCATAACTTCTCACCCCTCTCCTGAGAGCAAAAAAACCTCACAACTGCTCCGCAGAGACTCATTTCTGAAGTCATAAAATGGAATAGCCTCTTGGCAGGCCTTTACCCTTTAAATCCAGGAAGTCCATCCATTGTTCAGATGACCTTTCTTTCATGATGTGCAGCGCTCAGCTGGAGACTCAAGTGTGGCAGATTCTTATTTTATTTTGCAATCTAACAGAAATTACAATAGAGGCTAATGACATTACACTGATCCACAGCCTGTCAGAAATCTGCTGAAACCGTAGCTGACACTGCAGATAACTATATAGATGCACACTGAGACCACTAAAGGAAGTTAGATCTGGTCAAATAAGGGCAAGATAGAAAGAGAGTTGGACAGAATGAAGAAATTATCAGATAAAAGAATGAATGTCTAACAAAATCTCTCAGAGGAGAAATGACAATGTGATCAACAAAGAAGCAGAAAGTAATACAATGGAAAGTTAATCCGAAATGAACTCTTTATGAAAGAACGGATGGGCAATGATTTCAGATGTCTTGGGACTGGCAGTTGCATGGCAGTAGATCTGTTTGTTTCCATCCAAAAGCTTTTATTCCCAGCACATGCTGTTCTATGATGAATCAGACCCTCATGGCAATTGTTTCAAAACACAAAATATAATAAATAACTCCAAATTTATGTCTCCACGGCTCCTCCGTCGCCTGGATACCGATGGCTTTGTTCTCATAACATGCAAAAAAGTCAGGAAAGTTGAATGCTAAAGATTTTAATATATTCAAAAGGCACACAAATGAGTTCAAAGACTAGGCTGATACTCCCCGGAATATTTCCATCGCGCCACAGCTTTTGTCCGACGTGCAAACACACACAGTGCTTGCTGGGAGGTCTAATGCAATATTTTTATCAGTTTCAAGTGCCCCGCAGGATTCCAGCGGTCGGAAGACTGGTGCTTGCTTCGTACAATTTAACCACGGTTAGGACAATAAAAAAAGTATGGATGAAAGACTAAATTATACATGACATGAGCAGAGCCACAATAGATGATGTACTTGAGGTTGACTCTGCTTGGACAAAAAGCAATGTGCACAGAAAAAGCAGATGATGTGTATTTTTTTGTAAAAATATGATTGTTTGACTGTCCAGTTTATTGTGGGTGACAGTGGGTGTGTGTCCATGTTATATTACTGTCACTGAACAGTGGGGATCTGGAGAGCCCCTCTTTCTACTTTCAGTCAGACGGAAAGTTCATAAAAAGCTAAATTCATAAAAGCCAATAAGAAAAGCAGACTGTGCTCAACAGTTTAAAGTCTTTTGTTTGATCACATTTATAAAAGACATATACAGCTGTACGATTATTTCCAAAAACAGACGACCTCCTGAACGCGTGCAGGGGGGGAACTAAAGCAAAAAAAGATTGCCAACAAAACCCAGACATATGACTTTCACTTTCCGCGCGGTTCATGACCAGCATCTATCAGTTTCAAACGATCTGCAAATCCAGCGTTATATCCACCGTTTATATAACATTCCTCACAGAAATGCAGTGAACAAACAAACAAACAAAAACAGCTGAACTTCGCGAACGAAGGAGCACATTGATGGGCGTGCTCTTTCTTCCACTCTTCATGGCTGACACATGGGTATGCTCTTTCATCTCACTCTCGCTCGTTGACGCGTGGGCGTGCTTTTCCTGGAGAATTGACCAATAAGGGACTAAGAAATGTTGTTACGAAATGGAATTTCAAGTTAAAAAAAAACTTCCCGAAACATTTACAAACGCTGGGGGAGTGTATCGAGCACAGAAATACTACGTCATACGGCCAGCTTGTTTTTTTTTTTCAAGTTGACCATGTCAAGCATGAGAAGCCAGCACGTTTAACATTTTAAAGAAGTCAGAATGCATGAAACACTGTGGCACCTACGGTTGTTCCGATTGACGATACTATCGTGTATCGATGATACTCAGACATACTGGCGATAGCTGATTTCTTAGACGATAGTTGGCTGTTTGCCAATATATGTTGCAAATTAATATTACAAACTCGCATTGTGCATTTTTTGGTGCAAGAGAGCTTGTGATGCATGCGGCTTGGGCTTTTCCTCGCAGGAATTGCTATGCGCATGAGGGTTTAAAACCAGCGCACGAGTTGTTCTCGTTTGGCAATCAAGTAATAACAGCGCACTCGGGCATCAATGACACATTTGGATGAATGATATTGACTTACAGCAATAGTTTACTTTCTCTTTTTCAAAAGGTTTCGGTGGGAAGTAACAATATTGCCGACTGCACTGAATTTACACTCTGATAGAAGGCTAATTGCAGTCGCACATGAGCATTTTCTAGCCACGTAAGCTTCTGTTTTTGTCCACAAATCCAGCTTGTCATAGATGAATGCATAAATTGCCCCACCCCTCGATACTATCGTGTATCGGCGATCCACAGGCTGGCGATAGAACGATCTGACTATAGAGAATATCTCCCAACACTAGTGGCACCCCTCCTTTAACAAGTCAGAGTGTTGGAAAGTCTGGAAAGCCTGCTCAGAAGAACCACGGGAGCACACAATCATTTCATTACATCACAGTATAAATACAACACCTCAAACAAACTCTACAGGGCCGGTGCAATGAATCTATAATATTTTTAAGTTAAGTGAGGTGTACACAAATGCATTTTGCTGCTGAATGTCATCTTTAAAGACTTGCACTTGAATTAACAAGAGTAGCGAAACTATATAGTGAGAATATACTATACCTATATTTTCATTGGCCAACCACAAAAAATATATGGGACAAATATGCTATACAAAATTAAAAAACAAAAACTAACAATGGAGATACATCTCTCTTATGCTATTTTATATTATAAATATTAAGAAATATATTATTAACGTTTGTTTTCTAAATTTTTGCTGTCACACCATAAGACGCATTTACAGTTTATTTGTCAACTACCCATATATAGAATTTGTAACTGTACGTAACTTTGTCTGTACGAATTTGTTTTTTTTAGAGTTTTCAATAAACAATATATTTTTACATTTTTATAAAACATAGCAACTACTTTGTTTGGTTTGTATTTTGGACCAGTAGCTTGAAATCATAAAAATGTAAATGTTATAATTTACATTTAAGCAATTGGCAGACGCTTTTATCCAAAGCTACTTACAGTACGTTCAGGCTACACATTTCATATAGTGGGTCCTTCTTGCCATTCTGATTTACACATTCAGCCAGATTTTGCAACTACGCTCAGTAAACGTTCAGTTTGCAAGGCATATATATAATCAACAATAGTAAGAAATAGTGACAAGCTAGTCCTCGTGCTAGCCCATCCTTATTTCTAAGCATTGCATGGTTTATGGAAAACTGTTCAGAGCGTTTGGACTTCAAGTCACCCCATTCATTTACCTGTGTGTTTTCTAGTCACGGTACAAGAGCCAAAGAGCAAGACACAGAGGAAAATGATCTTAAGCCACACAAATGAGCTCAGGCCAAGGTTTTACATAAATCATTTGACTAAAAAGACAGATTTTAACAACGACAATGAATTTTGTACAGCATTAAATATAGGGGATAATATCTCCCTTCTCACTTAATCTCTCCCTCTCTCTGATCATTTACAATCATTTAGTGAAATTTGTGGTTTAGTACACAGAAATGCAAACTTCTTGGTGTTGAACAGATGATGACAGCAACTCATTCAGGCTCAGGTTCAGCATTAGCCCACCTATAGTACTGCGATAAAATACACCTAATATAATACTTATGGCTATGTGGCTCGGGTCACTATTTATTGAGCTGGGTATGAAATGAGGTTATAGCATATTTGAGCCACTTTTAAACAAAAGAGAAAGTTACTTACAAAAGAGACACAGGCTGCCAGCAGCAGAATCCTCACCAGGAGGTCCTCAAACTGCTCCACCACCAACTCCCACAACGATTTACCTATGCGACAGAAAGGGAACAGATTTGATAAATATTCAATTGTTGGAGATATTTTCAGTACTGTAGATAGTGGAGATATTCTCAATATTGTTCATATGAATGGTAATGATATTCATTATTTAAAAAAGTCTGCAGCAAGAAACTATTGCACACAGCTATAACCCATGTATGCCAAGTATTAAAATGTACCCCTCTCTAGTAAAACACGCCAACTTAGCCCATGCTAACGGTGCAACCTATAAAGAGAAAGCAGTAACAACATGATGGAAAGATCAATATTTACCCTCTTCGGCTGGGAGCTCTGTCAGTCAAAACACAGCGTGGTAATCCATAGTGGAATAAGAGGACGAGCGAGAGAGAGAAAAAGAGAGAACAAAACATAAAGTTTCTGTTAGAAACCAGAAATCAGTTTTTTTAACATTCATACTAGTGATGCACCGAAATTTTGGCTGCCAAAAATGGCATTATCGCTTTTGGCCGAAAGAAAAAAATAGGCCGAAATAAAAGCCGAAATATCTGGCGCCCGCGCCTCTCCCCTCAGTGGTCGTGCTCACTCTAAACTCTATCAAAGGACGATCATGTAAGTGCGCCATAACAAAGGCTGAAACTAATAATTATAACAAGAACAGCTTAAAAACAGCGAACAGAAAATGACACGCAAGCTCTGTGTGATGCGCGACTCCGTGTGACCACCTTTATGTTTCGTTATTGTCGGAGATCACGCACATTGACTCATGCGCGTTTTAAAGCAGAGCTTTAAACGCAACTGACTCTTCACATTTACTGTAGATGTGAATGATCAGTGGAACGATCTGTCAGTAACTGTTGATGTGGCTCATGTGGACTGTCATCCGGTAGGTGCTGATATCACTGAAGCTCATTTTAAGCCTGTTTACACAGACTCATTGCCCATTAAAATGATTGTGCAGAATGCGCACCATATATAAACTTCTTGTATTAGCAAGAGCTGCTGAGTTTGACTATAACTAATAATTCTAAAACTATAATGTTTAGATGATTGGTAAAAAAAGTTCTATTTAATAGTGTTGCAATGAAGAAGGCAATATAATATATTTTGTATTGTTTTAAAATATGTTCTCCTTAATTTTTCTGGTTTTAGTGGTGTAATTAATAAAATTAAATAAAAACTATTTCAGAAAGTTTTTAAAAGTAATTTTTGGTTTTGGTATCGGTTTTCGGCTGAGGGCATCCTAAATTTTCGGTTATCGGTTTCGGCCCACAATTTTCATTTCGGTGCATCATTCATTCATACTCCATTTTCTGTGATGGTGCAAGCTGGTTCATTTTCTGCCTGAATGTTAAATACACAGTTAGACAATACTAAAGCTGAAGATTAAATATTAGTTGGCAATTATTGATTTAAGATTAATGGGCTCCCTTCTATCTGCAAAAAAGAAATTAACATGTAAAACATTTTCTATATTGTAAAATATACAAGTCACATGTTTTTATTTGATATGCACTGCAGTAGTCTGTATCCCGAGAGCTATGACAACCCTAAAAAACATATTTTCAGTTTTTTAATACACAGCCATATAATGTAGTTTATATGAATAAACTGTATACGTTTTTGACAAACCCAGTCCATGGAGTTCTCTGCTAACAAACCAATTTAGCCAGCTTGTAAAAAGTATTTGAAAAAAAGGTCCTCTCAGCATAAACAGAAGACCAAAAACACATTAGAGAGGCACCTACAACATTTGTAATCTCAGTGATGGTCATAGCATCACTTCTCAATATGTTTTATGACAACAAACTAATGTGATGTTTGGTCTTCTTGTATCTAAATCACCAAATGCAAACCTGCAAAATGTGTACCACAACCATCAGACCCACAAAAAAAGATCATCTGTGGTGGAAAATGTACAGATGGACCACCAACTGTGATGGAGTTTGTTTGGTAAATGCGCTCCTCCCCAAAGAGACACTTTTCATGATGAAACAAACATTTCTGGCATTGTGCACAAGTCATAGGACACAGATGAGCTCTGTGGCCTACACACTGCTGTTTAGTCATTTCTAGAAGGTTTTCGAGTCAGAGTGTGTGGGAGCCGAAGAGCATGTGGAGAGTGGGAGGGGGCGGAGCTTCACAGACCTCTCTTTCTAACACGCACGCATCATAATTACACAGATGCCTTCTTTGTTGATGCTCTACTCTGAAATCTTGAGGAACCAAGTCTTTTAGTGTGTCCATCTGTGTGGAAAAGTGAAATCTCATTAATAAGAAATTCTCACTGCGGCTGCTGCTGTTGGTGCAAATGCTGTTTGCTATTATAGCATAAACACCATCTGACAAATGAAGCTTTAATTAGGTAATCACAACTTTGACATTATATGAAACAGAAGTGGATAGGAACACAGTGTTTGGGGGAGGCTGTTTGTGAATGGACCAAAGATAAACCACAATGGAAAATCCTTGGAGCCGACCCAAAAGATAGCGAGAGAAAATACAGGGTGTTCCTGAATTCCAATGAGCATGTTTTGTGTGTACTCGGGTCAGGGAACTCAGATCTAGTGAGTTTTGCTTTCCATTCTGCTCAGAAGAAAAGCCAATATCCATATCAGTTCTTCCGTTGCTATGGCCTTTGTCCCGGACTTGAAGTTACAGAACGAAAGAGGGCTTTCCCCTCCATGCTTCAAAAACGTGACTACTACACTCCCTCTTTTCTGTTACCGTAACTGTTGGCTCATGTGCACCATAAATCGTAGAAGGTTGGGTCAAGCCAACCATGACGTCTTCAGACTTGAAAATGTCCTGAACACAAACACACTCGCAGACAGACTCTGGGCAGCAGATGGGAATATGCTTGAGGCACGTGCAGTGGAAACCAAGATGACATCCACTCGAGACAAGAGACCTGCAGCAGTGGAATTACACAGTGGGAAAGCATCACGATTCCCATTACCCATTACAGTCTTTACACACACTTGGCCCAATGACTGAATTTCCCCCAACTCCTAAAAATAGCTACGTAAAAAACACAAGCAATCATAACTGTATGTTTACTTAATAATGTTCCGTCTTATTCAGCTCCTAAAAGGTTTTTCATAATTCAACAAGCATGAATGGAGGGGATGAGAAGGCTCAAATATAAAAGTGAATGAGAGAAAGGCATGAAAGAGTGTGTTGTGCTTTGAAGAACAGAGAAGATTCTTCTCTTTATCTTTTCTAAGGCAATGAGATTTGTCGGTGTTAGAGAGCCTGAAAAGTTAAAGTAGAGTGCAGCATGCGATAAGTGCAGTGATATACTTCAAATGCTTTGATAGCCAAGTCATTCTTGTGTTTTTAGTGGCACTGTGAATACATTATGACCGGAATAATCTATTCGGGAATTTAAAATTATTTACATATTTACAATTTTAACCGAAAATATTCGGCCGAAAATAGCAAATGCTTTTTTTTGCTATTTTCGGCTAAATATTTTCGGTTGCCGAACATTCGGTGCATCCCTAATCATAATGATATTTCACAAGTTCTTTTGCCCTGTCTTTTATCATTTTTTACTTTTGAACTTTGGGTAAAACGCAGAGTTTGTCACTGTCCTTTTTTACAAAGCCATCCAATCACAGTGAAGAAGAGGCGGGACAAACACTGCTGTCAGACGTGTTTTGCATGCATCTCTTAAAGCTGCGCAGTTTTAAAGTTTAAAGGGGAGAGGTGTTTAAAATGACAAAATTAAAGATTCTATTTGTAAATCCCAATTTGTGGCGTTTGCACTTTGCAAAGTACATAATAGGCTAAATACCCTGATTTTGGTGTTTATTTATATCAGAGGTGGGAAGTAACGAAGTACACTTTTTGTACTATACTTACGTATTATTTTTTCTGGATACTTTTTACTGTACTTCACTACATTTGAATGACAAATATCTTACTTTTCATGCCACAAAAAAAAGATTTCTTTGGCCAACCGCCCCCTCCCACGTTTGGGAGAGACTATTGTTTGCTGCTTCTAATATGACACACCTGAATCAACTCAGCCTTGGTATGTTAATTAGGGAGTCATCCACAACATTTTGGGAGAAGGCAAATGAGTTCAGTTGTGTATACTTTTCCCATCTCTGATTTAGTCATTATAAGCAAAAGATCGAATTAAACTTTTTTATCAGATTAATCGATTAATCGAAATAATAATAATAATAATCATCCAACTAATCGATTATCAAATAATCGTTAGTTGCAGCCCTAAACACTACATTGACCAACCATACACAACATTGGAGAATTTAATATTAATGGTTACTGCATTTTCATATTAAGTAATATTCTTCAAAATAAGATACTAGTAACAAGTATGCTAACTGTTGCGGATATTCTAAATCACAGCAACCAACGCATCTCCGGAATAACGAGCACTGCCTCCAAAGCGTTTTCAGAAGAGCGCCAAGTATTATTTTAGCTGGCTAAAAACGCTTTGGTGGACACAGTTTAATTGATTAATTTATTTGTAAGCATATAGCCTATTAGTATCTTATGCATTTGTGCAACATAATGTAGCCAAACCAGAGAATGAAGTCAGGAGGATTCCAGCATTCCTATATACGTAATTTGCGTAGCTGTAATTCATAGGCGGGATTATGCTAATTGTGAATGAGCGTGCATGTGCGCCCTGTTTACGAATGATTGGAATTCATTAACATACACACATTTTACATTTACATTTATGCATTTGGCAAACTCTTTTATCCAAAGCAACTTACATTGCATTATACTATACATTTATGTTTCTGAGAATGTGTAATCCCCTGGATCGAACCCATGATCTTGGCGTTGCTAGCGCCATGCTCTAACTACTCAGCCACAGGAAGTTTTACTATGAAATCTGACGTTTACGAAGTATTTGTGAATCCGGAGGAAAGTTTTCCTGAAGGTCTGTTTTATGTGCTAATTATTTGGAATTTACTCATATATTTACTAATGTTTCATGAATGAGGCCCATTAACTCTTGTGCTCTTGCTTTAGTTCTAGGTGTGAATTTCTGCTGATCTAGAACCACTTGTTCATATTTTACACATTTTATTTACATTTTATATGAAAAACTGCCTATCTGTCCTCAGATACTGTAAGTGACAAAGGGGACTTTCTTGATAAGAATCTTCTCTTTAGGCAATGCTAAGTCAAACCACATGCCTGGACACAAACACAGCCGTGGTAAAGGGAGTTAGAAGAAGGGTGGGAAAAACAGAGGGTGGGTTCCCCTGTTAGGGTGTGCCAAGGATTCCCTCAGAGTCATCTGGGCCGTGTCTGCTCGTCTGGCCCAGGCACATTCCAACACAGTGACTTCACCCTGCCCTTACAAATAAAGTCGCTCACACACACACACACACGCGCACGCACACGCACACACCCACACTCACTTTGCTTTCCTCCTTTAAAATTAATCTTGCTCTACTATTCCAATCTCATCTAAAACATGCCCTCTCTCTCTTTCACTCCCTCTGCAACCACACAGTAAATGAAAACAAGTGCCAGTCTGTTTACACACCAGTCAGTGGGAGAGGGGGGATACTTCCTGGAAACAGTTGCCAACAACACACAGCCTGTAACGGTTGTAACCGGCGAAGTAGAAGGAAGTTTCTGACCAGCATTGAAAAGCAGTCAGGACTAAATAATCAAACTAGGACTAAAAGTTCAAAAAATGACATGAAAATTATTTAAATAAAATGTGCATATTGCAACACGCATATTGCAACGCAATATTTGAATGATTATAATACTTCATATAATTACAGATAGTTGAAAGTTGATGCAGACGACATGTGGATGATAATTAATGATCAGAAAGAATGTGAACGGTGATGAAACTGAAAATTATATAAAGTTCAAACTGACTTTACAAACTTAAAGCACTGTTTATTGAATTGTTTAGTCTGTTATTGCATGTTGCATATTTCTACAGTATAGTGACATATCTTTCTACAGTATAGTGACATTTTTTGACACGAAGTTGTGCACGGAAATATAATATTGACCAATAATAATCAATAAGGTTATTATTAGGTTTCATCTCCACCTGATCAAAAAAAAAAGATAAAATCAATTTCCAAAGCTTCCGTCATACATAATTTTCTGCTAAAGATTCCGCTTTACTCAAAAATGATCACATTACGAAAGTTCAATGCAAGTATTGTTTCATGCACTTTTAAATGCGCAATTCTTGATTAACAGCGGCCACTAGTGTTGTAATATAGATTTGCCACGAATCGCTCAATCCAAACATGACGGTGGCCACCACAGTACAAAAAGAGATTTTGCGGGCATTAAAAAGACTGTAGAATGAGCTGAGACATAAGCTATGTCTTATGTATTACATAAAATAAAAGGTTTGTGGATTTTAAGTATAAAAAGAAGGATAAAAGTCAGGCAGGAGCTAGGACCTGCGCTAATATTATAAAGACTTTCCAGCAGAGACGTGGTAAGACCTACGGTACTAAGGCTTTTAGCAGAGATACTCACAGATATCTATGGAGATACTTTTCAGCAGAGAGACGTTGGAGAGAAAGATCGTCTTAAAATCACCCCCGAGGAGGTTGCTTTGATTCGGATCAGTATGTGTCCAAGATATGTTGTTGTTGTAATATCAGCTGTGACAGAGCAGTTTTGAGCATCATTGTTTATCTGGAACTGCTTTAATATTGTACTCGTCCAGATACTGGAGAGAGAGAGCGCGTTGGAGCTGAAACTGGAGAGCGAGCGAGAGCGTGTTTTACTCTTTTACTCAATGATGATACAAATAAACTTTCAGTTAATCCGCGGGTCATATGCGTTCTGAAATGGAGAGCACGATCCGTACAGATCACGGATCATCCGCGGTCCGTTTCACCACTATACCGCAGTGGAGAGGAAGAGGAAATGCGCGTTGTAGAGTTGTTTGTCTGTTTAGGGCTGCTGTACAAAACATGGCGGCGAAGTCAATGTATGTAGGCCCGCTCTGTATGTAGATATAAACAGCTTATTCTAAGGTATTAGAAACATAATGGTTCATTACGTAAGGTCTTTACACACCTCTGAAGAAATAGTTTTGTATATTATATTGCATTTCCGTCAATAGATCCTCCTAAAAATGCTGTATTGTTCCTTTAAAAGTCAATTTGAATTTTACATGTTCTGAGAAAAATGTGTGTGCAGTGGTGCCCATGCAAAACTCAACACCACAATACCAAGATTCTCTGGGAGGTTTCCAGGGCATTGCTAGATGGCTGCTAAGGTGTTCCGAATGTCACTGCTATGTGGTTCACAGGGTTTTATGGGTGGTTGCTAGGGTTGTCCTTGGTGGCTGTAAGGTGCTTGCTTACCATAGTTAAAAGAGGCCAAGTCTCATTTTGGTTCCTAAATATGGCTCAGGCTCCCCCTAGTATTATCTAGGAGCTTTTTACACCTTAGCAAGCACCACTAAGAGTGCACAAGTTGTTTCATAAAGGACATTTAGGACACATTTAGGACCTATATTCCAAGAACTTCATTTATTATGTGGTCCAAATTGAATACAAAAATCTCCAGGGAGGCTTATCTGGCCATGAAACAGTAGCAGATGGAAAACTAAATGACTATTATGGAATGTAAATTAAAGATTCATATCTTCTGGTTCTGGCTGGCCTCTCAACCATGAAAACAAATTTTAAGAGTTGTTGCTATGACCACTTGGCTCAATGACATTGCTGGAAACAGCATCTCATTGGCTATGGACGTGGCCGATTTCAGCGGAACGTCAATATGCACACAAAATATATACAGAAATCATACTTCAGATTTACACAGGAATCACAACAGCTGCATCTTTCTATAACTCATTGCCAATCACCAATCATCACAACCAATACATCCAAGTTCAACTGTTTAAACTAGGGCTGTCACGATAAACCGACCGACGATAAATATCACGTGATTTATGCACAGCTTTTGAGTGATGTACTGGAAAATGCTGCTGCATCCGAAAGCCAGAGGGCGCTCTCATGCGGAAACTCCAAATACAACTGCAGAAGAACTGCAGAAGAAGACCATAACGCGTTCTAGAATCTAGAAAATGCCTATTGACATCTTTTATCACTGTTACTCAAACCTCATCAGGTATTTTTATGATAATAAAGTATATTTATAATGATCATGTTTGACAGGTGTTGCTTTTTCAAATGCACATTATAAGTGACTCAAACTCGCACTGCTTTTAGATCGAGCAGCATTTCCTACTGATCCCAGAGCCGTGCTTCACGGACAAGCTACGCATTAAAAAAATATTGACACATTGCATATCGCAGCCAGCTCGATTACACTAGGATTTAGTGGTATCGCGATAAATTATCGTGCAGCCCTAGTTTAAACTGAACTGAGTGAAGATCAGCTAAACTTCAATGATAAATTTATGTTAAAGGCAGAAAATAATTCCTTGTTTTAAGCACCATTTACACAGCAGCCATTAAAACAACAGTTACAAGCCTCCTTCGGCTTCTCAAAATAACTTGGAAGAAATTTTAATGTAGTCATGCCAGAGTTATTGACTTCTGCTTCAGACAGTCATCATGGAAACAAGAATGCAAAAACAATTTAAGAGCTAAATTACTGTAAGTGCAACAGGACATTATTATGAATAAATAATCCACTCATCTGTGTATTCTCATCTCTGACATCCAAGAACATATAGTAGGAACATTAAAAAAACACAAAGTGTAAAGCACAAAAGTAATCTGTGTGTGAATATAAACAATACTAAATACATGTGTAGAACCTCATGTTTAATTTTAAGGTGACGTGAAAACATGTCTTCTGGAGCTTACATATTGCATCGCCAATAGTCATGATGTCAATTATCAACTCACAGGGGAAATGAAGGCTTCTGGTTGCTTTATAAATGCAAGTGGCTGTACAGTATGTGGATTTAGGCAACAATATTAGCAGGCCTACAGGTAGCATACTAATGCTATTCTTGTTCATGCCTTTGAGTTTAGTTTATAGTTAATAAGGGTTTTAAAATTTTCAGATCTGGACACTGAGCATCACAAAAGACAGTGATGTACATTCCAGTGGACTCAGGGTCTTGAGGGGTTAAAAATGACACATACCCATAATAACAATGCTAATGTTAACAAACAAAAGTGACCAGTGACCAGTTGGCTTGCTCACCGGGAGACTGCATTTATTCATTTATTTATTCATTTATTTATTAGATATTATTTATTATAATGATCTTGCTTGGTCTATAAACACCATGCACTGTGCTGTGTTTTACCTTTCTGTGTTTTTCTTATTTGCTCCTGTAAAGCTGCTTTGGAACAATGCACATTGTGAAAAGCGCTATATAAATAAAATTGAATTGAATTGAATTGAATTGAACCAACCAAAAGCCATCAAAGCCCACTCTGAATACATGTCCATAACTATGCTTGCATATACTTCCTTCAATTAATATTTAATGTAATTAATGTGTCTACTTCTAGACCTGTTGATATCAAGCAGTTCAAAGCATTGTTATTGGCTGTCTGTAGTATTACATAACACCATTGCTTGATTGCTTCTCTCTAAAGGGGGAAGCTCTGGTCCCACAAAAACTTTCCACTAACACTACAGCTTCACACATCACACTTACTGTACTTCTTTGAGTTTAAAAGAGACCATCTTCATTTCTGCAACAAGTATACAAAAAACATAACTCTATGCTTATTGCTTACTCAAAGGAACAGGATGAAATGAAGAACATCACTCACAAGTAAAATCTAGCAATAAATCCAAGTACAAACACAACATCCAGCTGTGTATGGATAGTATTTACAGTGTTAGCCACAGCGGTTTTACATAAACGTTTACATGCACAACTACATACTATGCAAATAAGCTGTGCTCCTATGACCCACTTACTAACTTTTCTACCAGGCCTTCGCAATAACTAACACATACATTCATACACAATAGACAGACACACAAATATTCTCATTACATTACATCTGTGAAATATAATAGATGTCTTTATCAAAAAGTAAATTCATGTTTCTCCACCTGTGTGAAAACCTTTATTCCGTAAGTCTAGCATTGCTACAACTAGCTCTTTAAGCTAAACTTTGTTAGTTTGATCACAGCAAACCAAGAGAAAATCAAATAAACCTGAGCAGATTATCATTAAAAGCAAACTATGTTAAAGAAAAGATGGGCCACAAGAGACACAACACTCAGAGCTAGACTGAGTCAACCGAGCGGTTCGCCACAAGGAGGTGATGCAGGCAGCAGAAGTGGGAGGTGAGAATGAGAGCTGAGTGACAAGTTAGTAGATCACACAAACAGACAGACACACACACACACCACAAAGCACGGCTGCGACTCTACAAGATGTGCTAATGATAACACTCTAGCCTCCATTTACTTCCTCCTCTCAAACAAGCACGAAAAAGCCTTTATCATAGAAATATAAAAAGGCAATGTGTGATGCTTTTATGTGTCGAGTATGTGTTGGAGTGGTAATCCTTTACGGTAAGTTGATGACGCAGTAATGCAACTTGATACTTCATAAAAACCTCAGTATTTCATTCATGCAGATTTTATAGCATTGTTTCTCATATAAAAGCAGTTTATGCAGTCTAGTTTTAGCACAGGTGAAGCAGCAGCAACAATAAAATGGGTTTAGATGTGATGCTTGGAGCAGTAGTGGTAAATGCACCACTTGCTGGCACAAGGCGTTTTCTGCGGTTTGCACTAGCTAAGGATATTTTCTTGTGGTTATGCTAATACAGCAGGCCTACAGAAAGTGGCTAAGTGTGCTTAAGAGGATGTTGAAACAGTTCATCAATGAAATGTAAACTTGGTGGTTGACATACGAAGTCCTCCTGTACATAATGTGACAGGAAACAAACTCTATACTCGATTATGACAAAAATCGTAATCACGATTATTTTGGCCAATATTGAGATCCCGATTATTTAACACGATTACTCATTAACTTAAAAAAAACTACTTTTTCTTAAACTCGGCTTTTAAACTGTGAATTCAACTGAAAAATAAATGTAAAGAAATAGCACAGCTGAACTGCTGTAAAAGAAAAGGGTGCACTGTGGATTTATACCACAAGAACAGAGAGGATCCTTGCAAAATGGAATGCGGCACAATAATCGTTTTACCTCGATTATTTTGTTTTTGTAATTGCTGAAGGCCAAAATTGACGATTACGATTAATTTTCGATTAATTGCACAGCCCTAATACTAAGTGATATTATGTTAAGCAAGGTCTACAGAAATTGGAAACTCTGTACTTGTTTCATGAACACAACCTCGTAAGGAAGTGAGAAAGTGTCGCACAGGTACAAACTGCTCATGGCATCAGCTGATCGAGCCATAGAAATAACAGTGACGACTAACGAAGTCATCTTGAAATAAGCAAACAGCTCAGCTCAGGGCTTGGAGAGCTGTTTCATTTGCAATGTGACATTTTGGTATTTTGGTCTGTTGTAATTGGGGAGTTCTGACAAGACGGAAATAAAACCATCCAAGCGCAAGACTGCAGTTTCACTCAGATACCAAACAAACACAACTCTCAACTCTGTTTACCTCCAATATGAGACATTTTGAGAGCATCGGGAAACATAAGTGAAAGATAGAAAAACATTGCGAGGGTGTGTGGCTGTGTGTGAGTGGGTGAGGAGCAGCAAGCAGGCGAAAGATGAAAGACCAGTGAAAATGAGAGTTATCAAACCTACAGAAGAGACAATGTAACCAGGGTCCCCTGAGACTGGCCTAAGATCAGCGAACATCTGTCCGGAGTGCACATGACAGCCAGCAGTGTGTACTGTGTACAGTAGCAGTCATCTTCCCCTCTGTTGTGTTAACTGGCAGTATGGCTTAAACAAACACACATGTGCAGTCACTCACAAAAGTGCACTTCAGCAGGGCGCAAAACTCTGCACCACAAAGATCGAAAAACCAAACATCCTCTATATAGAGTCCTTAGATCACAGCTGCGAGTAAACTGCTACTTCCACACGCGTACTGTTTCAACAGTGTAGGAACAGATGTCCAAAGTGTATACATTTATGTATATCTACTGCAGGTTATTGTGACAAGCCTGATACAGCAAAAGAGAAAAGAGATGTGTTGATCCATACAGATGCATCAAGAACACATTTCATTACAAACACTACATAACCACTCATCTTTAATTTAAACAAACATGGATCCTACTGTATCTAACCCTACCACAACAGTTGAGAAATAGGCCCTGCATACACATAACACATTCACTGATGAGTTAACCAACAGTAACAATCCACCACAATTAGAGCAGCCTTTACCATTTGCTATGTGTTAACAGTGTTAAGAGAATAACCTTATTATGAGAATAAAACAGATCAGTCTATCATACTAGCATTAAAAGGAGTCATATGACACGGCTAAAACTAATATTATTGTTTGTTTTAGATGTAATGCAATGTGTATACACAATTTATGGTTAAAACGCTGTGTTTTCCACATACCGTGCATGTTTGTACCTCCTCTTTGCCCCGCCACTCTGAAACGCGCAGATTTTTTACAAAGCCCATCACTCTGAAAAGTGAGGTGTGCTATGATTGGCCAGTTAACCAGTGCATAGTGATTGGTCGAATACTGCAAGTGTGTAACGGAAATGTAACGCCTCTTACCATATTCGGGAACATCATGTTCCCAAGCAATTGTACTGACAGGTGATAAAATGTCATCGGTACTTTCCTTATCAATTCGAGCCCGAATCTGATCCGAAAAATGAAGAAAATGATGCCGATATATCAACTTTGCCAGCACAACTTGAGCAGGATGTAAAGGATTGGTAAGGTTTTTAAAAATTTATTACGTTAAATAGTTAAAAACTATAGTGTAATAAAGCTCAAAAAAACGGAAGGAAGGAGGCGGGAACCGGCGAACATTCAAAACATTTAATCAAAAATAAATACACCAAACATACAAAAGTAACAAGCCGGCAGCCCCTCGCGGACGACTGCCGGCAACACAAACATAAACAAAACTTAGCATTTCTGGGCCCAGTCCTCTCTCGTCGGCAGTCCTGCCGCTCATCCTCTTATGCTCCCGAGCTCCCCCGTGAGGCATGCGCGACCGGTGCGCGTACAGCTGATACTCATTATCACTCACGCCACCGGCCCCGCCTTCCTGCCCCACGGCTCTCATCCCACCTTCCTCGCTACATATAGCTAACTGTTTTACCTTTTATATACGACGTAATAAAGATTTGCCATTAGTTATCAACCAGTGTTACGCCATGTCTCGTCGCGACTCAACAAAGACAATAAACCCCATTATAAACACGACATTTGTTGCCTCTGGTTGGAACATAATTACTGATTATTAGGACTTATGTTGTTTTTTTTCACGTTGCGTGCGTGTCTGCATTTGCAGATCACACAAAGAAACAACATGCGCTACAAACACACGTCAAACTCAACTCGCGTTAGTCTGTAATGAAGTCTTTTACAATGAAAATATACTTACAGGCTGCGAATCTGAAGCACCAGACTGTCCTTGCGAAGTTGTAATGGTTGGAATTGCCCCACTTTTTAACAAAAGCTTTCGTGCACAGCCGGCCTTGATCTCTCCCAGGTTCATGAAGCCATCATCTGTGAAATGCGCTGCACACTTGAATATTCAGATTTTACTGTTCTGGAACAGTATTGTAAATAAAATGTAACCATTCGTTTTTAGTTGTCTCATCTTTTGGAAGGGCAAAAAAAGGCTTTCTTTTCGCAACGAAACACACAGCATCTCCACAACATGGCTGTGGCGACGCTACAATGCAGGGCTCTAGACTCATTTTTCCCACTGGTCGCACTGGTGCGACTCACTTTCTCAGTTGGTCGCACCAATTTATAATTTGGTCGCACCCGTTTTTAGAGTAATCATAATGACCTTGACCATACCATAATGAACTTCTTTCGAGTTATATATTGGCTATGAAATGATCTGACACAAATATAACCTGTCACTCTTCACAATCCTCCTTTGTTGCCCTCACATTAAATTAAATTGAATTAGCTTGCTCAAAACTCAAAAGTAACTCGGAACTAAATTATTATATATAATAAATATATAATAATATACTAAATAAGTACTTTACTACACATTGTCATAAATAATAAATAATAAAAAATCTTACTAATCTTACAGTCTTGTTAAATGGTCTAAACACTAGAGATGCACCGATTGCAATTTTCTTTGCCGATTCCGATTTCCGATTTTATTACAAGTGAAACCTGCCGATTCCGATTTTTGTTGATTCCGATTTTCTATCCACAAACTATAATTGACAGTATACTGTATATAAAACCATATTAACTTTTCTTCAATATACATTTTTTTTATTTTCATTGAATAAATGATTGAACATTACAATTTCCCCAAATTTCCCTAAATTGCAGTTCTCCAAGCTGCATTAAATTACAGAATCTTCTCTTTCCCAAACAACTCTTAAATTGAAGAACTCTGTGACTGAAAAGAAGTACTAATAAGAAAATATAACTTAACATGTCACTTAATTTACCTTTTTCATTTTTGTACTCATCTCACAAAAGTCTAAGATAACAATAAAATACTTCAACTTTATTCTCGTCTGTTTCTGAAACTAACATTGCTTTATTTCAGTTTTTCTGAAATGTAAAATAAATTGTCTTTATCTTGGGTCTGTAGTATTAAAAGAAGTGGGTTGATTTTTGCTGCAACTTCAATAAAAAAGTTAAAAATCTTATGAGTGAATTCTACTCAAAAGATGTATATGTATTTGCAGTTTTTTGTGTTAGTAAAGAACTCAATCAGATATATATCACATATATTGGTTGATTTATTCATTTTTTTATATTTTGGATTTTTAAAAACAAGTAGAAGTCGTGTTGAATGTCATTTTACCTAGGTGAAATGACCACAGTTTTAACGTAAGACAAGGAATCAGGTTGAATGGAATTTACGTTTGTTTTACACAGAGTGAACGACTTCAACATGAGTTTAGCATGTGTCAGAGTTTAGCATGATGCTAATAGCATCACTGTTGGCATACATACCTCATGTAGACGGAGCAGCGAGAGATGAACTACAGTGCACCTTTTTGTCTGTACAGTACATGATGCGTGTGCACACGCGTGCAGTCAGCGGACATGAGAGATGCGCGTCAGTCAGCAGAGACTCGCGGTCCGGTGGACACACAGGCGAGTATAAACAAGCCGTGAAAGACAGGCTGTGCGCGCTCAGGTTTACATGTTTACTTGCGGCTTTGAGTGTACTGGCGGCGTGAGTTCAGTGTAGTGTTTAACATATGAGTTGTTTAAACAAAATGATTCAAATGAGTTCAAATGAGTCATTAGGTCACGAATCGGACATTAGTGGACATTGACGCGCTGTTTGTTTTTCACAGCTGTTAGGACATCACAAAAGATAGAACACGGAAAACACTTCACTGGATAGGATTTTTTCTTTTATGGCAGCTGCATGTGCGGAACACTTGTCAGGGAAGAACGGGCAATATGTTTTTGAGCACATTCACACCCAGCTGTAATTCAAGTAAAACATATTCTCGGAATGCGCCACGTGAAACATGGATTCTGTCTTCCGACATTGCTTTTGATAAACGTGTGAGGGAGAGCGATGTGTTCGACTTCATTAAGCGCCACGCAGAATGATCGGAATATGACATCAATGTTCCGTCAGTGTGCTTTAAAACCATTATGGAGCAGAGTCTGGTCCCGCGACGCTTTTATGCCTTTCGGTCTGCGCAACACCAAATGAAGTCAAAAGCACACCTTAGTTTGGAGACGGGGAGTGCACAAGCTCTCTGCTTTCTCTTTCCTGCACTAATCACAAGCGCTTCATTCACCGCTCATAAATCACATTAAATATTAAGTGTTAAAAAATGTTTGGCGGGGCAACTCCCTGTAAAATTTTACCTCGCACGTTATAAACAAACGATCGCATCACATCTTTTGTTCCGACACTTTAATTTTTGCACGGGCAACTTATAACACACCAAAGACACAGAAAAACACGCATTCGCGCCATATGACCCCTTTAACATGCTAAATTTTATTTCTATTGATGTGGACTGGTTCCCTCAATTTGAGCTCTTTAGCCTGGCAGTTCAACATTGAAGTAATAAGGGCTGCTTATTTTTTTAGGTCATCTTCTAGATGAGCGCAGGCCAAGGTAGATGAAGCAGACTCAAAAAGACTCTTCACACCAACAGCAAGAAAGACAAACATTAAAAACTGATGTAAAAAAACAAACACAACAAAATAAACTTTGCTTTTTTTGTTTTCATTTTAGACTATTTTTTCTTATGGAATGTAAATAGCTCCACAGGAGGTATTGTTTGATCCAAAGTAATGTTTACTGCCATGACAAGTAAAGTAATACAAATGCATTAGATGGCCCGAGCCATAGACTGGGCAGATGAGAGGTTATATTAAAAAAAGAAGATTAGAACCTATTGTACTAGTTAACATGGAGAGCCATTTGTCCAATTAATGGTGTGTGTACTAGTAATATTTCAAAGAATGCAATATTTTAAATATGGATCTTAAAAATAGTTATTTTATCAAGGGTAGAAGAAAAAGGGGTGAGGCTGAATACTGATGTTGAATTTTTGATCCACGATGCGACAGCCAGTGTCAGAATTACCTTTGGAAATAAAACGTGGGAGATAATATACAATAATGATTAATGGCCTAATGGTAAACAAAACCTCCTGTCCTCCTGCATTAACAATGTACCAGCATGTCAAAGAATAATCTCAAAAGGGTTTGGAGCATTTCACTCCCACACATACACAAAACAAATACAGCAGGCTTAAAACAAAAACACACTGCTACACGTAACACACAAACTGCATATAAACAACACTGGGCAAAAACTGAGAACAAAATGCCTAATATCTTCTGAGAATACATGCAAATGAGTTGGGAAAAACAACCGCTAAAAGGCATCACTGTTCATCACACATCGTCTGTCACCTATAAGGTCAACTTAGGATAGCACAACAAAGTATAGCAACATTTTTGGAGTCAAAGCAGTATATTATATGTAAAGAATACAATATTTTAATGTGTACACTAAGTGTGGGCAATAAGGCTACAGAGAAAAGGGTATTCCCTGCGGCATATAGCTGCATGTCAACCAGGAAGTTGACACCTCAAAACGAGAAAGCCACCATCTACAACAAGATGTTACATTTGCCATGAAGTAACTGTTGGCCTCACGGTATGTGACGCATCATTCAACAAAGAGCTGCTGTGAGATCTGTACACAATCACATTACAAAACATATCTCTGGCCAGACACAAACCACCACACTGTTTATTGTATCTGTAATATTTATCTAGCTATGAGATGCAAATCTGATCTATGTATTCTCTTCAGTCTTCCAGAGGAACGTTCTGCAAACTCGTATTAATTGGTAACTTTAGGGTTAATAAGATCATTCTTACACAGCAAAGAAAGTCCACTTAAAGTTGAGTGTTACTGCTGAGTATGTATGTAATGAGTTAATGAGTGTGACGCTTTAACGGACCGAATTGGAAAGTCACAAGACGTTGTGCTTATGCTGCAGAAGAATCTACATGGAGGTCAAATGCAATAAATCCAAAGGGAATTCTTTATTTGCTGATGATTTTCTCTAAGACACAAAGCTGTACTGACTGTTCATGCTGTATCAAATTGTACTTCTGATATTAACAAGAGACAAACAAAAATAATAAAATGTGAATATAAATACATCAATAATGACTGAACTCGAAAAAGAAAAGTCAAATATTTTGATGCACTTTTCACATTTTTCAGCCACTGGATTCTAGCATACTGTGAATAAGATGTGACATGAGAGAAACTTAAATAAAAGAACACAGTGGTGGTGGTCTCTCGGCAGCTGTTTACTACTCTCCCCCACATTACACAAGTGGTCTTCAGCACTTTAAGCCGTTGCAATTACGGAAGTCAGAAAATATAAGTGTTAAAAGTGCAAAAATATATATATATACTGTATATATAATGTCACCACCTTGAAATGTTTTATTTTCCTTGAAATTAAATACAAGCATAAAGTGAACAGAATATACCTGTGCTGCACAGGCTTCTATAACACTGATTTATGGAAAGAAATCAAGTTCTTTTGAGCGTTCTCTGAAACAAACTGTAGTGGGGCAGTGTAACCCGAAGCGTACTGTTTCTCCATGAACATTTTGTCTCAGTGAGGAAGCAGAAAACTGGTTACTCAAGTTCTATAACGCTACTCACCAGTGCACTATCTAGCTCTTTATCTCTTTAAACAATGTTTCCCTTTAGAGGGCAGCTACTCCACAAAAAACATACTGACTACTGTACGCTTTTGAGCCAAAAACTTCTCCAGCTGATAGAGTGTGGGAGCCGATGGTTCAAGGTTACGGGTGGAAATAATTCTGCAGTATATGGAGTCGGACACTTGCATCTCCGTACTGTAAAGCTGCATAATACTGGTGCACAAAGATAACATCACAGAATGGTTTTCCACTCTGAGGCTTACGGCCAGGTACATTACAGAGAGCAAAGCACTTTTGATTTGACTGAATTCAATAAGGGTCATAAAAGAGGATGAATGGAAAATGCAGTGCTCAACAGCCATTATGTTCCATGTCATAAAACAGAGCAGAGCTCACATCTATCATATCAGATAGATATGACTTCATCAATATTTTGTCTGTCACTGGCTTTGTAAAGTAAAAGAAGCTCCTCATAAGCATGCATTGCATCTATCCATGACATCAAAACTGAATAAATAAGACAAAAACAAATCCTGGAAGTCAGAATTATTTATATCATAACGTATGAATGAACAAAGTATGTGGTAACTATTAAGGTTACAAGTTTAAAACTTTAAGAGATGCATAATTTCAAACATCGCGTCAGCAATGTACTACACTGTTCACAGAGCTCGTTTGGTTGTCTTGACCTGTTTCTTATGACTTGTGAGAGATACACAACGCATAACTTTGGAGGAAACGAGCCGGGTTTCACCGGCATGGTGAGTGCATTTCGTTCACCTCACAAACGTTTATATAGACTGACAGGCAAATGCGCGTTAGTTTACTCACCGTTGGGTCCATATTTTTCGAAATTGATTTTTACTTGTTCCAGCGTGAGTCCAGTGTTTTCATTCACACCGAAGTTCGCTAAAACTTCTGGTGCAGATTTAGTGTGGGCGTTTTCCATCTTGAGGAACCGTTTACTACGAGCACTTCAACGGCATGTATTTATCAGCAATTACACCGAGCTTTGAGACGGGCTGTGAAAAGGAACAAATTTCCACCGAGATGCTTTTAGACCGCCAAGCGGAGGTGGTAGTCTGCGCAGACGTCCACCTGCCCCCTCTGCAAGCCGCCGGTTTGAGCCCGTGTACCTCCGTGAGTCCTAAAGCTGCTGTCTGTGTGAGCTCGAGCGATGTGAATGCGCCCGCGCGCTCTCCGCTTCCTCTGAAGGTGCGCGAGGTTCCCGCCTCTTTTTCCGTGAGCTCGAGCGTTGAGCGCCGTTCGTGAGCTCTCATTGGTTCGCTTTACCTGAACGAAGAGAAAGGATCGCGCTCGCGTTACATACAAATATATAAAAAGACGCTGTCGTAACCGAGAACTGCGACGAACCCTTGCATGCCAGGAGAAGAATGAAACGGCAAGTGTGTGTCGTGGATGAGAAGGAAGCTGTCGAGGTGAGTTCCTCACAGCGCGTCATCTGCTGTCAGCTTGTCAAACCGTCACGGTTGAAACTTGTGAGTGCCTCTGATTAATGCACGGTGAACAATTTAACCATTAACGTGCCATTATCTCCAATAAACGTGTCCATACCTGAAAGACCTTAGATATTTAGAAACTGCTGCTGTTGTTATTTGATTATTACACGTCTCGTTGGAATGCTTGATTCTGATTGGCCAGTCGCGAAATTTGCAGGTTCCTTATTCCTAGATAACAACCTCTCAAAACTAATATTACAGGACAACCCGGATTCAGCAAATCATTTTGACAGGTTTTTTTTTGCCAAATGAAATATAAATGTCTTTTAATAACATATATGACATTATATTTACAAATGATTAAACCAAATTGCCTGTTCGTGACATTTGAACTTCGTTTCTGACCTTCAAACCGAAAAATAAACTGCTCTTCCTCGTGGAAGGTCGGCATTCGGTAAAAATGAGTTAAGAAAATATTTAAAATTGACATTTCATGTCCAGTTTTTGCTAATATGGCAAGTAGCCATGTAATAAGTGGGATAATGTACAAGCAGCTGGCTGTTATCGCAAAATAAGCCCCTTCAGTGTGACACAAGACACTCTGCTTCATGTTGGGCATAAAACCATGTTTTTTGGCTTAAGGTTATCATACCGTCAAAATATCATACCGGCCCATGCCTAGTTGACACCACAACCAATAGGATTAAACAGACTGCTTATTGGAAAAAATCACCTGAGATCTACAATCCACGTTGTAAATGTTTTTGTATTGTAATATATCATGATATTCCAAACTTGCTTGTCCACAACAGGTGAAATTTCTATTTTGAAGCAGATTTTTACCTAAATTAATAATATGCTTGCTTAACCATATATAATTTAGCATCTTAAAAAGTTGCAAAAGCTTGGAAGTGAAGCATCATCGCTGCAATGTACTGCACAGCTTGTTGAGATGGATTTAGAACAAGGTGCTCCAGTTCTTTCCTGGCTCATAGTTTCTCCTCAGTCCCTTTGCAAAGTCTATATATAGAAAATATACACTGCTCAACTCATGCTAATACAAGTAATTTTATAGGTTACATCATCTTTGCCTGCAGTGATAGAAGATCTTTGGGAAAATGAGGTAACCAGCAGGTCAAAGTTGACATCCCAAATTTAAAAGGCAGCTCCATCTTGCTTGGCTTTTCACCTCTCAGGT
The DNA here is from genome assembly GCF_024868665.1 of Triplophysa rosa. Lineage (NCBI taxonomy): Eukaryota > Metazoa > Chordata > Actinopteri > Cypriniformes > Nemacheilidae > Triplophysa > Triplophysa rosa. The sequence continues at coordinate 23,444,632 of NC_079891.1, forward strand.
GCTGTGTCATCCGAGCTCCAGGCCCTACCGAGGCTGACTATTACATTTAGTATACATTTGGCAGACACTTATCCACACCAACTTTTCAGTGCATTCAAATATACATTTTAGGAGTGTGTGTTCGGTGAGAGTCAAACCCATGATCTTTGCACCTGTAGTAATGGTGGTGATCAGCATAAGTCATTTAATGTTAAAGTCTGCTAAATGAATTAGCAACACTGTCCTTTTAGAGAATACTGTGGATACCCTACTTTAAATCCCTTACCACTAAACACAATGTGCTCTGATGGTTAATTTTATCACAGAATGGCCCAGGTCCCTCCATCTATCCAGGTCATAATCAGCTTCCACTCCTGAACAGGAGCTGTGTTTAGACACAGGCTTTTTGCACTAATCTAGTACCAGCTTCAACCTCACATCATTATGTTCAGCTCAGACAGTACATAAAGGGCAACAGGTCCTGTACCCAATAATGATGCTTTTAGAAGTTGCAATTATATCTAGCTTTTCATAGACAAGGCTTCAGTCGTCTTTGATCATCATCATCCTGCACTGGTTTTAAGTAGTCAAACCACTTTCTGCACTTGATCAATTTAGTCCAAATATTGACTCCATCCCTGACTGCTCATGGAGTAGGAGGTCTCCATGGGTTAAGACAGTGGCTTGAGGCAGCACGCTAATGCAAATTGATGGATCAGATTGCCTTGTTGGAAAGGAATGTTAATATGACATCACTGGCATCAGTTGCCACTTCCTATTTCTTATATAGACAGGTTAAGCATTAGGGTGTGATACTTCTTGTTCAGGCCTCATGTCTAAAATGACTCAGCATGAAGCTGCATAAAGCTTGTCTTCTCCACAGTTGCAATGTACAGTAAAAGAAAACTAACATTTTTTTGTGTTTGGCCAAAAGTTTGATTTAGCCAGTTCATTTGACCACATAATTACAGCACGGATACTAGAATCACAATGCTGGTTAGCACAACTCCGCTGTTACACGACAGTATATAAAGTCAATCAAGCTAACCCTCTCGTAAAAAGAGCAAAAAAAAGGGAAACCGTTGAATGCCAAAGTTTTTATAGAAAGGAAATCCTTCCCCCTTTCCCCTACCACACTGGTATACAATGGATGTCTGTGCAATTTACAGTTTCAGACACACCAAATTTTCCACTCAGGTTTGTGAGACTCCCAGCTGCATTTGCCTTCAACCCTGGCTGATCTCACCATCACTTTACATTATGGAAATCAGTCCAGACCCAAATAGGTGAGATAGCTTAATGTTTTTTTACCATTCTGGACACACAGTACTGTCGTTTCAATCAAGAGTGATGCATTTCTCTGTATCTATGTAATAATGTAAGTTGTCATTCATTTTAAAGATGGAATATGCATAATATTGGCAAAATATTTTGTGAAGGTAAAATAATCTGTAACAATTGACATCATTTTAAATCAACATCGAGGACATTTTAAGCTTGTCATCTGTGATGCTGATTGAAATCAGCCGCTCTGATGTTTGCTTGAGGCACAGGACTGCGGTTCCTTCATTGACTTTGACTCAAGGAGATCTGGAGTGAGACTAATCCCCAGACTGCAGCAGCTGCACCTGACAGACAGAGAGAGAGAGAGAGAGAGAGATACAGAGACTGTGCCCATTCTAGCATCCCCTACACCTTTCTATAAAAACCCTGCACTCCTTTCTCCCTCTCTCTTGTTGCCTCTCTCTTACCTTTTCCCATCTCCTTTTCTGTCACACAGACTCCAAGTGCATCACATGTGATGCGGCAGTCATTTCACAGGATGGTATCAGGGGATGCCGTCTGCCTGAGGGGAATAAAAGATGAAAGTGGGGAAACGGGGGGGGGGGTCTGAGGGGGGAGAAAAAGATATGGAGGGAGAGGGAGACAGACATTTTTTTGTCAATAGTTATGGTTGATCTGCACATATTCAGTCGTCTTTGTGCATGTCAGCCAATCAGATCACAAAACCTGAGACTTATTTTAAGAATTTACAGTACAGAAAGAGAAACTGTAAGGATTCATAAACATGGTATTCACTGACATTTCCAAAATATCTTTAAACGTCTTGTGCAAGTATGAAAATTGAGTGCATTTTCAAATGCTTTAGAAATAATAAAACATGCATACGCAATGCATTAGATATCTTCATCATCCTTTTTTTTGCTCACATAGGGGAGTGACATCTCAGTGCTTTGCTAATCTTCATCTATCAGTCATTTCCTAATGGAATCTAACCGTCTATAATGAGCCAATTACTATGCCGTAAAATTTGTTGACTGTTCAGATGACTGTCATGGCCTGTACCAGTGACACTATAACTTATGCCCTGCTTTCTTTGTGAATCATCAAAAATATTTCTATTTTTAAGTGACATTTTTTCCCACAACTGTAGCACTAGCTATTTTATGAAACCGTTTTATGAAAAATGAACACATTTAAATTGTGCACCACCAAACACACATATTCACACTGATTTCATTCCAAAGCTTAAGTGTGAGAAATCATGCATACAGAACCTTGGGTGTTACTCGTCAAAGTAATTATCCTCCTAGAGGTGAATCAATAAGCATCTAAATACAGACAACCTTCAGTGAGTTCTATTCCATAACATGATGTTTGGTTGACATGATCTGTATTTTTTGTGTAACATAATGAAATTTTTATGGTAACTTAACTTCTCACAGTGTCTCCATTGATCTGAAAAACAAGACATTAAAGTGATATTTCACCCAAAAATAATAAATTGTGTCATCATTTACTCACCCTCTTGTCATTTCAAACCTGTATGACTTTCTTTCTTCCAGAACACAAAAGAAGATATTTAGAAAAATGTTGCTAACTGGACCCTATTCACTTGCATTAGTTTTGTGTCCATACAATAGAAGTGAACGAATGAGACGTGTATACAGCGCTTTATCGTGTATTGCTGTACACCCAATGCACTTTAGGATCATATGAGGGGGTCTCTCCTCAACCACCACCAGTGTGCAGCATCCACCTGGATGATGCGACGGCAGCCCCAGTTCAACGGTGCCAGTGCGTTCACCACACAGAGAGATAGAGCCAATTCGGTGGAAAAATGGGGTTCAGTGCTGTTCGGTTACCAACTTTCTTCAAATGGTTTGAAATGACAAGAGGGTGAGTAAATCACTTTAACTGGTCATTTATTAAATCATGGTGGTCTAGGTTTTTAAGGCATAAAATGTATACTTTAAAAGTATAAATTTAAGGCATAAAAGCTTTATACAAGCTTTTAATTGATTGAATCCTCTATTTTGTAGCACTTTGAGATTTCTGTAAATATAAAGTGCGCTACAAATAAAATGTATTATTATTATTATTAAAATGTAAAGGTAACACTACTAAATGACAAAAAATAACTCAGATCAATTTTGTGATGCAAGCTTAACCTTTTCGTCCATTTCACTTGTGATGTTCTATAACAAATATAAATATAAACAAATATAAAAAATATAAATTAAAGATTAGGCAGAGGGGGGAAACAGTTTGACTCAGTGAGAGAAAAGAAGATGAAAGTAAAATAATGAACTAGATTGTAAGAGAAACATGAGAGGAAGAAAAAAGTTACCACCAAGCCCAGGTAAAATCAGGAGAGAAGAAAAGTGTGAATTAAAGTGCAGATAGAAAGAGAAGGATTGAATAGGAGCTGGTGTCATTGATAGCTAAGCTCCTCTGTACAGAAGGGTCCCATGGTAAAGAAAGGGCTTAGGTAGATATTGATTTTGAGAGCAGGCTGGTCTTGATTTACAAAGCCAAGGCTGCTTAAGCTGGACAGTGTTTTTTTAATAAACTCCAAACTGCACTACCAGTTACAGGAAGGATGAGGGGCCTTTTAGAAACAGAGAGGGAGACCAGATGCAGCATAGTTCTATATCTGAATATAACCTATAAACAAATGTAACAAATTTGAATGAATCATTTTAGAGTGCATGCATAATACAATTTATAATCAATCCCATTTGAGACATAATAGAAAAACCTAAACCATTTTGCCCAATAGAGAAGTCATCAGTTTATGTCACAAAGCTTCAGAGAGTGGGACTTAAAGGAAACAGATCTGACTCTCTAATTAGCTGCCCTATGAGAAGAGCATGCTCAACTGATCTTGAAGTTCCCCTTGATAAAGTACCCAAAGGAGAGATCATGTCCAAGTGATTAGTGTATCTCATGGCCTTATAACCAGTCTACACCTTTGTCAATCTATTGCCAGCTTGTATGGCTCAAAGTTCTCTGTGCTTCCTCTTAAAAAGCCTCTAATCCACTCTAAAAATTGTTTCAACCCAGAATGCTGGGTTGTTTTAACCCATTGTAGGGTCAAATAAAAACCATTCAAAAAGGGTTCCCTTTTTGACCCAATGCTGGGTTGAAAATAACCCATAGTGTCTATTTTTAATTTCCTCCAGTCATTTTTTTCTCCCTCTTTCTATTTCATCTTCCAGTCTCTCGCTGAGGTGCATTTCTAATGTTTGTGTCAAACTTTTTGGTAAAAAATCATAATAAAGCCTGTTTACAACTGTCATTCATTTAACCCTTTAAAGGTCCAGTGTATGAAATCTAGTGGTGAGGTTGTGAATTACAACCAATGGTTCACTCCACCCTTCCCTTTCAAAGCACTACGGTGGCTGACACAGAACAAAGATGTCGTCACGTTTTCATTTCTTTGCCGGTGGAGATAACGAATAAACATGCTCTGTAGAGCAGTTTGTCCGTTTAGGGCTACTGTAGAAACAACATGGCGAATTTCATGCAAGGGGACCCGCGGTGTATGTAGTCTAGCTCATTCTAAGGTAATAAAAACATAACTCTTCATTTTGTAGGGTCTTTATACACCTCCGAAGACATATTTGTGTATATTATATTGCATTTATGTCAATAGATTCTTCAAAAAAATACACACTGGATCTTTAAGGCATAGAGCTGTTTCTTGCATATGTATGGGTTTTGATGCCATAACTGTATATAAATCATCCTATACACTGTCACCTCTTCAGATGTCTAGAAGTGCAAATGAAAAGTGAAAGATGCTATTGACAGAGGATTTTTTCTGTTAAATATATATAGTTACAGTACACATGTTTCAATTTAATGTATACAATTTGATATATCTCAGTTAAGTAAATAATATATCTTCATGAGTAAGAGAATGGTTTGGAAACAGAGGAGATCTAGAGAGTTAGATATGAAACATCTCAGACGGATGTGAATTCTATCCAGAGGAGGTTCTGGTCCTCTGGGATGTGTCATTTTCTTGGCTGTTTGACCTTTTTTTAAAAATGGTATCTGACCGAGGCCTATGCTGGGATGGGAGATTGAAAAACGAAATGAAAAGTGTGCTACAGTGTTTTAGGAAAATGAGAAGCCCTTGAGCTGTTTCTCTGGGACAGAGTGCAGTGTTATGACTGCAATTTTTTTTGTTTTAATAAAATTAGCAATATGTCTAAAATATCTACAGCATTTGCAGATGTCTCTAATATAACATTATAGTATTCCCTAAACAAATCAGCCATCACATAAAATTATATAATACTGGAGGGGTAAAGTGTACTTTATTTCTGAACCTAGATTGATATCACTTCAGATTAATTTTGTTTGTTCCCAATATAACCTTGAGAACAAATTCATATGACATTAGTAGCTTACCAAAGAAGGAACATTAAAACTAGAAAGAAACACTTTGGGAGAGGAAGTATTTTGAAGGTCAGAAGTAAGCAGAAGGCCCAGACCACTTTTCGTTTCTCAGTGGTCTGACAGTGTATTTTATATATTGGTGCAGAGAGGAAATGAACAGCCCTCCCTTCACACCTTATATCAACAGGAACTTTTTTTGTCGTACTGGTCTTTGAAATGCTTCTCTGCACAGAGAAACAGAAATCTGAAGAAAAACACACATAAACAGCAGCAATATTTTTTCCTCTTTGCTGACATGAGCTGTCAGACCGATGATGCAATTTTTACATGGCTGTTGTTGCACAAATTTCCTGTCATCAGAATGCAGACTCATCTTTATGGTGCAAATAAGTGACCTATCAATCAATGTCAAAGCCAACCCAAGCTTTCTGACAAACCTCAGGAGTTCACCTGCATAATGTATGCAGAGTGATCCGATACATTTGAAACAATTGCAAAAAAAAGCAACTCCTCAGATGTAAATCCCATATAGAGAACCAGTGGTCAGTCCTCAAAAAGTGAGTGGACAAGCAGAAGCCCAAAAATTATGATAATCTCAGAGCACTAATAAGGCAAGAAATGTTCTCCATCAGTCAGGATTTGGCCCATGAAGCTAATATCCAGCATGCCAGAGCGAATTGCAGAGGTTGTGAAAAACAAGGCTCAAGACTGTAAATATTGACACTTTGCATACATATGTTTTGCCAATAAACGCCTTTAAAACTGAAGATATGCTAGTTTAAGATATCCATTATACCATAGAAACATGTGGAAAATAATCTACAAATACAGAAGCAGCAAACTTTGCAAAACACAAAATTTATGTCACTGCCAATACTTTTGGCCACGACTGTACATAGTTGTAAAAAATGACAGCTGGATAAGGACAGATGTAATGTTCTGGCTGTAATGTCTGTAGTGGAAAGGTTAATCTGAACTAAACTTGGTAGGAGTTCTTCATTGGAAGTAAATAAAAGGGAAATTGAATTTCACAAAGTAAAATGCTATGAATTCAAATTCTCTTTAAGAACTCCTTGAAGGGGTGTGGAACTAAAATAAAAAATAATCAATCAGAAATGCATAATCAGTTAAGCAAAACATTTTGGGGTTAAATATGGACAACCCAACATTTTTTAGAATGTGCAACCAATTCTCCAAGTCCCCATGTGGTGAAAATTAAGTTTTTAATGTTGTTTATATATGTGGTGTTTTAATGTGCTTTAAAGTGGCAGTCCGTAAGAATGGCCTCTTTGTCGCCATCTCAGTTTGTAATTGCTACTGCAAGTTATGTGCGGAGGTATTTTCTTTACGTGAGTTGTGATTCGGCACTGCTCAACTGTGCGGATGAGTGTGATTGCATATTCATGAATTCCGGTTTAATAAATGAAGCAAGGGTGTAGAGTTACATTTAAAGTCCTGAAACTCCTTGGAATGCGCAGCATTATTTGATGTGTTGACGTAATTTCAAGTGAAAAATGCAGAGAGCGCGAGACATATCGAGTGGCCCTGCCCCCTTTTAAAATAACCAATAGCGTTTCGTTTACGGCAGTGTCAGCCTGTCAAAGCTGCATTTAACTGCGATGTCCAATCTCTTCCATAGAACCTTAATGTACAACAATCTGTGTAGACTTTAAACGGGTCAGATATGTTTTGTTTTATGATTTGCGCATATGATCGATGCATATGATCAGCTCTGTGCTATCGTGTCTCTGAACCAGAGGACACTCATGTGCAACCGCTCGTGTGACACTGATGCGAAATTAAGACTTTAATGTTAATGGTTACACTGTCTGGATCATCCCATATCTCCCATTTAGTATTATGCATCATTCACCATGTAGGACATAATAAATGTGTGAACAAGTAGCTGATTTGAGGCGCCGCTTCCACAGCTCTTATAGTAAAGGGGCGGGACTCTTCCAAATCTAATATGGATTTGATTGGACAAGAACTTTGACGAGAGGCTGAAAGTGTAGCGTGATGTCATGGATTTTCTAGATTTTTTTGAGCGTGCATGCCAGACTGTCAGTTTTGAACGCTTATATCTTCTAAATGTGAATTTTTTCAGCGCGTAGGAGCATATCAGTTTATTGACGTCCTTAAGACTAATTTATTTTTAATAAAAGGAACAATTTTTCATTTTGATTTTACTGAGGCTTTAAGTCATTTTAAGGCATGAAGAAATGATCATCACAGGAAAAAACTTTTACATATGTTATTTTAATGCTTAAAGATTTTTTGAGTTTTAAAGAGTTTTAAGTGATAAAATTATCGAATGCAGTGAGACTTTAACGTCATTACATCATTTCTTCTACATCTGCAGACATTTGTTTATGCTCAACGGCCACAGAGCTCCTCCCAGTCCCAGAGAGGATGTGTTTCTCTGCAAACAGGATTCAAGATACAAAATCAAACAAAACATTAATGCAAAACTACTGTGAACAGAAGCCGAGACCAGCAAATATATTCATGCACTATGACATTGACAATAGTATTTTACTCAGTATGTCACAGCACAAGAGTTATATTCAGTAAAAACAATTCAGTTAATTTATTATTTATTAAAAACAAGACTAGAACAAACATTTACAGTATAAAAAATTATAGGAAAGAGTATGATATTCTCAGATGGTACCACGAAACAATAAACTAGTCACATGTCCTCATAAAGATTTACATTAGTAGTTTAAGTCCTTATGAAGACAAAATTGAACACCAAATGTGTGGAATTTTAAAAGTGTGGAATTTACACACATTTTTAAATTTCAGTTTTGTCAACGTTAGTTATGCTAATATAAAAGATGCATTTTTAACCTGTGGTCTCAGATTGTGACTCATTCATTATTTGAGATATATGGACAGCGGACAGCAGGGATGAGAGGAGTCATCGCTCTGCTCTACTTACAGCTAAAGTACAACATCTACTGCAAAAAAAGAAGGAGGTGTTCATATCAGTCAGCATTATTACCACTGCAGTACGTCAGGAAACCTTGTGTTGTCTTTTTAGTCATGATTCTTGAGGAACCGTTAGCTCATGAATTTCAGCATTCATTCAATCTGACAAGGCTCGAAAGGATTATGCCAAAATCTGTCACTGGATAAATTTAAAAGCCAGTAAAACCGCGGCTAACACTGTTAACACATTTTAAGCTTTTAGTTCTGTAAGGAACTATTCAATAAGGAACAGTTCACTCCTAAATGAAATCCTGTCATCATTTACTTGCTTTAATGTTGTTCAAAACCCATATGTCTACTTTAATTCTTCTGTGGTTCATTATAATGGCTGATAGTTATTCCCCATTCACTTTCATTTTACTGATAAAAGCAGCATCGTCACATCTGTGTCACACAAAGAAATACATGTTGTTATGGGTTTGGAAGAAAGCAAGAGTGAGTGAATATCAACAGAACTTTCATTTTTGAGTGAATTATTGTATAGCATTAAAGTTTCTTCTGAAGTTTACACCATTTGTACAGGACAAACCCAAATTCCCGAGTACTGACTACCTCCCCCATTCTGTTATGCATCATGATTTTCATGATCTGATTTATTCCCACAATGTTCTTTCACATAACTGTCTCCTGTTCTACAGTCAACTAGCTTTTTTGCTGCCCTCAGCGTTCTGCACTTGGCATTGGTAGCAGCAGGTGCTTAGTGCGGCATGACATGGAGAAGTTATTCAGGTCCAAACCACAAAACAACAGCACTAACCGCTAAGCCGCTGAAGTTGCAGGCCCAGTTTTTGTATTTCAAGCCTTATATTTCGAAGTGTCTCTATTGTGGCAGGGGGACGCATCCTGATAGCAGGGAATGTTAAATAAGGTTTCCTCCATCTTCTATTAGATTGAAAGTTCATGCATGTCTTAAAGGGATAGTTCACCCCAAAATTAAAATTCTGTCATCATTTACTCACTCTCTTGTCATGTCAAACCTGAATGACTTTATTTCTTTCGCAGAACACAAGATCTTTTGAAGAACGTTGGTAACTGAACAGCGCCTGCACCAATTTGCTTCTATTGTAATGACACAAAACCAATGCAAGTGAATGGGTGCCACCTTTTTACCCCAAAACAAGAAGGTTTAGTGTTTTCGGAGTCTTCTCTATGCTAAATTGCACTGAGGGGAAGTAAAGCGTTCCTTTAAATGTGCAGTGGTACTCACTGTTTCCCATCATTTAAGAGGAGAATGAACTCAGAATAAAAGAGAGGGAGAGATGTTACACTTCACACACATTCACACTGTGGTGATAAGGGGTGATCAATCTCCATCATCACAGTCGTTCACTGAAACAGGCATCAAACAGTGCGTCATTCTCACGCCTCATTTGGAACATCACATCATCCTGTCCGTTTTTTCCTCCTCTGTTCTCATCTCCTTCCCTCTGATGTCTCTCCTCACCTTTCCTCTCACTCTTCACCTCTCACATCACTCCTCTCCAGCGTTGCACATCCTGCTGGCTTCTCCTCATGTTTCATTCTACTTGTGATATTGAGGCAATGGGTGGGCTTTCCTGCCCCCCCCTTCTCTCTCTCTCTCTCTCTCTCTCTCTCTCTCTCTCTCTCTTTCTCTCTCTCCTCTTATCAAACAACCATTACCAATGCAGCACCAGTGTGACTCAGCCTACTTTCTTCCATCTTACACCTCACACACACAAACAAACAAACTCATACACAAGCAACTCACCCTGACACATGCAAAGCACATGCCCACAGTCACCCTTCTCTCCCACACACACACACAAATACATGCAAACGCAATTAAAACCCACACAACGCCACTGACCTCTCAAATCCCTCACATCCCTCTAACATTAAAATAAGGGCTGCGGATATGTACGAACAATTATCGATGTTGACTACCGATATGCGGATGGCCATAATAATGATTTAGCGAACGCAAATGCAACACTTAGTCAAACCTGTTGATGGATGACAAGTAGTCACGATGTCAGCTCAAGGATGAGACGCACGCTAACACTGTACACCCTGCTGCTATTATGTTGCATCATTCATATGAATGAAACAAACACATCATCCAAACATCAGATGTCCACAGGGACAAAAATGAATATACTGAACCATTGCTTATTAAAAATACGGCATGTTGGAAGTTATAAAACAGTATTTGGTATATTTAAGCTCTGTTAGACTTTGTTAGACCATTAATTCCTTCTTTGATGCGTAAAATGCTTTACTCGTTATGTTTGTTCTTTGTCTTTGGATCAGATATGCTGTGCAGTAACGTCCCTGTGGAACACAACGGCAGTTTGAGGCTTTAAATAAAACGATGGCCTGATTACGAGATACAGAGAGAGAGAGAGAGAGAGAGAGAGAGAGAGAGAGAGAGAGAGAGAGAGAGAGAGAGACTGTCAGGCTGGCCCAAAAATATGCGAATAGGGTGAGATTACTAATTATGATTACAGATATATATTATCCTTATGGTATTTTTTTAATTAAAACTACAATGCAATATTTGAAAGGATAGATGGGTGGACAGAGAAGAAGACTGACATATAATGCAGATTTTGCAATGCAAATGACAAATGACCTCAGACATGCAAATGAGTTTTTTGGTATAGGAGACACCAGAAGGCACAAATCAATAGTTAGATCAGAGCTTTGAAGTGCTGGGAAATGTAGTTTTAAAGCAAGCGTCAGCCATATTACTATTGCAGTAACCTGAAGCGCACCATACTAACAAAACCAAGGTTGTGGGTTTGAATCATTAGAAATTCAAATGATGGCAAATAGCTTGCCTTAAATGCAACATAATTGGTTTTGGATAAGTTTCCGCCAAAGGCAGAAATTCCTAATGCTGCTCATGTATTAACGAACATATGTTTGGTTTTATAGAGTGCAGATGGTATTTTGAAATGGCACTGCTATTTAACAGCCCAAAGACACAAAATGTAAATGTCATTGAGGATCCTGAGTAAGATAATCACCTAGAGCCACAGATGTTAACCTTTGATGTCAGGAATTGAAATAGAGTTATATTTGTATTGCCAACCAAAGGGATTTTGCAATGCACATTATGAAGCATATAGTCTGGATCTTCTAGATTTTAACTTTGAAGAAAAGGGATCTCTGAGGAAAAATTACTACCCCACATTACATGCTAAAATGTCTTAAGCAAACATTTGCCGACATGAGTGTGTTGAACAAATCATGTTTTCTGTTGATAATTGTAAACCTGTAAAAGAAATGCTAGCAGTACCATGTTAAACTCTACATTTACCAACAATGGGTAAAAACAACCCAGCATAGGTTCATATCCCTGTTAATTTTAAGCATAGCTAGCTGGTTTAAGATGGTCATGTGGTGGTCCTAAGATGGTCCCAAGCAACTAGCTCCTAGTTCATGACCAGCTTAAACCAGCTCATGACCAGCTAAGGACCAGCACATAACCAGCTAAAACCATCTACATGCTACCAGCTACCAAAACCAGCATGCTGGTTTATTTAACAGGATTATAACCCACAGTTTGTTCTGTCCATATTTGACCCAACCATGCATTAAAAACATCATCACATCCTCAATATTTTCATCTACATCATCATCACCACAGTATTGGACAACAGAGCACAATATGGCTAAAGATTTAAAGTAGGAAAATTCCACTTCTACTTCAATCAAACACAATATAATCCGAATACTTAAGCCATATCAAACTATTTTCAACTCTCTGGAAAACCGTTCATGGAAAGAGATTTGAAAGTTATAGAAATGACTCGTTTCTGATGCCGATCAACTCACATGGACAGTCCATTTTCCCCCTCACACAACCCACACTTTCATACAGAGTGTGGTCTGTATCAAACAAGCCGGTCAATAAAGCAGCTAATTGCTTCAATTATGTCATTAGCACTTAGCAGAATGGTTGTTTTTAACCAGAGCTCAACCACAGGAAGAGCAGTAAGCTGAAAACACCTAGAAAGGCTAATTTAATTCACAAGTCGAACGTATTAGATGAGCTGTTAGTTCTCCTGAAGCTCCACTAGCATTCAGAACCACCAGTTAACTGTCAGTGTCTAGCGAGCGAGACTTAAAGGGACAGTTCACCCAAAATGAAAATTCTTTCATCATTTACTCATTCTCATGTCATTCCAAACCTGTATGACTTCCTTTATTCTGCAGAACACAAAATAAGATATTTTGAAGAACGTTTGTATGCAAACAATGTTGGACCCCATTAACTTTCACTGTATGGACACAAAACCACTAACACGTTTATCGCAATATCTTCTTTTGTGTTTAACAGAGTCATATACAGGTGTTGAATGACATGAGGGTAAATAAATGATGACAGAATTTTTATTTTTGGATTACTGTTCATTTAATGGAGTAAAGTATTAATCTTGCTATTAACCTTGCTATAGTTTAAAGTCTGGATACATATAAGAATATATATGAAAACTGCTGTCTTTTCTCTCATTTTGTAGTACAATCCAAAAATCAGGTGACTTAAATCTTCTCTTGAAAAACATCTGATATATTAAAGGGATCTCACTTGTAATTTTTCTTACTTATAAGACATGTTACATAAATAACTACGGTTAAATTTACATTTAGCAGATGCTTTCATCCAAGCGACTTACATTGCATTATACTATGCGTTGTATCTGAGTATGTGCAATGCCCTGCATGGGATTGAACCCATGACCTTGGCAATGCTAGCGCCATGCTCTAACCACTGAGCCACAGGAAAGCAGTTTTTTGATTTTCATGGTATGCACTTCTCTGCCTTGTGTTCAATAACAGCAGGGGCCATTAGCGCCTTTTTACCCCCTATGTTCTTTTTATGGGTAAGAAGTCACAGTCATGTGCATGAAACACAGGCTTGTGAAAAGGTGTTTTTCATTGTGTCCATGCAGGTGTTCTCGACAGATCCTTTCAACACTGTGGTCAGCTGTCCACGACAGAACAGAAAGACAGACAGCTGTCGTGTTCTTTCTCTCTTTAAAAACATATGCAAATGAACCGACCAGGTATCTGCTGTGATGTCCTGTCCTGTTCTTAGAAAACACAAGTAACATTCAGAACATTTAAGGGTGTCAGAGTTAACCTTTTATGAAGACCTTTCACTTCTTATGGCCATTATGTGGCAAGGTCATGTCTTTTTGGTTGAGACAAAGCTCATGGAATGAGAAGCCGAAAGTTGACACTCGGTCATGTTTTAACATTTTCATCCGTTTCCTCTGGAGCGTGCCGTGTCGAGCTCTAGTGATGCAGCATGAGACCTCCAAGTGAAGATAAAAGGACAGAGTCACACTAGACCTTACATTCCATTGACTTCCATTTACAAGCATGTGCATGTGGTAGACTGCAAATGCAAGTTACTGCAAAATAAAAACCCTTCACTGCATTCCTAAGTTCAAGTTTGGTGAACTCTGACCTGTGACAGAGGTGTAAAGAGTACCTGAAAACCATACTTAAGTAAAAGTACAGATACCTTGCAGTGAAAATTACTCCATTACAAGTTACAAGTCACCAATTCCAAAACGACTTCAGTAAAAGTCTTAGAGTATCTGATTTTAACAGTACTTGAGTATTTTACTCATACTGAATGTAGGCTCAAAGCAGCACTAGTCCTCAACACTTAAGAGACACGTCAGTGAAAAACTAGAAACAGTTGATTTGTGAGGTGAGCAATCGCATTTATTTTCTTAAATCATAATAAGACTGAACACCTCAAAATTGCAACAAATCATGGTCGACACCATAACCTACGTCATTACAAACACCCTAAGTCTCATTTAAGCTCAAGTGCTCATAAGTAAACCAAAGTCCTTCAAAAAGGTCTCTTCAATATAACAGATAAATAAAATAATGTTAAGTAGAATTAAAAAGTCAAAGCCTTTTTGCACTGGACATGCTGGTTTGGGCCTCATCGCCAGCTGCAGTCATGTCCTCATTTCACATACACTGTTAGCCCTTACCTGCCATTTCTACAGTAATATATTGGCAACACTGTTGCCAGCTAGTTACTGTAGGTGTTTTACAGTAAACTACTGCAATGGCTGTTTGAAGATACATTATTAAAGAATCTATTAACGCACTTAAGTCACACAGTCTTAGATGAACAAGTGTAAATAACAGATGAACACAATAAATCTGTCAAGATTTCACCAGAGGAGAATTAAACACAAACATCAATAACATCTTCACATATTACAGACACCACTTTCACTTTATTTCTGTCATCTGTGTAAGATCTTATTGAGATTTAACTCGAGTTCATAGTGGTTCAATTATGTTTTAAGTCACCATTATGGCGATCAGTGTTTGCTTTGGTTGGACTCTTTGACTTTCTTGTAGCTTTAAAATGTACACTTATACAATAACACTGAAAGGGACTTTACAGGAACCGCAACTTTATGTTTGCTTAGTAACTGAAGATACATCTGAAAGAATTCAATCATTAAATAATAATAATATAGCATTTAAGATTTATTAAGATATGTTTGGTAAAGTGATTACATGTTATAATGGAAAGATCTCTGTCAGAAAATCTTTCTTTGCAATTGAGACACAGTTAGACACTTGACATACAAACCTCATCAATGGTGACAAACAATCATGAATGAGTTTTGTACTATGTACCCAGCATGCATTGCAGCATGAAGCTGTTCAGTTGATTGTCACCATTGTTGAGATTCATATGTGGATTGTTCATTTCTCTGTGTCCGACTCATTCTATAGGTTAATATTTTGTCTATATAGTGTGAGAGCACTTTTGAAAATTGAAATACTATACATTCTTTTTACTGGTTTACATCACTTCATGGCAATAGTCCCACCACATGGTCAAATTTTGAGCAAACATGTTTAGAGCACATTTAGGAAGAGTTAGTTTTAAAAATAAGAGCTTTTGTAGATGTGTGACCTACAGTAACTAGCTGGCAACAGTGTTGCCAATATATTACTGTAGAAATAGCGGGTAAGGGCTAACCGTGTATAAACCGCCAGCGATTGACATCTACCTGATACTGCACTCATATTCACATAAAGAAGCCATGTTGACAAGTTTTTGTAAGTTAGGGCAAAATCCACAAGATTGTAGTACCTTCATTGCCCTGTAAATGGCAATATTAATTATAAGATAGGTGTCATGCAAAATGTAATGTGTAATTGCATTAGTCATTACAAATGTAGTGGAGTAAAGAGTACATATACTTGTTCAAAAATGTAGTTAAGTAGAGAGTAAAAGTTGCTAATATCTTTAATACTCAGTACAACTACAAAGTAGCCAAAAAGATACTTAAGTAAAGTAACTAAGTACATTTACTCCAATACTTTACACCACTGACCTGTGAGTTTGTATCATGTGACGACATGTGACCAATACAAGATCAATACGTCACGCGTGACTTATTCAGTTCGAAGAAATGCTAATAATAATAATATCACACAATCCAATTTTTTGAAAAGAAAAAAAACAAATAGTCCAAATACGTCGGAATCCATAATGTGCATTTTATCAACGTTTTTTTAAAGCATGCTAGCTGTCCACATATGCAAGACTCTGAAAATGGATGAGGAGCATGGATAGCTGTTTACACCTTTATTGTACGTCAAAGTAGCGGTCAAGCTTGAACTAATTCATTGTAAATGACACGATGCTGAATAATGACAGAATTCAAATTTTTAAGTGAACTCTTTAAATAACCGCTACACTGTAAAAGAATCCCGTAAAAAAGCTGGGGCGCCAGAAATAAAGCGTAAAATAACATTTCCCCCCCTGTAAAATTACAGGAAATTTGCAGTCTTTTCTGAAAAGTTACGGTTTGTGTCCGTAAACCTGTAACAAAAAATCCTGTAAAAAAACACAAATTTTCCGGCAGCTGGGGTGCCAGAAATAACCCGTTAAAAAACACTTATTCTCTGTAAAATTTACATATTTTCCCCGTTTTTCGGGCAAAATTAGTCTTTTCTGTAATTTTACATTTTTTACGTATTTTAAAAATAGGCTACATGAAAAATCTGCATAAAAACATTACAATTCCGTACACGGATTATACACAGAAAAACTGTCAAATTTAAATAACTGAAAAATTCTGTAACATTACAGATTTTACAGAGCATGTTATTTAATGTATTTTGGTGTATCAGTTCTCTTTTGTATCCGCTTCTCTTAAGTCAGTACTCCATGCACAAAATAAGGACAACTGCCAAAGGAACCTATTACTAATGAAGGTGACCTCTCACCATTGCCAAGAAGAGCATATATCCTCCCTGCTCTGAGTGAGATGGATAAAACTGCATTGTAAGTCAGTGAAGCCAGTGCAGGTCATGGCCAGTGGCCACCAAGCAAAACCAGTTATCATTATAAAAGTGTACCAAATGCATCTTAAAAATCTTTGTGTCCCTATACATTCTCCTTCCACACTTTTGTCTTCCTTGCGCAGTTAAAGTTCTCAGTGGAACAAGAACTGAACAACAGAAGTGTACTATGAACTATAACATTTGAGAATTGTGTAGAGGGGCAATATAGATTTTCAGAAACACTACCAGAAAGAATGAAGAGAAAAGAGAACCGCAGTCATTTGCATTATATTTGAGTTGGTGAGCTGGACATGTCTTCATTGTCTCATCTCTGTGACAGACTGGAAATCAGTTGAAAATCTAATGAAATACTATTACTCACTATTACGTAGACTAAAACACTGTACATTGTGATTGCAAGGCCTACTTCTTGAATATTTTTCATCATAACCAAAGGTTAGCCCTAGTTCACTAGAAAACTACAAAAGAGAATAAAGTAAAAACAATCTAACAAAAGGGAAATCTTAAGAAAGCTAGCAGAATATGTTTTAAGTATAATGTCGCTGTTCTTCTGTTTTAGGTTACTGCGGTTCTATAGCCCTATACATCACTGCAGAGTTGTGATATTTTGAGGTTACCGTCCCACTGCAGAGACCTCAGAGCTGCACAGTTTTATCATACTAACATCACTTTCAAATTCTTGCTTCAGTCTTTCATATGAATGTACTTTTACAGTCACTGAACATTCATGAAGTCTTTACAAATGACACCCTGTTACTCTGTAGAGGTGGAAGAGTGCTACAGTTTCATATCTATCAATAGCAAGTTAAAAAGAAATCTGTGCTTAAAATTATACTTTGTAAAGAAAACGGCCGTAAGGAATGAACTATGAAAGAGAAATAGGGGATATCGAGAGCTTGAGACAACATCTAAATTCATCTGGATAAATTTGAAGGCAGATCATTTTTAGACATTTTTGCCTTCTATTCACACTGAAAGAATGTTTTCAGCCCAGCAAAAACAAAACTTTTAGAAAATTCTCTGCCAGATGCCATTTTTACATTGTAGTGTGAACAAGCACATGGAGATAAAAATGATACTGTTTGTTTAGTCATGTGACGCAATTATGTGATTTATTTAACTTAAAATGACCATTATGGCCTGTTACCTGTCATTCTCTTGATGTTGTTTGCCTGCTCTAAAATATTATTGTAAATACACCTGATTCACAAGTGCAGTCTATAAGCATTTACACATATTTTAGTGGCCAAACAGTCTTTGTAAGAAAGGATGGAGAGCATGTTAAAACGATAACTCTGTTTACAACATTACTGAAATGAAAAACTCTGATATGAAGCTTAAAGACAGACCTAAATATGACGCTCTGGAGAAACATGCACTGCAGTTAGGTCAGTTTTTTGCTTGTAATTATCAAGGTTTGTATTCGAGAGGAAAACTTCTACTACATTTTCAAATTGTACAAAAATAAGAGGGTAAAGGTCACACTCAAGGAGATACAAGCAGAACTTCACCTCAGCCTTTATATTAGCACAGCTACGGCTAGCGTCACTACTCAATGAATCTCAAATGCTTTAAAAAGATTTATAATAGAAATAAACCTATGGAGCAGGACATTTATTCCTTCAGTATTGTAGAGATTTGAATGTGGTAATGAATCAAACTCATGCAGTGTAGCCCTCGAGTGGTTGAAGTTCAGGGAAGTAGGTGGCATTACGCAACAGACTCTGGGGAGAGTCTGCAAATCAGAGAAAAAAATAAAGGAGCATGAGATAGTGAAAGAAAGACTGGATCTCAGAGAACGTCTCCACCCACAGCTTTACTTTGAGTGGATAGACATTTGTGGGCAGCTGAGAAGAAAAGGTCAAACAATGTTTCTGGACTTTTTATACTCAGTCTTGCTCTTTTATTAACCTGCATTTCGCTCCTCTCGTCCTGCATTTGCTGAGAGAATCTTTTTCCCTCTCTCCTGTTAGACTTCATCTGTATCATTTTTATGGAAGGAGAGAATAGTGGAAGGGACAGGGGTTTGAGGTTTAACACAGATCTACTGTATATTCAATCAAACTTTCTAAATCACTTTAACTAAGTCTGGGAGATAATCTTTTCACTCCATATTCCATGCATAACTCTGATCTGTGTGTGTGTGCTGACTGGTATTCGTATTGATGAATGTTATTCTATAAGCTGATTTAGTGTAAAGAAGCATGAAGATAACTCTTGTCAGCATAATCACGGGAAAACAGATTGGATTCGATTTCTTTTATTGTCATTAGGTAACGCATTCGAGGAAATTCAGGTGCTCTACTTGAAATGGTGCATGAAATGGAGAAACTAATTTTCTAACATTTTCAGCTCTACAGTATATTATTGAAACACTTGCAACATTAAATATTTTTAAAGATTTAATGGCATAAATCTCTTAAAGGAATAGGATGAATAAAACAAGAAAGAAAACCCACGTCGTTTGAAACGACTTTCTTCTGTGGAACACAAAAGGAGATCATTTAAAAGCCCAGTGTATGAATTTTAGCGGCATCTAGCGGTGAGGTTGCAAATTGCAACCAACGGCTCACTTCACCCCTCCCTTTCGAAGCACTACGGAGGCTGACACAGGACTAAGATGTTGTCACGTTTTTGCTTCTTTGCCAAAGATAACGTATTTACAAAACGCCGCCTCTGTAGAGCAGTTTGTCCGTTTAGAGCTACTGTAGAAACAACACGACGAATTCCATGTAATGGAGACCCGCGGCGTATGTAGATAGAAATATCTCATTCTAAGGTAATAAAAAAATAACGCTTTATTATGTAAGGTCTTTATACACCTCCAAAGACATAGTTATGTATATAATATTGCATTTCTGTCAATAGAGCTTCCAAGAAAACACACACTGGACTAAATATAAATGCAAAGTCAATACACCATATTGGCAGTTTATTATGACTGACTTTAACAAATGAAAAATGACAAATCTATGTAGCTCACTGATCACTTTCCACATTCTCAAATCAGTTTTAGTCAAAAAGTAACCCAATATTTGAGCATTTTGACAGAAAATCTTGCAGGCTGCCATGACACCTCCTGACATCACTGAAAGCACAGCATCATTCAAAACATAACACTTCTTTCAGTTTTTGATAAACAACGCAAGATGCCTTCAGATGTCACGGAAGTCACATCAGACACATCCTTCCAAAGTTATCACCCGTTTGTTTGCTTATGTATCAGACATTGGTCCTTTAATTGACCAGAGCTTGTGAGGTTTGACAGTAAATGAGAGGAGCGGATCACAGCAACAAGGCCTCCATGTTATACCCAAAAGCCCTTATTAAGAATCAAAGAAATCATAAAGGAGAAATCGAATCTAAAATAGTTTATTGCATCTCTCTGTGATGTCATTAAATCTGGGTTAAAAGGCTGAGTGGGGTCTCGCTCTCGTGGGTTATTTAAACAAGCCAATTAGTAGGCAGGTCTCCGAAGAAGTGACGCTGGGGAAACAGGAAGTAGGCCTCATTAGTATTGTGATGGGGCTTTCCTTTAATGAAGAGCTCTTAGTTGTCTGTGACAGCGTGCATCGGATGTGATGTCATTTATGCTCTGGTGATATGATGGGGAAATGTTTTACCAGATTACTTGTAGATAGTGGGTGGATGTGGCTCTGTATGTGATTGGTGACTGGAAGCTATATAAATCAAGATTTGTCATTTTTCACATCAGATTAACCACATTTAAATTACAATTACATTTTTTTGTTTCATAAATAATAACTGGACGTTGAGTTTAATGCAATGAATTTGACCTCATTGATCAAAGAGGTTATTTGTTTTGACACTGTAGTCTGTTCAGCATATCACATATTCTTTTACATACCTCAGAATTTGTAAAAGATATTAAGCATTACACAGTGCATGTTATATATATTATATGATATATAATCCACAGTAATAGAGATAGTCACAATAAAAACATCTAGCTGAGTGAAATGCAGTGTGATTGACTGATGGATTTCTCTATTCATTAAAAGAGAAAATGTGTGTGTGGTCCTTACAGTTTGGGGACCAAATGATAGTAATCCCAGTCATTTTTGATGTTTTGGGGATATTTTTTGTGGAAAACAGCCAACTAAAAAATCATACTAAATGGTGTTTATTTAAAAATGTAGAAATGCAGAAAGATTAGGGGTAGCGTGAGACGAATATATAATATACAGTTTGTACAGTATAAAAATGATTATGTCCACAGATAGTATAACATGGAAACCTGTGTGTGTGTGTTTTCTCAAGTATGTCTGAAAAGACAGAGGGCAGTTGACTCCAGTTTATAGGAGAGTTTCTTACCTTCAGATCATCTCACTCCGGCCCGCAGGCATTACAATGGAGCATGACAACAGAGAATTGAAAACAAATGCAAATATTCTTCCCGCAAACACACAAAACAAGCCTTTTCTCTCATTCTGGCATCTGCAGACACCGTGTAAATCAAACCTGCAGTATTTTATTGCTTTTAGCCAGCGCACACACTCACTGCGAGGAGCTTCATTTCACTCGCCTCTTTCTGCTGCTGTTTAACTTTGCGGTTGGACATTAAAATCACATCAGGGCTCAGGCGGTTCATTTCACCAGTAAAGTGTCTGAAACGTTTAAAGACAGATTGGGTTAATGAACTGGGAGAGCAATTTGCTTGACTGGTTTCTAAGTGATCATGGGCTGCTGTGACATCATTTTATAGTCATGATGTGCATTTAGATTTGCTCATTATATGAATATCATCTTTTGTGTTCTCCAGAAGAAAGTCATATAGGTTTGAAATGACAAGAGGGTGAGTAAAGGATGACAGAATTTATATTTTTGGGTGAACTATCCCTTTAAATTCACCACATCTTCACTAAACCTCCATTTTTTACTTTCCTCTTTTTATCTCACTCCCTCTTTCCCCGTTTTCCATATCGGAGCCGTAGGTGTTAGGAACGAGTTTCACGCCATCCAGAGTCCCCGTCTATTTATACTTCATCAAACCCACTGTCTCACGTCCCCATCGGATGACTGCATCATCTACCCCCTCTGCAGTGGCAGCTGCATGGTCTTATTGGTGGTGTCCAACTCGTAGGAAGGCGGGGAGCCGTGGCTGAAGAGAGGAGAAGGTGGGTGGGGGGTGTGAGGAGCTGACTCACAGGGATTGTGGGGGCTGTTACAGCTCAGAGCGCCACTGAATCATCACCGTCTTCTCCAGCATCCCCCACCCCACACCCCCATCAATGGCGTATCCGTCATTCAGCTCTTCTGTGAATGGATAGAGAGAGAGCGACCGAGAGGAACGCGGTGGCAGTTTTATGGCGAGTGAAAATGTGGAGTACTACAATGCTGTGCTGATATCGTCCATATCCAGGCCATTTGTGCCTCTCACACATATAAAGGTATTTTGTGTGTGTATATATATATATATTTATATAATTACATATTCTCATACATATATTATACAATAAATTAGTTCATCTATTAACACCAAAACTCACTTTTTTGCTTGCAGAATATTTAATTTCCTACAAAATGTACTTTTGAAATCTATCTTAAACTTAAAGGCACTTATTTAATGGAATGACCTATACATTAGGAGGATGAGTTTTACAGTTTCAGTCGCTGGGGTGTGGTTCTATCACGGGGCTACCGTGCACGTGTGTTTGTTTATAAGAAAGAGACATAGAGACTATATTTAGGTGAATGGTTAAAATAAAACACAACAGATGGTTTACATTCTAGGAGGGAAGAAAATGCTGACAAGGGAGGGACTATTTGTAGTACTATAGGGAGGGTCAGAGTGTTTGCCTAGGTCAAACACAAACATATAAGAAATTTGTCTTTGTTATAGAACAGAAACAGGACATAAGGAACTGCAATAAGTGTTTGAAAACTTTAAGCTTGCTGGATAGACTGTAAAAAAAATTCTGGCAGCTGTGGTGACTGAAATATTCTGTAAAATGACATGGTTTTCTCCGGTTTTCTAGTAAATTTGTGTGTTTTTTTTACTGTAATTTGATGGTTTTTCACTGCATTTCAAAAACAGACTTTAAAAAAAATCCTGTAAAAAACAGAAATTTTTCGGCAGCTGGGGCACCAGCATTACATTGAAAATAACAGTTTTCCCGTAAAATGACATGTTTTCTTGTAAATTTGCAGTATTTTTCTGTAATATGATGTTTTTTGTTGTATTTCAAAAATATGTTAATAAAACCGTCAAATTGTAAAAAAAAAAAAAAACATTATACATGGAAATTCAGTAAAAATACATGCTTTTGATGGTCCATAATTATCAATATAAAATCTATAATTTAAACCTGGTTAAACAAGTTTAAATGCTTTAGAAACCCCATAAAACGTTTTTTTTATTCCTAAAGGAAAAATAATGCCCTTCTTTCAAATCAACGGTCATTTTTTCAACAGACAGAACAGATTATGTTTTTTAAAACTGACCCTATAAAGTAATTTTACATAAAATGAATTGAGGGTGAACCTTCCATGCAATTGAATTTCTTGCTTTTTTAATTAAAAACAATTTAACAACCAACCCATAGCATAGTTTTGTCGTTTCTTTTTGCATGACAAAGCAAATAAATTCAAAAGTGAAAGCTTACAACAATATACATGTCTTTAAAGTGATGGGCTGATTATTTTCAGATCAATTATTTACGCAATTATCAATATTCACAGCTATGTACATTCAATCAATGTCAATTTCAAAGCAATATCTAAGTCATGAACTCAAAAACGAGAGACATTCATAAAAATAAAATAGAAAATGCTCAAAATCAAACTATATCATTTTCTTTAAAAATATAATTGGAGAACACCTTTACAATGACATGAAGATTAAATTAGGATTGCTTCAAACATAGGCACATTGTTTGTTAATATCTGAGGCTTCAGACAGGAAGTCTTCCTGTCAAACGTTTTAAAATCCACCCAAACTGAGGCTGAGCAACAAAAGTTGCATGTGCTCTATACTACACATGTAAACAAAACCATTAAGGACTAAAGGATCTGCGTTTCCTCAGAACAGATCTCTATTACAACACCACCACTACCACCAAACACCTCAATATAAGACCCCCAGAAAACTGTCACTGACAACGTTCTTCTGGAAGATAAATATGTATTTGCGCAAAATGCTTCTCTTTTAATCAATAATAAATTCTTTGGCTTAAATATCCCCAACAATTCTCTCAACTCTTTTATCCACTAAAACAGAATCAAACTGAAATAAAAATAATGATCGTTGACCTGAACAGCCAAGCTGAAATGACTTATGATTCCATAAAAAAGCTCAAGGGAAAAACAAAAACAAATAATAAAATATACTATTTAGATACCATTAGAATAACCTTTCACTGACCTGCAAAATAGCAACAAATTTCACTCAATCATAAATTTCACTCCATATTTACCCAAGAACATTTCTGTAATAATATACTTTTAAGCAATATGTGAAGTTAGTGGAACACATCCACGTCACAACTGTTAAAATGGTGCATGACTATCAAGTTGGCTAGATAAAAGGCAAATCTTTATGATTATCAACCAATATTAAAGTGAACCGATATGCCAACCGATATTTCAACTTTCCATGTTATATTCTCTATCAACAGAAATGGTGGTATGCAGCATTATAAGTGTGTTAAGAATCTGGGACATGACAATGTAAGACAGCACTGACTTTCCTTGTACTTGAAGTTAAAGAACACATCTGCACGGTGTCTCAAATCTAAAACTATTTAGTGTGGAGAATTTTTAATCGATTTCTCAACTAATCCACGAGTGGAGAGATCGCTCTGAGCTAAGTCAAACAGAGCCTTGTGTGTTTGCATTGGCACATCAAACTCGTTTCTCTTAGGAACATCATCTTTCATGCATAAAGTGATCATAAACAAATGTAATGAGACTTATTTTCATGTCATCCAGTCTTCATCACTTTAAACATCAGCTGATTTTAAAGTGTAACATTCAAACTACATACAGTCAACCTATTGAAAGTGAATATCAAGAGAAGGCCGCACGGTTTGGACAGATATCTATATATAGCGAGCACTCTACCTTGTTTCACTCTAGTTTGAGGTTTCGGGCCACTCTGACGAATGAGAATGCACTGGCAGCTTCATATTTTTAGGCGGCGTGTCCAGGGAGAGACGGCGGAGGGTGCGCGAGGCAAGAAAAGGTGACCTGCTTTCACTTTGATCGATTGTCTTACCCTCGGTGACTTTTAAAAAAACGTGGAGCAGCGCATGGATGAGAAGGAAACATTTGGCACGCCTCACCAAACAGATTTTACTGTTAAAGCTGAGGTACAACAAGCAAAAAAAGAAAAACATCCTTCACCTTCGTTGGCAATTATGAATCAAACTCTGATTATAACACCGAGATGATTCACAAAAGAGTCCGTGATGGCCATAACTGGTACCAATATGATGGCAGACGTCACTCTAACCCCCCACCTAATGACTAAACAGCGAAGGGCTGGATTTGCAGGTGGATTTTTCTGGAAGACGATATCCCATCACAGCCATCAACCGAGGAGGACCGTTCCTGTGGGCATCTGGCAGGCTTCCCTCCTCTCATTCTCATTCTTTCATCTCTCTTTCAGGGGGACAGGTTGAGCAGCTTAGTGGATTTATTTGGGTAATTAATGGCCAGGCTGATGGCTGCTATGTTTTTCAGCGCCTGTGCAATAAGACACAAGAGAGAAAGATATAAAGACAAGTGAATGAGTACTCGAAGAGAACAAAGGGTGCACAAAGGCAGAATGCTAGAGAAACCATTAGGCAAAATATTGCGGCCAATTTATCAAACGGTTTCACGCACCTGTGGCCCTTGGCAAAAAGACACCCACACGCTCATCTCACACAATTATTACACTTTAGTTACTTGTGTTCTGTCCATTTCAAACGTTTTTGGCACAGTAACACACAAAACATATTTTGTTGAAACATTACAAAATCAAAAAACACAAACCACTTGTTTAGCCATAATACGTGTGCTGTTGTTATTCCAAATGGTGCTTTGGACGAGATAAAAACATTAATACCATCCTACACATTTTACTGTTATTGTACTACAACAAACATGATAATGGGGTTAATTAGCAAATGTAACTGAAATAACCCGTAACCCACACACAAACACACACACTCACTCATACACATGTACTGTACTTCTGAGCTTTGAAAGCAAAATGAAGGGACGAAGCATAACTCATAAGTCTGGTGTGAGAACCAGCACAGCTGTTTTCATGAAAGTCCTTTCTAATGTTTGCCGGTTTTAGTATAATATTTGGTTTGAGCTATCATGTGATGAGGAGTGCAAATGTTTATTTCACCAAAGGCAATTATTCCACTACTGCCAGTATAAGTGATGTGAACATAGTCTGCTTTAATTTTAGAAGTCTTACAGAGATAAGAAGAAACTATTTTCTCATAAGAAGAGGATCACTATGCAAACAAACAAACAAAGCCAACACTGTATATTTGTGCACTGCCATTCAATTTTCATGGAACGCTGCATAATGGAGTTGAGTATCTGTCATTCGAAATGGTTTGCACATAAACGTATGTTGGGCCACTGGATACTGCCATTTGTCAGAAACATTATAAAAACATTCACATTACACGTATAGCTGACGCTGTGGTTTCCTGTGCCTCAAGTGAGTTAGCGGCTTTGTGGACAAGTTAATGCATGAAGCGAAGCCATATCTTAGGCTACTATATGTGGTCAACCAACGCCTTTGTAAATCTTCTGTGACTCTCAGAATGAACACTTAAACAAGAACACATTAGCTCTCTAACTTCATAAGTGGGATTTCATCATGGGGCAAGATTTATTACAAACAGCATATTGTCTTCTAATGTCACTGACTTAAAGTTCACCCAAAATGAAAATTCTGTCATCTTATACTCACCCTCGTTTTATTTCAAACTTATATGACTTTCTTCCTTCCGCAGAACACACAAAAAATGATATTTTGATGAATTTTGTTACCTGGATCCCATTCACTTGCATTGGTTTTGTGTTCACACAATAGAAGTGAATGGGGTCCAGTGCTGTTCGGTTACCAACTTTCTTCAAAATATCTTCTTTTGTGTTCTGCAGAAGAAAGAAAGTCGTACAGGTTTGAAATAACAAGAGCGTGAGTAAACGATGACAGAATTTTCATTTTTGGGTGAACTATCAACACATCCATATACAGTACATAAACTATTGAAGCTTGGTCTGAATTCATAAAACAGCGTTTGTTCCTAGTGCCATTTAAAGGAACAGCTCACCCCAAAATAAAAAACGTATCGTCATTTACAGTTTTTAACCTTATGTCATTTAAAACCTGTATATGACTCTTACTTCAGTGGAACACAAATTTTGAGAAATGTCTCAGTGGTTTTATGTCCATACAATGAAAGTCAATGGGGTCCAGTATTTTTTGAATACCATCGTTCATAAATATCTAATTTTCTGTTCTTCAGAAGAAATTCATTCAAGTTTGGCGTGACATGAGGGCGAGTAAGTGATGAACGAATTTGTATTTTTGACTGAACTATCCCTTTAAGGTCCAATAAAACTGTGGCAGTCTTACCTGTGCCGTTCGCACTACCAGCTGTTCATTGGTAGTGAGAGCAAGAAGGTACTCCTGCAGAATGCCCTGCTCCTGATGGACAAACAAAAACAAACACAGCAGTTCAGCATCCAAACACTACGTGAATTTGACACCTTCAGCACTTGTTTGTCATCAACAAAGAAAACACTTTACTTGAACTTATCCCTTAACACTTGCAGAGAAGAAAAACTTAGCAGAGAGGCTGTCAGAGACATTATTCAAGTGCAATACCAGTTGGACAACACTGTTATTTACCAAAGACTTGCCAACACTCTTCAATAAGTTCAATAAGTGGTGTTAATCTGAGGTTTGGAACAGCACCATGCTGTTAATGACATGATTCTGAATCAAACCAGACACTTTCTAAATCACCTCTCTCTCGCTCTTCTATCTGCACTCTTCTGGGTTTCTCCCATCGATCAAAGTCTACATTCACAAAGTAAGGTTTTTGTAGTTGGAACTGTAAAGCCCAACACCACCACAACATGTGAAAAAAGGCAGAGTACTAAAAAGAACAGAGTACTAAAAAGAACAGAGTACTAAAATGTCTGAAAACATCTTCATGTGAAGATAAACTGTGGCTTTCCTGCATGCAAATCTGATTTGGTTTTCAAATCTGATTTTTAGGACTGACCATCTGCACTGTCGTTTTGCAACCTGATCCATTTGTTCAATATCTGGTGCATCTACATTGGTTGCTATAGTGATGATGCACGCGTCAGCACAATGCCAAGAGAATTTTTCATACAACCGAGAGTAGCTGTCAGCATGGAAAGCGAGAGCGGAAAACGGAATATTTTGCCTCTGCTCATACCTATTATGCTGGATTTTGATAAACAAAGCCTCTCCAAATAGCGTTAAACAGCAAAAACCTGGATACTATGACAGTAAACAGAATGAATACACAAAGCACAATTACACAGATGATTGCTGTAAGCTATTGCAAAACCTGAATGGCAAAAATGAATGCTAGCAGTTCACAGATTGTGGGTTCGAACCTTGAATGCACTTTAAGTAGTTTTGAATACAAGCATCTGTCAAATGCATAAATGTCAATGTAATGTTAAAATGTGTTCGTGTGCTAGCATGCTAGGCTAGGCATGCATTTAATATAACAACAAAGGGTAAACTGAATGAAGATAAAGAAGCAGGTCCTTCAATTCAGACGTTTCAAGAGTTGGTATAGTTAAAGGTATTGTTCACCCAAAAATGAATTTACTCAAAATCATGTCATTCCAAACCTGTACGACTCTTTTTCTTTTGCAGAACATAAAAGAAGAATGTTGGTAACCAAACAACATTGATTGGCCCCATCGACTTCCATTGGATAGACGCAAAACAGCATTTCTTAAAATATCTTCTTTTGTGTTCCCCAGAGAAAGAGTCACACAGACTTTGAAAGCCAGTTTTTGGTTGAATGATCCCTTTAAGTTGACATCTTCAGGTCACTTTTACCTCAAGGTGACTACAAAAACATTATGGCTTTAACAATATGGCTGATGGGATACATTAAACAATACAGCACTCCTCTGTCTAGTCAGACAAGTTTATATCCTTAGCGAGAGCTCATAACCAGTAAGATTGTTCTTTACACTGACACCAATTTGAGATGAACTGCACATAGACAAAACATTTCTCCACAGTAGGCCTCATATAGACTTTAGCTGAGAGACTGTCGCTTTCTGAAGGCTTGTTTTTATCATGTCAGAACACATTCTAAACCACTTCCTCTGAACGTGGGGCTTTATCATCCCTCACAAGTAAGTGTTACTACACAACTGGAGAGGAAGAGAGAACGAGTCTGAACGTCTTATCTGTTTTTTTCTTTCCACCTCATTTCCGACACTGCAAGTATGGAAAATGTACACATGAAAACTCTCCTGCAAATGCTTTTCCTCTATGGTTTAATCCAACATACCGCTATTGTCCTTCTGAAACCTCGTATCTCCATATTGCGTAATATTTTATTCTTATAGTCACCCTTTGTCATTGGGTTTTGCAAATATCTAACCAATAAAAAGTATTAAAAAGTGCTCTTCAACTCAGTATTTAATCCTTTAAAAGTACAGCCTTTTCCAATTCCGGAAAAACAGTGAATTTGGACATCCGAGGTTTTGGAAGGACAGTGTCGAAATGCAAAAATGCTTGCTAATGAACTGTTTTGTGCGATTTAACTTTGTTTGACCTTTTTTTTGTTCTTTTCTATAAGCGCACAGTATTATCAGCTCCATTGTTTAAATCCATTCCGCCTAAATTAAACCTCCATCTGGGCCGTTTCTGATCGTCTGGCTGCTGAGAAGCTTGAAATCTATCCGGTCAGTGGAGTTCTGAGAAGCCCTGTGGTTGTGGGCAGAAATTAAGTCTCTTCATAATGAGGCGAAACAGTGCCGAGCGTCGATGGGAGAAACCACTCAACGCTCTCACAGAACACTCACTCCATCCATTTTCCTGTCACTTCCCCGAGCTAATGCTCACTTAAACATCCCGGTTCCTAACCGCTTCATACTCTCGGTCCAACTTGGCTGTTAAAAGATGATTTATGCTCATAAATGGGCTCTTTCTTCCCATTCACAGGCTCAGAGAAACAAGGAAGCACCTCGATCGGTATGAATGAGGAAAGACGGGTTTACCTGACGTGGCTCTATGTAGGTATGCAATATGTGGTGTGTGCATTTCTCTTGTGTTTGGATGTCTCAGAATTAAGTGTTCTTGAGGCACATTTTGTATGTGACCAAGGTGTGTTAGTGCCCTCTAGTGGCCTGTTCTCAAGCATTCGCTACCGCACAATAATAAACATGCCATTCCTCTACTGTAACAGGAAATGCAGGAAAAATAAATGTGGCTTCAAAGTTTTCATTGGTTGAGTATGTGTCATATAATATAATAAAAAGGTCTTATTTAACAAGAGAACAACATCTCCTGAGAACATTTGCTCATGTCTCGGTTCAGGAAGATCATCCGACAGGCAAATAGTCAGGGTTGAATGTTGGATGGACGGTGACTCACCATGGCCTTGGCCTCAGCAATGAAGAAGAGCTCAGTGAGAGCACGGTGGAGAGGAAGGAGAACCGTGATGCTGGTGGGGTCTTGACTCAAACCACCTTCCATAGAAGTAAAGAGCTGCCACAGTGGCTTCAGCAGCGTAAGGTCACATCCCCTGCAAGAGAACAAAATATTCATATTCAATATTCATCATAATTCACATTATAAGTACGTGGTCGACTGATGTGCCGTATCATATTTCACGTTCAAAGGGCAGGTGGCCATTTGCATGCGCTCCACCACACGTCCATCTCTTTACTACTCTTACACATGCCCTTGTCTGTCGATGATGATGTAACTGTGTCCAAACGCCATGCAAAGCACTCTGACATGTGACCTTGTTGCCATGGGAACAATCAAGGCAGAAAGCCACTGTCAGATGCATTATGCAAAAGCTTTGTTAATCAGAATACTCCACCAACCAAAAACAGGGGTTGATATACAGCCGTGGTTTTAAGGAAACCCACCAATGAGATATTATAGTTATTATTTGCATCTGGCCACTTCCTACAGTATGATGTCATCAAATTCGGTTGACACCAGCAGTTTCGTAAGTTTTGTTTTACAACCTCAACTCTCTACAAAACACGAATACTATAATAAGTACATCACAAAGAGATAAAGGGTGCTTGAAGCTTGGTAAAACTGGTTCAAGGTCCACCTGCAGTTCACAAAGTACAGAGCAGACATGACAGAACCAGTTTCACGAGGAAAGGTGCTAACTCATCCGTCTAGAATAGTGGGACGGGTGTAAGAATTGAAGGACAGTGTCTGCAATTTGTTGATTTCATAAAAAAACGAATAGATAAGACATGGATCAACTTTTAAAGGGACCTAAAAGGCGCACACCATTGAGACGGACACTGTAGAAGCCGCAGTAGCAGGTGAACAGCTTTCAGCCTCTGGTTTCCTGTTTGACGACAGGCCACGCCCACCTGCCACTCCCAGATGTCGTAAAGCGGAAGGTGAGTGAGGGCTTGCTCATCAGCTAGCATCTGCTTCAAGATCTCAAAACCTAGATTAAAACAAATACATTTTAATCATTAGTTATCATGCAAAGGAAATTACTTTCCAAATGTAAAACCGTGTTGAGAACAGACATCAGACATCTAAGCCTGAACATGCCGGACTGTTTCATTCGGTTTATTTACCTCGCCAAACCTCATTTGGGAACAAATAAATGAGCTGGCAGACCCTATAAAAGACCCACTCCTTCCATGGCTGGAAAACCCATTTGATATTGCATTACGGAATAATAGTTTCAGGAACAGAGCAGAAGGTGCACGAGTCTATAAAGTCTTTGATTAAAAGGCGGATAAGACGCAGGCGAGGAGCTCACAGCGACTCGTGACCCAACACTGACAGTTGTGATCAATCACCCGCTCAAAAGACTTGCGAAGGTGGGCGACCATGTTGTGGGTGAGAATTTAGTTTACCTCTGCTGTGCCATCTATTAAGTACAATGGAGTTCAATCAGTTTCGAACGGACTGTTTTGGGTAAAATCTCGGCATCCGGAGACCGGAAGGTTAATAATACCACCAGTAAAATAATTGCTTTCAAAAAGGATTCTCGTATAGGACACTGACATTGGATCCCTTAAAGATTTTATGAACAGAAATATGAGTCCTGAATTAAATGATGGTACTGTTGATGCACTCTGAATGAAACCGAAGGAAAATAAAATGTTTTTGATGGTTTAGATGATTATCTAGAGGACAGTAAACAGACATGTGGGAGATGACAGTAGATGATAAAGCAAACGTTGGCTAGAGGACAGCAGAGTCAGACATCAAGAGAAGTTGAGAGTCTGTAAATAAATGAGCTGTATACGTACCGGTCTGGAAGCGCCCTCGATGGCCACCAGTCACAGTGAATTTGTAGCCCCATTCTGTGTTACTCATATCTGATATAAACCTGTAGTAAACTGTGTCCCCTACAAGAGATAAGAAGAACGCATTTACATTCTATTCATTCTTCCTTGTACCTATGCTTACAGTGTACATCAGCACATTTATGTCATAGGGCTGCTTCACAACGCAAAAAATATTTTGGCCAATTGAGATTTATTTAACATGTATTTCTTGAATTGAAAAACATGTCTTTTTAACAGTAGATTTAACTACATAAATCTACTAGATAAAAAAACATATATAGTATAAAATATAGTATTTATATTATAGTATTATATAAAGTATAAATGCATACATTTAAAAAAATGTATGCATTTATACATGAAAAATAAATACATAAATAAATAAAAATCATTTATATCAAAATAAATTAAACTTAAAGGGGTCACATGACAGGGCTAATATGAATATTATCGTTTGTTTTAGATGTAATGCATTGTTTATACACTATTTAAGGTTAAAAAACGTTTTATTTTCCACATACCGTGCATGTTTGTATCTCCTCTTTGCCCCGCCTCTCTGAAACACGCAGATTTTTTACAAAGCTCATCGCTCTGAAAAGCGAGGTGTGCTATGATTGGCTAGTTAACCAGTGCGTAGTGATTGGTCGAATACTGCAAGCGTGTGACGAAAATGTAACGCCTCTTACCATATTCGGAACATCATGTTCCAAAGCAATTGTACTGACAGGTACGGCCACCTTACTTGCGTATACATTTGGGCGGTCTTAGTCAAATCATACCAAGAACTGACGTAGATTTGTGGGGGTGCGGTTACACGAGGCATTTCAGGCAGATCTGGGTGAGCATTCGCCTTTAGATAGAATGCATCTTTTGTTCCGACACTTAAATTTTTGCAATTTTATGAGTCTAATACATGCACGGGCAACTTATAACACACCAAAGACACAGAAAAACACGTATTCACGCCATATGACCCCTTTAACTAACTAAACCAAACAAGCCGCAGCCTCTGGACAGTTAGTTAGGGAAGGAGTGTACCTCTTAAAAGAAACGGGCGTGCTGACAACGGAATGTGGTAAATAATTGTTTTACCTAGATTATTTAGTTTTTTGTTATTATCGGAAGCCAAATTGAAAAAAACGGAAAATAAATTAAGATTAATTGCACATCCCTAGTGTGTTATGGGGTGTGCATTCTGATGAAACAGGTTTTCCTGTAGCTCAGTGGTTAGAGCATGGCGCTAGCAATGCCAGAGTCATGGGTTCGATCCCAGGGATTGCACATACTCAGAATCAAAATGTATAGTATAATGCAATGCACGTTGCTTTGAATTAAAGCATCTGCCAAATGCATAAATGTAAATGTAAACGAAAAAAATTGCAAACTAAATCACAAACATTGTATTATCTTATAGATGTTTTACTAATGCCCAGTCTTTTGTATATGAAATTGAACATTTCTGTATGAACTGGAATGGATCCATACGTTTTATAGATGATTTTTCTCTGGATTTCCAACCAAACATGCCATACTCTCACCTGGAATCTCAAAGTCTGTCCATTTCTGATGTGAACCACTGAAAGTGTGCATGTCCTGAAGAAAGTCACTGGTGCTGGCCATCAGAAGCTCATCGCATCCTTCCTCTGTGTGACAGCGCGAGTCAAACTTCACGGACAGGTAGATCGCCCCGGGAATGTGCACCTTATCCTGAAACCAGAAGGAACGACACTCAGCGGGGAACACTGTTGGCAATCATTGTCTTTATTGAAAAAACTTGAAAAAATAAATAAAAATCCTGAGATGGTTTCTGAGAAAAAGTATACCCCAAAGTTTGTGTTGTTGTCTTAGGGGTGCTTGGATTCCCGGACTTGCACTGCCATCCCAGGCTCCTCCATAAACTGACACGCTGTCAGTGACAGATTACCCAGCATGCTCTGGCTGCAGCCCCTCAGAACCTTTTGCAAGATCTGACACACAACATAAAAAAACTGTAAGCTCACATCCAGTACTTTAAATGCAAAGAAGAAAAGCTACAGATCCACACATTCCTCTCACCTTCTCCCACATTGGTCTTTCCTCCAGCTGCATGAGCATGTCCAGTATGTACGCCATGTGTGAAGCTCCGCTCAGCTCCAGGTCTTCCTCTTTAATGGAAGTGTCAGCGGGCCAGTCAGCCAGCAGCGTGGCCAACACGTGCCGCGCATACAGGATGGCGATGGCCTCATTCACCTTAAATAGGTACTGTCGTACTGCTTTGTTGCTGCGCGCGTCCAATTCTTTGTGCAACAGAGCCGAGCTTTTAGTGCGACGCTGTTTGGCGTAACTCAGCTGCAGGTCGCTCTCAGTGTTTGTGATGAGCTTCTGCGTGACCACGTTTGTTTCTTCTGTGGCTTTTTCACACCTGGTGGGTTTAGACTGAAGGTCAAAGTGAAGTGATTAGCTTTTGACCTCAAAATGGATAGATTTCGTGGTTAAACATGTTGCTCGGTCTTACCACACAGGGCACGACGATTATATCTGTATCTACTGCCTTAGTGCTTCTTTCCTCAGACCGAGGTCTTTTAGATGGTTGCCACTTCTGTGCCAGCATACGAATTGTCTCGTCGGTTTTGATAGCCTCACCGTCAAACCTGAGATATGATGAGATGTGGAAGCATTTCGTGTTTTTTACGTTATACCACTACAGTCTATAATATGTTATGCACAATATACTGTATCTGTGGTTGTGTTCGCTTATCATATAATATTTGTTACTGTGCAACAGGAATTATAAAGAGTATCTCACCTCTTCTGCACTTCAAGAAAGAAAGAGTCTGTCCTTTTCATCTGAAGCTCATACATGGCTCTCAAGATATGCAGTGGGGCGTTAAGTGCATCATGGGTAATCTGGAAGTAAAAGAAATATCAGTAACACTTGACAATAAGGTGCTTCTTGTTAACAATTAGTTAATGCATTAGCTAAAATAAACTTACAACGAACAATACTAAAAGAGCATTTATTAATGTTAGTCCATGTTAATTTCAGAATTTACTAATACATTATTAAAATCAAACATAGTCACTGCTAACATTAGTTAATGCACCATGAATTAACATGAATAACTGTGTTGACATTAGCATTACCAGGGATAAATAAATACTGAAAAACAAAATTGTTCATTGTTTGCTAATGTTAGCTAGTGCATTTAATACTATTAACAAATAGCACTTTATTGTAAAGTTCTACTGTCTTTTTAACACTGCCCTAACATCACAGACGCCAACAAAAAGCAACAATTCAAACATTTTTAGGTTACCTGACTGATTTAAAATGTTGAAAATAGGGGTGTCACAGTATACCACCAGTATTGACAATAACTTTGATAAAAAAAAAACAGGTTTACCAATATTGTGCTAATTTTACACATATCGTAATGTAAACTATTCAGCAACACCCATAAAAAAATTCTGCCTTAAGAGTCACAATCTCTTGGGTACAAACCCTCTCTCTGCCTCCAGAAACATGTATTTTGAATGTGCCATAGTTGAAAAAAATTTGGTCAATTTTCTAAACTTTTAATTGTCATACTAAGTGTTAAGCCCGTGGCATACTTATTTTTGTTTACGTGTACGCGAATGCACAGCCTTGCAAAGTACACTTACTTTGAATCACAATACACATGGGTTTTGACGCATGCGCATTACGACATATTGCAATACCTCTCTGGGCCTATAGGGGTCAGGTTTTCTTCAACTACCTTGAATTGACGCTCCCGGGAAATTCTGGTAAATACAGGAAATACTGCAAGAAATAGAATGCGCATGCGCGACCTGTGCTTACTATGTACACGAGGTACAAAATTCCAGTGGTGCGCGTACAGTACACGCGTAATATTCTGATGACGAAACTTACATCACACGCACTTTACGCTGTCCCTCGCGTACGTGTAAAACGGAAACTATACCTCCGGTTTAAAGGCCTCAAATCTTAAATACATTTTAAACGTCTTAAGATGAACATTCTGTCATCATTTACTCACCCTCTTGTCATGTTAAACCTGTATGACTTTCTTTCTGCGGCAGAACACAAAAGATGACATTTTGAAGAAAGTTTGTAACCAAACAGTGGCGGCACCCATTCGCTTCTATTGTATGGACACAAAACCAATGCAAGTAAATGGGGGCCAGTTAACAACATGGATCAAAATATCTTTTGTGTTCAGCAAAAGAAAGAAAGTCTGAAGTCAGGTTTGAAATGACAAAAGGGTTTAGTAAATGATGACTGAATATTCATTTTTTGGTGAACTATCACTTTAAGGTCAGTTAAAGAACAGATGATGATTTAGCATGCCGAAACGACAGACAGAAGATGAATGTTTACACTCCGACCTGAAAACACATCTTAGTCTCTTCATCCAGCCCTTCAAGCGGATCCGGTCGGTTTGGATCCACATCGTCTGCGCAGCAGCTGGAGTGATCCGAATCGTGCTCCTTCTCTTTTCCCTTTTCTCCATCCGTCTCTGTGTCTCCGTCCTCCGCCATAGAGTGGATTTCTCGTTTGGATGAGTGCAGCATGATAGAGAGAATCTCCAGGTCTCGCAGAAGCCACATCTTGCTGAAGCCTGTGCCCTTACTGCACTTACGGACCAGGAGCTGCATAAGACCAGAGCCTTGAGTGGCGTCCTGGGCCAGAGCCACACCATGCCTCTGCGTGAGACAGCAAGACATACGTTAATGCAAGAGATAAATATTAAACCAAGTTGCAATTGGACATTTTTAAGTAGGAAATGTTCAGAGTTAATGTTATTAACGACACTACCATAACATCTGCGTGAATCTGAGGAAAAGTGACTGCATACATCATTAAAAATGTTACTTTGTTATAATGTACATAAGATTTTGACTTCAAATGTTCAGCTAACTTTTATACTATATCAAATATTTAAATCCAGTGTCTTGCATACCTTTAGTGTGTTGTAGAGTCCCTTAAGAGCGAGAGATAGCACCCAGGTGGCCTCCACAGCATCTTGGGCACTGCTCTCCACCCCCACTTGCAGAAGGTGACTGACGATGGAGATGAAGTTCTTCAGGTATTGACTCAGGTGGGCCGAGGTAGGGGATGCCGCTCGGCCCTCAGACTCTACATCACTGCCAGTGCTGCACTCATGTGCCTGGACTAACTGGTAGTCTTTCACTGAGAAGAAATATTCGAGAAATAAGGATATAGCAAGTACACTTGCTACTACTAATGTCCGAGTGATCATGGGTCATTTCAATTTGGCCAGATGCATTAACATGGCGAATTTGCTGTTCCCGCACCTGTTCTCCTCTTCCTCGTCTTCACGTCCACCACAGCCGCTCTGTTCTTCTCAGTGAAGTGTTTAAGGAGAATCATGTTATGCTTTTCGTTGGCGTTATCTATGAACACAGCCTGAGTCCCCATACACAACACCTGAAATGAGAAGACGCCCGGTTAAAAGCATATATTTTTTTAATTTACATAATCAAATAGGATTGTTCACATTAGGGCTGAAGATATAGCTGCATGCACCGACATAACAATGCTTTGTTAAAGATTACAATGATTTACATATATTTTTGCTAAAGCATTATAATGCACAAGACTAGGTATTTTTGAGTGACGATGCAATTAATTACTGAATCACAATTTTGAATCCGATTCAGCGTAATGGAAAGTTTGAACTGATCCACAAAAATGAACTAAACTTACAGTCTAATGCTGCTTTTTCTACTGAAGATTAAATACGAGTTTAAAGAAATTATATCATCTCAATATTCTTCAATTTGGGTCATTTACATTTAGTAATGTTAACAAATGAGGTAAACAATAGAAGCAATTGGAACAACATAAAGACAACAAAAAGCATAAGTGCAGTAAAAACTTCATATCGGCAGCAGTAATTCAACACATTCCTCTTGGCTATATTATTTTCGTGGGTGTGTGACATCTTCATACCTCAGGGAAGCCCACGAGCACCAGCAGCGTGAAGAGATTGGTTCTTTTGAGTTGCCGCGGTAACTGTTGGATGCAGTGATCTGTGAAAGATGCCACAACTCCACACCACTGAGGGCAAACGTTCAGGTTCCTCAAAATGTCTGCCACCGAGCAAGCCCAATCCAAACCGATACGGCTAGCAACACAAAGATGGGTGTAACAATACCTTGCAAAGATACATATATCATATTTTTTATGTTTTTTTAAAGTGGGTTCTGTTCGAGCATCGTGGTCCCTGTGTCATGATCACATAGGCTACCAAGTCACCGCAGTACCAACTGTAAAATGATCATTTAGTTATATACTCCTTAAATTATACATCATATCTTATTAACTAGCATTCATTTTCTTGACTGACATGTTTTCTTTGATCTAAAGGCACACGAGTGTTTGAAATTTGTTGTTTGAAGAAAGGAATGATGCTTGTGCCTACATATTAATTTCTTTCGAAACGAAACAAGATTTCATTATAACTGTTTTCAGAATGGACAACTTGGACTGAACAATGAAGAGAAAGCAGTCAACATGTAACTCTTTCAAACTGTTTCAAAAAGCATCTCAAAAAATTACATTTTTTTTACTAATTCTGGGCAAAGGGTGTTTACTTTCAAGATGCTACAATATAACATCGTTTCAGTCACAACAAAATGATTACCCATGATTCCCTTTATCTCATTCTACAGTTTTGATGAGTTTTCTACTATTCTAAAATTTGGAGAAAATATAAATAAAACAACATCAATTCTATGATCCTAAACATTCAAACTTTAATGTACATAATGTATTATCAATGTTGCATATTACAAAAAGATTACAATAAACTACCTGTCCAGACACACTGCACCCAGACTAAAGAGCAACTGAGTGGTCTTCCAGCCCTGCACATCAACAGCTGCTACATCTCCCGGGGTCAGCAGCTCAAATTTGTCAGTCAGTGCCTCAGTCACAGCCGCATCAGCTTCATGTGGAGAGATTCTCAGCAAAAGCTGCCCCAGAAGCCCCAGAGTTAGGTGGTATGTTTCATTCAGACAGCCAGCATTTGAGATGACCACCCGAAAGAGCAATGGCAGAATAGGACTCAGACTGGACAAAGATTGTGTGGTGCCCTACAGGGGTCAAAGGTAACAGATTAAACGCGTATAAAAGACTGTGGTTTGATATAGGAATGCGGGACGAATTACTTTGTATGAACTAAGAAATAATCTATAAAAAGGGCACAATGAAACTTGAAGCTTGTGTTTACTGGTTTGGCTGGTGGCAACATGGCTGCCAACAATCCCAGAATTCTCTCTCGGGAGCATTCAGCAAACACGTGTTCCTGTAGGGGTCCTCTGGCTGTCTTCTCCTGGTCTTTATATGCGTCCATGTTGTCTGAAATAGGAGATGTGATAGTGTCTCCACTTGATTCTGACAAACACAACATGAAAAGCAAATATGAAAAATAGACGATCTTTAACTTTCAAAGGTACAGTGGCCTATATGAAATTTAGCGGCATCTAGTGGTGAGGTTGTGAATTGCAACCAACAGCTCACTCCCTCTCCCTTTTGAAGCACCAGGGTGGTTGAGACAGCACTAAGATGTCGTCACATTTACGTTTCTTTGCTGAAGAGATAACGTATTTACAAAATGCGCTCTGTAGAGCAGTTTGTCCGCTTAGGGCTACTGTAGAAACAACAGGGTGAATTCCATGTTAGGGGACCTGCGGTGCATGTAAATAGAAATAGCTCATTCTAAGGTAATAAAAAAATAACGCTTTATTACGCAAGATCTTTATACACCTTTGAAGACATAGTTATGTATATTATATTGCATTTATGTATATTTTATTACATCTCTCTCAGTCGATTACACATTGGACCTTTAAAGATGATATACCATAATTTAACAACAACATAACTTTGATTAAATGAAAGGTCAAACATTTCCTGCAATAAACACCAGTATTTGCTGCTACTATGGGGTATTTACCTCCGACTCCAGGCGACAATGTTTCCTCACTAGACACAGAAGGTGTCTGACTCGCACTGGACGAATCGAATGTGTCCTGAGAGACTAGCTTCCTTCTCTTCTTTTCCTCTACCTTCTCCTCACCCTCTACTCCGCCATCTTTCTTTAGGGACAAATAAAAAAAGTTGTTAAATATTGCCCAACATTTAGTTTAAATGACCTCATGAACCTTTTAAAGGAAGAGATCGCTCAAAAATGAAGATTCGGTCATTATTTGCTCACTCTCATATTATTTCAAACCTGTATGACTTCTCCCATGGAACACAGTATGGAAATGGTCAAGAATGTTGACAAAGTCTGTCAACATACAATGGAAGTCAATTTATCTCATTCTGTGTTCCTCTGAAGAAAGAAAGTCATACGGGTTCAGAAAACGTGAGGGCGATGCACTGTCCCTATGATACACTGGTGTCAAAAAGTAACTGACTCTGTCTGTAGATGGCGGCGGTGAGCAGATGGCTGTGGTGCTGCTGGGCAGAGATGAAGTGTCTGCGCTGCTGATGTCTTGAGAGGAGCCGGGTGTTTGGGGACACATTTCACTCTCTGTGGCCGATTCATTCGATGAAAGCAGAGACAGCAGGGCAGAGGCTCTCAGACCTACAGGACCACACAGAGACACTGATTCGAGGGGTGGGCAAAACCCATGGGGATGTTGCTTTTGTTACAAGCTCACAGTAAATGAACAGATAATGTGAATACAATGTGTCTCCCACCTTTCCCAGTCTGTCCCTTCAGCAGGCACTCATTGATGAGGTCAGAGCAGCGGGTTTGCAGAGCGCTAGCATAACCCAGGGTGACATCGTCTAGAGGTTCTCCCTCCTGCTCTCTCTC
Source organism: Triplophysa rosa (assembly GCF_024868665.1). Classification (NCBI taxonomy): domain Eukaryota; kingdom Metazoa; phylum Chordata; class Actinopteri; order Cypriniformes; family Nemacheilidae; genus Triplophysa; species Triplophysa rosa. Next base: position 23,486,007 of record NC_079891.1, read on the forward strand.
GCTGACCAGCTCGGAGGTGAACAGGGCGAGAGCGGCGAACAGAAGCCAGGAATAGTTGTGTATGTAGGGCTGAATCAGTCTGTGACGGTCACTGATGCGGATGGTGACCATAGGGTATACAGTGATGCGATGGGTGGGAAGATGGCTAGAGAGGGAGGAAAAGAGCAGTGATGTCATTAATGCTGCTACACTTTCTAACAAATAATTTTCTTTGTATTTTGAACCATATGCTTATTAGTTAAAAAAAAAAAAAAGAATCAAAATATACATAAAAAATATACTGTATGGTTATAAAACGTACTGAATTGTTAAGCACCAGCCTCATACCCATAGTGCTAAACAATTATTAAAATTATAATTAAAATATATAAATTAAAAATGATTAATAAAATGAAATGCAACATAAAACTCTTTAAAAACCGTGTTAAAAGTTAAAAACGTGTGAATGCTTTAATAAAATAGTGCGTTTTACCTGTCTGGGTATTTTTTGGCATTGTAACAGCCAAAGCACAGGTCGAAGTCCTCGCAGACGTTACAGTTTATCCTACTGCCCACAATAAGGCCCTGGCAGTGGTCACAGGCATATTCCATGTTCACCATCTCATGGTCATCCTCGTGACCTTCTGGTTTAGCACCACCTGAACGGAAACAACAGAGCCATTAAAGGGATAGTTCACCCAAAAATGAAAATTCTTATTGTCTATTCAAACCTGTATGACTTTCTTCAAAATATGTTTCGTGTTCTGCAGAAGAAAGAAAGTTGGAAACCAAACAACATTCGCACTCATTGACTTCCATTGTATGGACACAAAACCACTGATGCGTTTCTCAAAATATCTTGTTTTGTGTGTTTCACGGAAGAAAAGTCAAATACATGTTTTTAATAACATAAATGTGACAGAAATTTTGACAGAAACGTTTTGGGCAAACTATCTACTATCTACTGCTGCCTGTTATAAAATATAGACTTGTCTTGTGAGCTTGTTTATGGAACCAAGCTACTTGAGGCAAAAGGAAAAAAAAGAGATGCATCTGAAATGGTTTGGCTTACTGAGGAAGCAGGTCTTGCACAGATCCATATCTGTACACTGAAGGCACCTGTAGCGATGCCACGGAGCAATGCGCTCGCATCCGTCACATGAGATCTCTACATTCAGCAGGTCACAGTAGCGTGCAATGAACATGTGCATCTGAAAAGATCAAAGTCAGTAGATAAAAATAAACAATACAAATGTTAATGTTAGCTGGTTATTATAACAAAATAAACTACCTTCAGGATAATACAAAGCCCTTCTGCTTCATGTCATACTTCTGTCACGTATACAGTTTTGCAAAAATGACCGACCGACTTACACAAGTAGAGCTACACAGTCAAATCTCAGAAAAATTGAGCTGCTGAGATGAATATTTAAAGGGGGTGTAATCATTTGTACAGTACATTATCCTATTAATTACACTGTTAATTACCACATAAATAAACAAAAGGCTTAAAATATTTATACATTTTACAGATGGAGATTTGCATTAACAGTACAAAATGAATGTGGCACTGAATGTGGCAAAAATGCACTGTTCATCTGATGCCTTTTCTAAAAGACAGAGAACTTCAACCAGATGTACTACCTGGTAAGTGTTTGAGACCAAATTAGTGTCAAATATTTGCTCTGGTGACTATCTGTGTTATGATGAGGCATTCATGTGAGTGCTGACATTTGCCTGTGTTTGCTGAGCTCAAATATTAAATCAAAACCTCATGATCTAAGCCTAAGGTTTCCAGGAACATGGTGACACTTGTTTTTCAAAAGACACAACACGCATTAATATTAAGGTTTCACCTCCATTTACGTTTGTTTTATTTACTTACATTTACTCTACAATAAAGAGCAATTGGCCTTTAGTGTTCTTTTCAGACATTGTTTTTATTGTAAAACCATTTATTTGTAATGGTAAAGAGTGCTGGATATATCGTTTTTGCTAGTGATGTTTGTACCTTTCTCTTGTCCTCCACTGAGGCCTGGCCGATCTTGTCAAACCATTTCTCAAACATGCCATCCAAACACTCGTCCATCCATTCACAGTTCCTCTCGTAGTCTGCTATCTCATCCTCCTCTTTCCACTGACTACATCACAACACAACCAAGAGGAAGATATTAGACATGTCAAATTAAACAATAGACACATTGAAGTTTCACAGATGCAAAATTAGGTATAGCTTCATTTTGTAAGACCTAATACTAGTGTCATAACAACAGCTCACGAAATGCATCCCAAAAATCGGCAGAATTTGATGTAATATGCAAAAAAGGTAATAATGGATTCTGACAATGCTGAAAACTAAATTTGAAAACAGACCTTTTTATTTATTGTAAAAAAGCTTATATGTACTGTATATATTACACAAATTAAAATCCTTCATAGCCTGTATGTCTGCCTGTATGCAAAAATAAAAACAATTATTGTGTAATCGAAAATTCCTATAAAATTAAATTAAAAAAGAAAATAAATAAATACTATTTACTTTGAGTTTACATGCTTAAAGAAATGTTACGAATAAAAAACAATACTTTTCGACACATTTTTCATTATTATACAATATTCGTTATCTTTTATTTGCATAATAACAGAATATATATATTTATAAAAATCAACCTCAAACTTAAAATGATAGTTCACCCAAAAATGAAAATCTTTTTTTCAATTTCTCTCAAGTTGTTGCAAACCTGTATCATTCTCTTTTTCGGTTGGACACAAATCAAGATATTTGGAAGAATGTTAGCAATTTACAGTTCTGGGACAACACTAATAGTAGGAAAAATTATGTATAATTTTTTTGTTATGTTGAACACAAAAGAAATTTTTTTGAGGAATTTAGGAAAGCAAACAGCTCAAGAGCACCTCTGACTACCGTTTTCCCCCCACTATGGTAACCAATGGTGTCCCAGAAATGTCAGCTGCTAACATTCTTCCAAATATCTGCAGAGAAATATCTGTTCAACCGAACAAAGAAATTCATACAGGTTTGGAACAACTAGAGGGTGATTAATTTATGACAGAATTTTGAGTGAATTATCCTATTAAGGTTAACCAGTCATGTGAGACTGTGGTTTACTGGTTTCTGATTCCTTTGATTCTGTGCACATACCTGATGGCAATGTCATGCACACTGATGTTTTCCTGAGACATGGTGAGCAGAAGATCAGGCAGTTTGATGTCCAGAAACAGTGACAGATCTTCTGCTTCCCAGCTCATATCCAGTAAATGCAGCAAGCACGTCTGCACACATGACAGGGCAGGCAGCAGGACCCTGAGGACATCAGAATATATTTGGAAATCAGATACCAACACGTAAACAGCCATGTCAACAGGAATTTGCGATTATGATATAGAATGGCAATGTTTAGAGCGTAACAGAGGTAGAACGCACTTTTCATTCAATGCATTGAAGCCCTGCACCGCCTCCACTAACATGAGCACTAACAGATGATATGAGTGTCTGACCAGCTCCCTCATCTCCTTTCCACTTCCCGCCATCTGAGAGAAGTAACTGAGAAAGAAAAATGGGGTTATAATATTGATATGATATCTGTATCAGAAATGACCACAGCTACAGATTTTATGGCAAGGGCCATACTTGGTGAAATCTTTCTGACATGCCAAAAGTTCCTGAAGAAACAGGATACAGGGAGCCTGGAAGAGGTGCGATTTCCCCAGGGTGAGTATGCACTGCTGAATGATCTCCAGAACCTCTCACACGCTCAGTGCCTGGGCCTTTTTCAGGGCAAGAGTATGAAGAACACTGCACACACAGAGAGAGCGAGAAAGAGACATTTCATTATAGCTCATCATGGAAACGCTACCATACACAGCAAGGTGCAAAACTCTATAACCAAAACTTCATTCATGGGCCAATACCTGCTTTCACTGATAACCATGTCCTTCATAAAGCTGAGAATGTGTTTGAGAATAGGGAAACGCTCTTTAACAGGCGGCGCCATGCGAGGTTCCTCCAAAGACCGTAAGGAAAGGAGCCTCAGGCGTCCCCGACTGAAAGGTGCTTTACGTGGGAAGACTAACGGAGATGTGGGCTCTCCTATTTGAGACTGAAGGCTTTCGGAGGATCCTCCGGAAACCTGTGTACTGACACTGCTGGAAGGCCCGGCCTCGCCTGATGCAGAGAAGCCCAGGTCCTGTGCCCGGGGAGCGAGCCCCGTGGGTGTCGCTGCTTCTGTGCCCTCGGGGGTCTGCGAGATGGAGGGAGAGGGGCTGGGCTGGAAGTCTGCTTCGGATGTGGAAACGGATCGGAGAAGATGAGCAGCGCAGGCGCCCTCTTCTGGTTTGGAAGCTTCTTGTTCTGGAGAAGAGTTTCCACCAGTTGGGCTGAATTTAAAGAGGAACAAACTTCTACTGATGCAGATCTCAGCTGGAAGAGAGAGAGAGAGAGAGAGATGAAAAAATAAAACCTAGTCAGACAATCGTTTTTTTTATTGTATTGTTGCAATACTAACCAAGTGACTCCATCGTAACCTCATTCTGTCCTTCCTCTTTTTCCGCTGGTTCATTCATTTTACCCACAAGGTAACGCTGTTTCATCTCCAACTATCAAAGAGGACAAAAAATGGTAGGAAAGGACTTTTTCAAATGTATTTGAGTTTTAGAGAAGTTATTTTGAAAGCACAATTTACACACCATCCATGTTCTGATGCTGTCGGCCAGGGAGTAGACCTGCAGGATGTCTTCACTAAGACCGCTCTGACCGTTTTTAGATACTAAATGGAGAAGAAAATATCTAATCAAGTCTAAAAACAAATAGTGTTGTGTGGTTACATCATAAAATGAATGAATACTGAATTACCAAAGCTCCTGAGACTATGGTGAAGCGCAGGTGTGTGATACATCATTGCCCCCCACGTGGCATTCACAGCCTGGTCCACTTTTGATCCCGCAGCAATCTCGTTTCTGATTGGCTGCTTCTTGCAGGTCATCATAAGAGCTCTCATGAGCTCTGTCCTGCCGTCAGAGGCATCCTGTGAAGGATCCCAACTTGAAAACTCCCTCAAGAACTCCACCAATTCATCTGCTGAAGGAGATGATGCTTCCTGTAGGCCACATTTTACAGATGAATGTAATGAAGTGAGTACAGCTGATGATTTAGACAACACACGCACACACTTTTAGACCGTCACCTGATCAGTGTCTGCGCTGGGCGCATCTTTGGGAAACTGACTCAGACCATGTCTGAACACAGGCTTCCAGAGAGGAGAAGACAGCACATGGTTCATCACGCCTGCAGGCAACTCCTTCACTCCGCGGATCTCTTCGTAAGGAAGACAAGATTGATATAATTATAAGTAAATTTTCGATACAAAAGATAGATCCTAGTCGTTGCCTTAATAAACTGGATAAACATGGTAGGAACATACGTAAGTAATAAGGCGCATCTCAGTCTTGGCACAATTGTAAAGTGTTTGTATTCTTACCGTAAGGTGATTTTAAAGCCATTGTGCGTGAGGCCAGACGACCCATCAGTCTGGACACAAGCAGCTGCATGTCAGAGGTCCAGGACACGGTGACGTCTGGCAGGCCGTACGCTGTCACAGTGAACTTGTAACCCCACTCGTTATTACTGCTGTCTGAGTGGAAGAGAAACTGCAGCTGGGGACCCGCTTTAAAGGTCACTTTCTGAAAAAAAAAAAAAGATATATTTGCATTATTTTATACGGTAGTTTACTATTAATCTAATTTATGTTTGTACAATATAATGCTGTTTTATTTCTTTAAAAAATGAGAATGCATAAAACATACAAAATCTAAAGTAAAAACCCATTCAGCTCTATTAATCATACATAAGGCTTATTTTTATTATTCAGAAATACAATAAAATCCTTAAGCCAATAAACTGATACCAAACAAAAAAACAATAAACCTGTGCAGACTTAAAGAAGTCCAATAAGTTAACAATTAAAATGTGTCACATCTACATTATCATCCAAGTAGTAATACTCTCATTAACATTTCTCGCACCTTTGGCCATTTCTCTGTGCCAACTTTCATGTCATATCTCACTTTTCCTCCTCTAGCATCAGTGAACTCCAGATAGTCGTATCTACAAAAAAAAATCAATGAGTCTCAAAGCAATGACAGTATAATTAATTTTTGCTGTAAGTCAGCTATTGCCAGAAGGTGGCAGCAGAACATTTTAGAATCAGATCTTCCACCTTTTCTCTGTTTCACAGCGTTCATCGAACTCCACCTCAAAGGACGTGGCTCCAGGACAGACGAAAATGGTGGTCTCATGTCTGCTGTTCTCATAGTTATGAGGGGACTCCATGTTCCACGTCCTCAACACGACAGGCTGCTGAGTCTGCTGAGAGCCTTCCATATCAACCTACAGCACAAAAACCCTTTTCTTCACTTATTCACTTACAGGTCAATACATTACCTTTTTAAAAATGTGATAAAAATGATTACAAATCTATTTCTTTTAAAGGATCAGGTCTCCACAAAATAATAATCTATTTCTCACACTGGAATCTGGAGATTTCAGACTACAGGTGTTTTCTTTTTTCAGTCCCTTTTAAGTGTTTATATATACTATGTATACTTGTTTATGTATACTTTGGGATGCTTTTCTTTTGAAGCAACATAAAATCATGTACATTTTGCATGAACTATGCTTTTAACTGTATTTACCTGAGTGCAAATACCTGAACATGTCGAAATGCCTTACATCAACATTTATGCAATTGGCTGATGTTTTATCCAAAGCGATGTACAGTGCATTCAAGTTGTACATTTTATCAGTATGTATGTATTTCCTGGGAATCAAACCCATAGCCTCTGTGCTGCTGGCACATTGCTCTACCAGTTAAGCTACAGGAACCAGCACACAGTGGACTGACCTTACAGAAGATCTCCTCTGTGTCGTTGGCCAGATTCTTCAACAGGCCTGCAAGAGGGTAGAATCTCCTCAGCAGCACACAATGAGGAATATCCAGAGCACACAACTCCAACAGAAAGATTGTCTGCGACAAGACACAATACAAACACCACATTGGGTCAAAACACACTTCAAAGATCACAGTGCTTTTAATCATAGACTGTGATTATTAGTCTACGCGCAAACAGAAAACTGTTCTGATTGGCTGTATTTAAAGTCCCAGAGAAATAAAAAATGACAATGCCTATTTTTTCATGAAATACTGCAGCGTTTATTGTAAATAGTTTATCAATGTGGGTCATTCTCTTTTTAAAATTTGTGTGCCCTCATAATCTTGAGTTAAAATCTGAAAATGCACTTCCTTTCTGTAATGACTATCTATCTTAAATGACGTAAGTTAGACGGCTTGGGCGGAGCATCCATTAACTCTTCCCCTTCAACTGTCAGTCTGCTACCAGTTCCATTTCAAAATGCAACAGCTGTATTTATACATCCAATCAAGTCGCAGAGAAAGACGAAAGCCACGCCCACAATTTTTCTCATTAGAAATTCCATTTCACTCGGAAATGTGTCAAAATACGGAAGTAAAAACGATCGCAACTTCGGGTTCACAGGGACTTTAATGTTCATGATAGTGTCATGCCACACCCCAGGACGCTTGCTATAACACAGCAAGTGTGTGTATAATCATACATTCATGGCATTAACGGTCAGTGTCCTCGAGCAGATTCTAATCAAGTGGCCGTCTCGTGATTTATCATGGGAAATAGTGAGCGAGCTATGAGTGTACATCGACTGTACACTCAAAATCAGAGTGCATTGTGGATGAAAAAAGAGTGAACAAATGTAGAGAATGAAGTAGTTTACTCAGGTTTTGGACACCACTACAAAATAGCGGACACCCGATATAGAGCACTATATAGCAGATACGGAGCGGTTTCAGACACAGCAACAGTTTGTAGAAGTAAAATGAAGTGTTTGCTACCAGCTGCCGGGTCGCCATGGCCAGGATGGATCCGTTGAGTTTTTCTGTGATATCGGCTCCAGAGAAGCGGTTGATAAGAGAACTCAGTATGTTTCTGGTGCCGTCCAGGAACTGCTCCACATCTGCAAGTCAAGAGAAACAGCACAGATTTGTTAAGAAAGTGACAAACAGCTGTGCAGTTACTACCCTGAAATTTCATCTATAATAGAAATTGCTAAATTCTTTGAGGCATTTTGAAGGGCTTTGTAAATCCAGTCTGAAAGAACAAAAGAAGGATGCTCACATTTGAGCAGGATTTCCCGAGCCAGTTCAGCAGAGGTGCTTGTTCCTCCTTTGATCTGCAAGAAACACCAGGAGAGCAGACTTCCCTGGAGAGCCCAGAACAGCGACAGCAGGACCCTCCAAATAGACCCTTTTCTGGACTCTTGCATCAACACCTCACACTGAAAGACCGAGGGGCAGTTTTGCATTACTAAACATTAAACTACTCTTTACAAAGCTGCTGTAACCAAAGAAGAGCTGCTGTCGACATACACGTCACATCACAAGCGATACTCTGTATTAGAGGTCCAAACATGTGGACCCAAACCCGAAGAGACCCGTGATTGTGCTACACATGTTCGACCCGGACCCGTCTAATCATTTTAAAATTGGACCCGAACCCGTGCAGAACTGAGAAAAATCATAAATTTACTACCCGAACCCGACGCGGACCCGCATATTATTTGAAAACTGGACCCGAACCCGGCTGGACCCGACTCGACCCAGTCGGCACATATTCTATTCAATCTGTAAACAAGTTTCGAAAATATAAAAACCTTTTGTCTTATCTACTGTAAGTGGCCTTCTGCCTCCCTGACTGTGATGCATGATTGGTTTCATTCATGTTATTCCTCTCTCGCCAATTGAACGGCCATGTTAAATTCCATTCATTATTCCAGCTTCAAAAGTCTGCTTGCTGTCACGGTGACGAATGACAGCAACTTTGCACGTTTGCGTTGTTTTTCTCTCTTGAGTCAAGTAAAATAAATCTTTGGCTGTTTGCCCTGTTGATCTACAATAATGATTGCTCGTTTAATGCCATCCATGACCGCTGACATTAGCAGCACTTGTTTGCTATCATCTCTGTGCTCTCTGAGCCGAGTCTGACCAAAATTTTTAGATATAACAAGACGGTTCATTCATTATTATAAACATGAGGAAAAAGTGGAATACGCGCTTTTCCCCATATCACTCATGAAGGCATCCATGATCACAGACTGCGTGCAGTAATTCTGCAGCGGAGTTTTGCTGCTGACAGCTGAGGATGCTCGTGTTTTTCCCTTATTTCCAGACTCACACTAATTTTACGAGATGAACGTTACTAAACAAACGCACAGTGCTGACCTGTAAAATATAGACCATATACGGGTCTCGAGTCCTCCCTGAAGACCTCTACTCTGTATTACAACACATGTGTCAGCTAACAGATGTGAAATGAGTCATATGACACGGCTAAAACGAATATTTATCGTTTATATTTATCAATATCAAACGATATTGATTTATCGTTTGTTTTAGATGTAATGCATTGTGTATTCACGATTTAAGGTTCAAAAACGCTGTATTTTCCACATACCGTGCTTGTTTGTATCTCCTCTTTGCCCCGCCTCTCTGAAACGCGCAGATTTGTACAAAAGCAATTGTACTGACAGTACTGACTTGCGTATACATTTGGGCGGTCTTAGTCAAATCATACCACGAACTGACGTAGATTTGTGGGGGTGTGGTTACACGAGGCGTTTCAGGCAGATCTGGGTGAGCATTCGCTTGTAGATAGAATGCATCTTTTGTTTCCGACACTTAAATTTTTGCAATTTTACGTGTCTAATACATGCATGGGCAACTTATAACACACCAAAGACACAGAAAAACACGTGTTCGCACCATATGATCACTTCAATAACTTGTAAACATGTGAGGCACGTGCAGTGTTGGGTAAGTTACTCTCAAAAAGTAATTAATTACTAGTTACTAATTACATATTCAAAAGTGTAATCAGATTACTGTACAAATTACTCTCTCCAAAAAGTATTTAGTTACTTATTACTAATTACTTTCTATATCCTATATCAACCTTGATTAGTTAAGTGATTCAAGGATAGACATGAAAGGGCTCTTTTAATTCATTCAAATAAATAATATTAAACTACATAAAGTAGTATTATTAACTCACTAAATTATTACAAATGTGAGAATTATACATTAAATCACAGATTTTAAAGTTAGACTCTGAATTTTGATGTCATTTCCACTATTACACACACATATATTACACAAAGTATTTAGTTTAATTACATCAAAAGTAACTGTAATTAAATTACAGAAAAAATAAGAGTAATCCCTTACTTTACTTTTCAAGGGAAAAGTAATTAAATTACAGTAACTAATTACTTAGTAACTAGTTACACCCAACACTGGGCACGTGTCGGCTATCCACAGAGCCTGTATGACCAGACGAAGTTGGCAGCTGTCAGCATGGGTGAACATACCTCTCCAGTGGCTACTATGAGCATAGTGTCCATGACTGTCAGAATGGGTGAGATATTGAAGTCAGACAGGGCTCCTTTAGGGGGCAGCAAGAGAAGACCTCTGGGGTCCTGATCGCTGGAAACAGATGAACGTGCGGCAATGTGTGAGAATGCTTTACAGTTTTATATGAAAGAGAACTAGATGGAGGAGTTTGATACCTGAAGTAATTGCAGAGTGATTCGAATGTTAGTTTCACAGACTCTGGTTGATTTTCCTCTGTTATGTTTTTCTAGTGAAAAAAAACAAACAAAAACTGCTAGTGTTAAATTCTTCACTGTAAAATCCATCTTAAAAATGTTCTCACAGATTTTTTAGTAGCAAGAGCAAATTTATTATTTTGTGCATACTGATTTCTATCAGTCCTCAACTTGTTGCTAATAAAGATTATTTATAGACTTAACCTAAAGGGATAGTTCCCTTTAGTAAACATGTGTAAATTTCGTTGTTCTGCTAAACACTAGGAAATATATTTGGGAACATGTTTGTAATTAAACAGTTCTGGGGCACTACTGACTTCCATAGTACAGAAAAAAAACTACTATGGTAGTCAATAGTGCTTAAGAACTGTGTAGTTTCCCACATTCTTCAAAATATCTTCTTTTGTGTTCAACAAAAGAATTTTACACAGTTTTGGAACAGTAAATGGGGTGAGTAAATGATGACAGAATTTTCTTTTTTGGGTGAAATACTGTATATCAAAATACTTTGGGTCAAGTGTTTCAGTTTTGCATCGGAAAGCTCAGTGCTGAGTTAAGAGAAATGTTTAATGAGTTGAGTGGATTTTATGCCATTAGTTGAGTAAACTCAGATTTCAGTATGTATTGTCTAATTATTTGCAGCTGGTCAAACACTTCTTATAGTGAGGTTAAAAGACATGTGACATATCAACACAATTGATTTGAGTGAACTATTTATCCCAAACGTTGAATAAACTTAACAAATAAGTAAAAACAAAGTCTTACCATCATGTGAAAGAGCTTGTCTCTCCTGCTCTGTTTGTTAGGATAAAAGATAGCAGCTCCATTGAGAATGGCTTTCACAGCTTCTTTCCTCAGAGCTTTCTCCACCGCAGTCTCACCTTCAGGCCCATCCACCACTGCAGAGCACATAACCTACTGTTACTCTCTAATACCATCACTATCATCATCACACCGAACAGCATAGTTGAGCTTTATAGTTGTGAACACAACAGCGCTTGAGGAACGTGACCTGCAGCACGACATTAAAAATAAACTGTGAAAGCACGTTTGAGAGTCTCACCTTGACACAAGTGATTGTAAAGCTCCCCGACAGCTTCAGCAGGGTGTACGTCTGCTCTGCATGAGGGCGAGGCAGACGCTGATGCTGACGATGAGGTCGCTGTCTCTGAGGACTGGGACTCTGTCAGGTTGGGCATCATCGAGAAGCAGTTCTGAAGCAGCTGAAGCAGAAGAACCCGTGTCTTCAATGCCTCCTCTCCCTCACTGAACACAAGCATAAACACATATTATAAGACACAAACATAGACTAAACGCATTAAAGCTTCAAATTGATAAGGTCATTTTAAATGCAAAGAAAGAAGTTAGTCAATCACAACAGAGTCTATTTATTTAAAGACGTCTTGAAGCTAGTAGCTACAGTTGCAAAAACGTGTTTAATTCATTCTAATAGCTTTTATAAACTATATGTGCAACTACATGTTTACAGTTGTACTCACATTGACCTGAGTTTGCGGTAAAAATCCCAGAACAGAAGCAGGTTAAGGTCACTGAAGTCAAGAAGGGACTTCTGCTTGGACAAAGTGGCTTCCTGTAAATAAGGTTCTGGGTTTATATTTCATTGGACATGGATTCAAACGTAGATACCATTATGTGACAGAATTCAGGAATTTCAGCTATAATCGAAAGTCAACATCAGTGAATGGAAAAACTGCATTATGAAATACAGAGTTGTGTTTAAACAAATCAGGGGTTTGGTAGATGTACCATGTCTCTGGTGAGCTGCTGGATGAAATAAAGGGTCTTCTTCATGAGTGTGAGACCTGTGACCAGGCCTGACTTGTTATCCTCTGTCTGAAAGCTCAGATCCTCAACATCCTCTAGCCGCTCCAAGTCTGGACACAAATAGCCACTAAAACACATCTGTTGAACCCCCAACCGCTCTGCTGTGTCCTGCCTAGTGCACAGGAACTTCACCATGAGGAACTACACAAAGACAGACAGACAGACAGAGAGAGGGTTAGTAAACAAATGTCTATTACCTACTGTAGAAGAACACCATCAAAACCTGAATTGTCTATTTACTGCAGATAAACAGGTGAAAATCTAGAGATAGAAACAAAGAAATCCTACTTTGGATACTCGACATTGCTGTAGCTTGATATCCACGTCATTCCAGTCCTCCTCCAGCTCAAACCAGCCCAGCGGATCATCTTCACTCTTCCCTGATGTCCTTGTGCTGGAGTGTGTATGAATTTGAGTGTGAATGTATGTATATGCATGGGATACGGAGGTAACAGTAAGAGGTTACTCAGAATCATTCTTAATGAATTTACAGCTGTCTTATGTGGTGTATAAATGTTCTGCAAGTGTTTGCTTCAAACTAACCAAGTGAAAATTTGACAAACCTGTCTTGGAAAAATTCTTTGTAGTCTTTGTAGTCCCAGCTATCATACTTTTTGAATCGTTTGAAGTGTTTTTCTGCATCAAAGGCCTCGTTGTCATTGTACGCAAACACCAGGCCGCATTTAGCACCGATTGCCCCTTTACGCACCTGAGGTAAAGAAATGCTGGGATGAATATGCAAAGCAAAACTAGACTTTGAAAACTAGATCAACCAGTTTTTTATACTAAAACATACTCTTAAAAGACTATAAAGGCAAATAATAAGACTCACTTTCATCTTGATCTGTGTGACCTGAAAGCAGCTCTGGTTTTCAGTGGACAGAATCACACTGGCTTTCCTCTTTCCGTTCTCTGTCAGGAAACCTGCAACCCCAAATGGGTATTTCACTAACGCACTTTGGTTATAAAGTATCTCTGAAGTCCTATTTTGAATGCAAGATCAGGAGGGCTGTATGTTATGAATGGTGTTTGTACCGTCACCAGTGTTGGGTTCTGTTAGCATGTTTTCTGGACCAGACTTCTCCTCTTTACTTTTGACATCACACGCCTGAAGATGGAGCTGAAGGGGTTTACCTGCACATGAACACCATGTTTATATGTGTTATAGTGCTGTACTGCAAATGCAGCTAATCCATCAAAAATAAAAACCAAATGTTCTTTAATGTTCTGCAACGGACAAAACTAAACGAACGGAAAATAAACTAAACACAAAGCATGACAATTTTTTGAATGAATTACGAATCTCAAGATGAGTCTAAAGATTGGATTCAATATCAGATTTAGAAGCTTAAGATCATTATCCAACTACTGTGCATTACCATTCCGGAAGAGCAATCTGAGCCGGACTGACGCCATGGAGGCCAGCAATGCGGATGCTCTATATTCAGAGTCCTGATGCTGGCAGACACCAGACAGAGAGATGAGGACTTTAGCCACGCTGCCTCGTGCCAGAGCAAATGCTAGAAGAGTCAGTTCAGCCTCAGGAGAAACACAGCAGCTAGAGAGAGAGAGAGAGAGAGAGAGAGAAAGAGAGAGAGAGAGAGAGAGAGAGAGAGAGAGAGAGAGAGAGAGAGAGAGAGAGAGAAATTAGTAGAGTAATTAGTAATTAGACTAATAAGATTCAACCAGATTACAACACACATTAAACATTACTGTATTTTTTGTTAGAAAAATCAAACAAACAACAAATGCAACACCATCTGGCCATAAAAAGACAGTACACAATGACACAACCTTGATACAGAATGGGCAAGCACCAGGAAAAAGGTCAAGAGAGATGAGAGAGAGAGAGAGAGAGAGAGAGAGAGAGAGAGAGAGAGAGAGAGAGAGAGAGAGAGAGAGAGAGAGATAACAGGATAGTTGAAAGTAAAGCACTTCCTCTAAGAGAAGGGCCGAGTGTACAATTACTTTCAAATGAAATTACCCCCTGATAGAAAACAGTATTCCATTATTATCAAGCTGACCTGTGTTGTATAATTACAACAAAAAGGGGTTTGTCGCTACTACAGACCCTGTCTACTCTGACTTATTAATAACAGACATAAACATGTGCTGAGTTTGTGCTAATTGACTGTAAAGAGTTGTTTCTTACTCTGCTATGCGCAGTAAAAATCCATCCACCTCTTCTAGAATATTTGCAGAGAAGAATTTAGGGAACTCGGTTGAAGACGGCGTTAACGACAGGGGTGGCATATGCTGTAAGGCTTTCCTAGAGAACAGTGAAAAAACAGTTAAATTAATTTAACAGGAATCCATCAGAACAATAAAATGACATTACCATGGTATTACTGCAATGTTTTAGAAATAGTTTATCAGGTTCTCTTTCATCATCTCGTGTTCGCGATCCACCTTTGGGAAGGGCATCTGTACCTGATCTCTGCAGAAGCATGCAATTGCACCAAGTCTGACTTGACAGACAGAAGCGTGAAGCCAATGCCAGGTAAGGCCCCACCCCCTTACCTGAGAGCATATAAGGTCTGCCTGCGCTGCTGTTCTCCAGCTGACATTCGCTTCTTGCGATCTCTGTACGGACACAAAATGCCAGGGCCATTTCTACACGGTCCTTATATGGTTGTAAGTGGCAAGTGTTTGAAGGGTGGTGTTATGGGCACGGTCTCGCATCACATCAGTGCTCAGTTCCTGATATTTTGTGTTTCTTACAGGACCTTATGGATAAAAGCAGGTCATTTTCCACAATTAAGGTCTACCTGGCAGCTATTTCTGCCTGTCATGTAGGCTTTGATGGCTCAACAGTCGGGCAGCATCCTTTAATCCGCAGATTTATGAAGGGTGCCCGTCGCTCCTTGCCAGTCATCAGGAAAACTGTCCCTAAATGGGACCTCTCCATGGTGCTGGAGGCCCTGTCTCAGTTTCCTTTTGAGCCCCTGGGAGGTATTTCCTTGAAGCTGCTGTCCTTCAAGACGGCTTTGCTTATGGCCTTGGCGTCAGCCAAACATATTAGTGAGCTACATGCACTCTCAGTACATCCCTCGTGCACTTAATTCTCTCTGAGTGGAGATAAGGTTTTTCTTAAGCCAACCCTGGCTTTTATGCCTAAGTGCTTCCCTGCGTTCACATCGGAGGTGTTGGAGCTGTCCGCTTTTCACCCTCCGCCTTTTCCCTCTGTGGAGCATCAGAGGCTGAATGCTCTCTCCTGTTCATGCATTACAGACATATATGACCATGACTAGTGCTTTCTGGAAGAGCAACCAGCTCTCTCTACCCTCTATCATGGACATATACACCAAACGCTGCATCCGTAAAGCTACCAGCATCGTAGCTGACCCCACTCACCCCTCTCATGCACTTTTCACCCTTCTGCCTTCTGGAAAAAGGTACTGGAGCATTCGTGCCCTCACCTCCAGACTGTGCAACAGCTTCTTTCCACAAGCCATTCGACTCCTAAATAAAAAGACTCAGGACTAACACATATACATTGTAACACCCTGTTTTGTAGCACGGCAAAACAGCTATGTGTGTGGATTAGGGTTGACAGGAGCATGATTTTTGGATGTGTCGAGCACCGCCCCTAAATCATCCTTGGGGGTGACCGTCTTTTTCTGGCTTAAGGAACCTCACTGTATTGGGCGCTGTCCATGTCTCTCCCATAGGTGGATCTCGAACACGAGATGATGAAAGAGAACAATAGGTTACTCCTATAACCCCAGCTCTCTTAAACATCGAGTGGAGAGATCCACCAGCTTTGCTCAGCTTGCTGGACGAGAAGCGAATATATTTACTGGAGAACAGCAGCGCAGGCAGACCTTATTTGTTCTCAGGTAAGGGGGTGGGGCCTTACCTGGCATTGGCTGCGCGCTTCTGTCTGTCTAGCCAGACTTGGTGCAATTGGATGCTTCTGCAGAGGTCAGGTACGAATGCCCTTCCCATAGGTGGATCTCTCCACTCGATGTTTCTGTTCGATGTTTCTCATTGTTTTTTGTACTATGGGAATTATTTGATTCTAGAACATGTACTAAAGTAATACAGTATTTTTTATTTAAGAACCCTGGAGTAAACTTCATCTGAAAATAGAATATATTATATCATTTTTTATTATATAATACCATAGTTTTACCATCTGACACTCTACTACACCTAGAATTTTTTTGTATGGGTAAGCCATTAACTTTTTAACTTATCATCAACTTATCACAACTAAAAATGTGATTGTTAATGTAAAACTAATACTTTTTATGATAACTGTAAAGGGAGGCTAAGAAAGTGGAAAAATACAGCTTCCAGTCAGGAAACAAGGCTATAAAGTGTGACAATAACAAAACTAGTATAATGCAATCACCACCACTCTTTCAGAGAAGAAAAATTATCTGTTTCTCCCTGACTTACTGTGTGCTCTGTAAGACGGTCTGTGCAAGCACCGGGTTGGTTTCCATGGAAGCAGTGACCAGAGATGTGAGCAGTGACAGATACCATATAGCCGAGGCGTCGGATACCGAGACCTCCTTGCTCTTGGTGATCTGGTAGCCCATTGTCTTCAGACCGTGAATACGTGTGTCACAGCCATCGCTCAGGCAGCGCTTAATGTTTATCTGAATATCTGTGAGAGTGAGACAAAGAGCTTAAATCCTCAAAGATTTGCCTTCGTGTGAGTTTAGAAAGTCTTCTAGAATGATAATATTTACATGGACATAACTTAAGTACATATTTAAAACACAATAAAGAATGGACATTTTACTCTGCTAGCTTAATTAAATACAATTGCAGAAAAAAATATTAAAATTTGCTTCCAAACTGTCAATAAGAAAATTCTGCTGTATATGGGGGTGTTTACAGGGATGGGTGATGTTGGCGTTGTCCAGCAGCGGTACGTATCCCGTGACATTACTCGGGATCCTCACGTCTCTGATCTCCTGCAAGGATCGCTGGTTCTTCCCCACAGCTATGGACACAAGCTGAGGCATGTAACTGTGGTCATTTGACGCTACTGCAATGGCCAGTCGTCTCAATACTATGTCTGGCTTCATTTTTAACCTGTGCAAGAATGAGGGTACAAGGCAGTGAGGGTACTGATCAATCACAAAATGTTTATGGTTTCTGAAACTCATGTGAGAAAGTAAATAACCAAGTGATAAACAAAAGCCAAGGAATGTGTGACGTCAGCTAAACGTTCCCGATTTACACACTAAGCAACACACAAGTTAATATTTATCTAAATTCCTTTTAAATACACAAGTAAGTTGAGTAGCTTACCTTATCCAGTGTGAGCGAGCGCTGCCGTCCGACTGCCAGAAAGACACAGTCTCTCCATTGGTCAGTTTGGGGATGTCAGCACTGTTGGACGAAGCCTCGATAAAGCTGTAACACTGCGTGACCACTTTGACCTTATCCACGTCAGGGTCATGATTCAGTTCTGACCTGTACTGGATGTCTAGATCTGAGAGGAGAAAGAAAAAGTAAATGATGAACAGCGTGCCAGCAGCGGCTTTACACTAAATCTCTTGTCATTTTTTTTAAGACAGGTTTCCCAAACACTTTATTTTCCAGGTGTTTGCATACATAAGATCATATAGGAATGGCAATCGGCACAGCCCAATTACAATCCGTTCTCTGCCCACTCAGGATTGGTCAATTGTCTGTTGCCTGGCAACCAGTTTCTCTTTAGCTGACAGAGCAAACTATTTGAGCCAAGTAAATGGGTAAAAAGAAAATATCTTCCTTCATAACCAACTGCTTTTTACATCAAAATACAGTCTGTAAACTTGTTACCAACACAACAACTGGCGAATTTATATTACATTCCAAAGCTGCCAAAGAGTGGAAAATGAAACCATATCTGTAAAGGCAGGGCCGGATTGGCACAGAATTGAACGGTTAAGCAGTTATGGCTTTTGCACTGGAGGAACATTTTTGTAGTTCCAGAACTATTTGGCGGAAGAAGCCGCTCATTGTTGTGTTCGCACCACAGGAACTGG
Source organism: Triplophysa rosa (assembly GCF_024868665.1). Taxonomy (NCBI): domain Eukaryota; kingdom Metazoa; phylum Chordata; class Actinopteri; order Cypriniformes; family Nemacheilidae; genus Triplophysa; species Triplophysa rosa. The sequence goes on from NC_079891.1 coordinate 23,504,532, forward strand.
GAATGGTTTTAGTTCAGCAATGTCTTTGTCTGCGCATTGTTTATCACCGTCTGTGTGATGCTGTATGTATTATGGGCTAGTTGAACAAGCACTGGTGAGCTTTTGCGACGCCAGGGTCGGCAGACTAATTTCCGGTTGTATAACACTATCGAGTTCTTTTGGCTTAACGAAGTGTTCAGCAATGTAAAAAGGATCTGTCATATTGCTGATATATAACCTTCTTTTTTTAATTAAAAAACACCCATATTTGCCTGCCAAAAATCCTCATTTTCCCATACAGTGAAATAGGACCGGAAATTAGTCTGCCGATCCTTGCGTCCCAAAAGCTCATTGGTGCCATCTTGTGCAACTAGCAATTGCAAATAGGACATTTCATCTCTCAGTCCTCTTTCAATCGCAACTGTAATGTCTACATTACATCTCAGCTACCATGAAACCCTCGTAACTATGCTATACCTGGTGCGAAAGCAGCTAATGAGAAGAACAGTTTGGTCTGGCTGTGGAAAAGTGACTCAAGTGTAATACTGGTATACACTTTGCACTCTCAGTTTCTCACTGTTTAAACAAAACAGACTGGGTTGTATATTTGTATGGCATTCATTTTCACCTTTCTCTTTCTGCAGCAGACAATCCAGGAAGTCCTGCACTACAGATGACCTCATCGTACAGATGCTGTTGTAGCCCTCCAGCACAGGGAATGGGATGGCACTGCTGGGGATGCGGTTCCTGTGCAAAAACTTCAGGACCTTGGAGGCATGTGCTTTAAGACGGTCCTTGGACTTGGAAAAGATATCCACAAATCCTGAAGAAGCGTGGAGGGGACAGAAATTAGGTACAACAAAACATATAATTGTCTATAACTTGCATAATTACAACAGTGAATTTCCACTCATGCTGCCAAGAACATGAATGTTAGCCTCCAAATTGAGGAGAAACATTGAAATCAGTAATCATTTTCATGCCCGCTCCGCTCCCCCACCTGGTGTCAGAGAGCATGCCTGGAGCTGCCTGATCACATGACTGAGTTCTCCCTGCAGATTGGCTCCATTGGAGTTCTTCAGTACCATCAGCATGTTCTCCACATCAACAATTCCATCGCCCTCAGCATCAAACTGACCAAAGGCCTGTACAACACAAGTTACAAAAGTTAAATTTTTTGTCTGTGCATCCTGTGGTACAAATATCAGGTAGCACATATATGGGAAAAGACACAAAAAATCAAAAGGAGGTTGTGACAAAGATAAAACCAACAGTCGCTGTTGGCATCTATAGCTCCATCTGATTGGCTGACTATTCTACCAAACACACAAGTCAGCATTCAATTCATTTGAAAAGCAAATGAAAGAGTCATGCTTAAAGCAGTGAAGCCTTTTTAAGAAGCTTATAATACAAGGCAATACAGAAAACAAACAGGTACCATAGTGCAACTATGTGCTTTGAGCAAGGTACCATGGAAAATGCCCTAATGGAAAAAATATAGAAATCCTAATGGATTTAAAGGGATAGTTCACCCAAAAATAAAAAATGATGTCATAATTTATTCACTCTCATGCCGTATACAAATCCTGTATATGACTCTTCCTTCTGTGGAACACAAAAGATTATATTTTGAGAAAGGAGGCTTTGTGTCCATGGAAGTCAATGGGGTCCAATACTGTATGGGTTCTAAGATGAAAAAGAACAACAAACAGATTTGGAATGACATGAGGGTGAGTAAACGATAAAATAACTTTCATTATTGCGTCAACTATCCCTTTAACAATGACAATAGGAATTGTATTGGTTTTATTGGAAACTATAGTATAATGGTCTCTGTGAGTCTCTATTGGTGTCTATATGTATTGGTGGGATGTTAGTTGGCGAATTAGAAAAAAACGCCATTGAGTGACCTACTGGAATAAAGCCTAAAACACACAACATCAAGACATTGTAGTTGGTTTAATGGTAAACAGCTTATGGTTCATATCATAATGGCATTTCTAAAAGACACTGTGGTATAAAGACTTATGGTTAACATCTGATATCACCCCAACCATGGACATTTTGTGAGAGTACTGTGAGCCAATCACAGATAACAAATCTATCTAGTATGCTCTTGATATGGATTTCATTTAAAGCATGTTGCTATGTTTGCAACACCTATGCAGCTAATTTCATTGTGTTTACATTAGGCACATGTGAACAAATTAATCAATGCTGTTGATTGTCACAGCACATGAAAACCAGTCAGGCCGGTTTAGTGCCCATGTGTTAACCAAAAATAGGTTAAGGAGCAATATGTTCTGGTCAGTGTAAACAAACCCTTGCAACTGCCGTTTTAAGGGCCACAAAATGAGAAGCTGCCCACAGAGGGTGACACACCTATTATCCCTAGATAGACAGCTAACTTGGTTTTGAGACAGTCAGCAAATAGACTGCAAACATAAAGATTACACAGCATGACCACTGAAATAAATAGACAGAAAGCAGTGGAGTGAATTTGACGACTCTGAGTTGTTTGTCAGTAGTTTTGCAGTACAAAATATGCTGGTTTACGTTAGGCTACCTAACAATTCGCCATTTAAGTAACTTGAAGACTTAAATAGACTAGCAACCTTTTCTTAAGTGCTTTGCTCAAATGTACAACTTTTCAATCTTGTTAAAAATTGGGATACACGACACAGTGCCCACCATGTAATTCATCATCTATATAGGTTCCTGGTTAACGATACCTCTTCGCAATCCTCTCTGGGCGCATCTCTGCTCTCCAGCATCTCGCAGAACTGCTCCAGGGTGACGGACTCCTCTCCGCGGCTCAGCCGCTCCTCCAGCCAGCGCACCAGAGCGCTGTCGTTTCGCGCCAGCACCGACTCTGAAATGGCGACCCACGAGTCGCTCATACGGGCCGCTGCCTCTCTCAGCTTTACCTGCTCTAGCAGAGCTTCGGGGGTGGGGAGACCGTAGCTAGGCGCCGGCATATTCGCGGATCCTCTTCCGCTTCTCCCCGGAGCGGAGCCTCCTCCGCCACCGCCACCGCCTGCACCTCCGCTGCCAGCCCTGGTGCCTGTGGCCGCAGAGGCCGGGCTGCCCTCGGCGAAAACCGGGCTCTCCGTTTCTACATCCTCTTCATCGCCGCTTCCAGCGCCACAGCCGCTCTCTGCGTTCCCCATGCTGTTCTGCGGCCTCGGGCTCTCTGCCGATAGCCTTCAGCCCGGGTTTTAAGTTTTGTTTTAGTGTCTGGTTTGGCCAGTCCAGATTGCTTTGCCAGTCAGCGCGTTCCTCCGCTGTCACTACCGCATTGACGGGCTCCGCCAGCTGACGTCATGTTTGTCAGCAAAAACTTTGGTCCCTTCCGTGTGGTCCGTTGACGCCCGCTGCACTAACACGCCCCCTAGCGTCTCACCTCCAGTATTTACAATGATTCTTTTTGGGTGTTGTGATGTTTATGTGTTTATTTATTTTTAATGCAGCACGGCAAACAAATAAATTAGATTTTAACTCAAATAAACGGGGATACATCATACTACACAGCTCAAAATTAAATGACTTCCGTAAGATGTGTGCGCATGCGCATTCCGAAAACATATGATGCACGATGTGATGATGATGTCCGGAACGTCTGGTCTTTTTATTTTAAATGCTGACTGCCTGGTGTCTTGCCGGAATACATTGTATACACAATGTTGAAATATTTAATACCTCTTGTTTCAGTAGTCTTGGCTGTGTGGACGGTGCCCGAGTGGCTCGCATTTCCGATCTATGGCAATGTGGTAAATGTATTGGAGTCGTGGCTGCGGCAGTCGGTCAGTGATCTGTCATCCTTTACACCGGAGCGCATGCTGACCGAAGACGAGCTGTCACTATACAACGGAGAGCCGAACAGTAAGGGATTGTACCTGGCGATCTTAGGACAGGTGTTTGACGTTGAACGTGGGAGGAAACACTACGGACCTGGCGGCGGTTACCATTTCTTTACAGGTTAATTCAATAAACGTATACTGTAAGTGGTGACGTTAAAAGCACTGCTTTGCATTCTCCACTGACTTGTGTGTTTGTTCAGGTAAAGATGCATCGAGGGCGTTTATCACAGGTGATTTCACAGACACCGGCTTATCTAATGACGTCTCAGATTTCTCTGAGCCACAGATTGTGGCGCTTCATGATTGGTTGTCATTTTATCAGAGGGACTACATTCCAGTTGGTGGGTACCACAGCAATTGGGGTTTTTCATCATTATGTGAACTTTAATGTCTGACGTCATCTACTGAATATTTCTCTTTCTGTATGGCCCCTGTGCTGCAGGTAAACTGATAGGCCGGTTCTACGCAGAAACCGGGCAGCCCACTGATGCTCTGCGGCTGGTGGAGTCTGTTTTATCAGATGGGTTGAAGAAAAAGGCTCAGGCTCAGAATGAGATGCAGCTTTACCCATCCTGTAACTCAGAATGGATTGAAGCCAGTGGGGGACGGGTATGGTGCTCTAAAAAGAGGTAACTTTCTTTCTATATCTGCTGTCCTGTGTACATCTGTCATTGGATATAACAAGTGTTTTTGATTTTCTCTAGCGGTGGTATTCACAGAGACTGGGTCGGAGTACCCAGAATGCTCTTCACCCCTGGATCCGGCCACTCCCGATGCGTGTGTATCCAACCATCCAATCCAATCCATTCCGAGAACCGGAACCTGAGAGAATACAAGGACTGTCCTCCTCACTTAGACTCTTGTCGTATCACCAAAGACTGAATTTCTAGCTTTGTCACTCTCCAAGAGCTGCTCGATTGGTTTGGGTTTTAAAAACCATCACCTTGTTATGAATTATCAAAGCAGGTGTAATGCTAAAATGAACAATGCTGTTCTTATTTAAATAGCAATTTACAATGTAAGTAATTGTTTATTAAATAAGACGACAATTTTATACTTTTTTTAGTTGTCCTTTATGTAAAGTTGTCCTCCCTTTCTTGAAAAGGATACTAGAGGCGGCGACAGGCTAAATATCTGAGCATACAGATACCATACAATGTGCAGAAAAGATTAAACAGAGGCCAAAGTTTAAGTTTGTCACATAGACAAAAGCACAACCTGCATTAAGTACAAAACAGTTGTAGTGGTCAAAAATATTATACATATATCTGTACAATTGAACAATACCATAACAGTCTGTGGACTCGGCCCTCCAAACAAACAAACAAAAAATATTTTGAAATATGATCATAAAAAATGAATTTGATAAAGTGCACCGGTTAAGCATGGGAATAAAAAGCATTTAAAATGTGACTTGAGAAAACTTGAAAACAATGACCAAGCAAGCAGCCCCTCAGAGATAGCCTGCCGGGCAAACATTAACTGGAACGTATCCTTTGGTGATCAGAAAATAACAAAACATTATATTGATGCATCGATGACAAACACGCTATAACAAGCAAATTATGTCATGCGTATGCATAGTAAGCATATCACAATTCTGCACTTAAAGGGATAGTTCACCCAAAAATGAAAATTCGCCCATTTATTCACCACCATGTGGTTCAACACCTGCATATGATTCTTTCTTTAGTAGACACAAAAATAGTTTGAGAAATTATTTTGCTTGTGTACATACACAGGAAGTCAATGGGGTTCAATGTTGTTTGATGCCAACGATCTTTAAAATATCTTTTGTGTCCTGCAGAACAAAGAAAGTCACACAGGTTTGACATGATAAGAGTAAATTATGATGTCATTTTTGGGTAAACTATCCCTTTAAAACCTTTGCGTCTCATTTTGAGCATTTCACAATTTTAGTATTACGTAAACACTAATGGATCAGCTAAAATAAAGTCTACTGAATATGCAGATTAATCAATGATTAAATGATCAAGTCAGTACTCGCATAACAAAAGACAGATCACAAGACGGAAAATCTCTCCCCGTTTTAGTGTTTTGATTTGAATCCCGGAGAAAGATACATTTCCTGCGCATTACTTTGCGCAGAGATGGAAATGTGTTCAAAATTTAAGGCGAGACCCTCTGCACAGCATGATTAAGGCTTCACACGAACAAGGCTACCTAAGATCCCTTCATATCCAGCAGCATTTAATACACACACACAACGTGTACTTGGCTCCTTAGACTTCTTTGAAATGATCAAATGATAGAGGTTACATATCTCCCTCCTAAACCAGAGTGTGAAGGTGTAAATCAAAACGAAAAACAACAGCCATGGGGTTATGATGGCAAGAAACATTTCTGATGGAAAATGTGAAGCAATAACTAAATCAATAAGTCCTCATATAGCACGATTAGCCCTCTCTAAAACCTCTATGGTCTCAGCTCATTGTTCTTTCTGTAGTAGTAGATGGTGGTTGTCATCTCATGTGATAGCAGTCTTGGTTTCTGCCACCGACAGCCTGGATAAAAGCTTTAAATCTGAATTCCGTTATGTTTAATCTGTATCCTCAACACATAATAGTTTGCTTCTAAAATTACTGCTAGAACAAACACAGTTATAATTGTATTTTTCCTCTGACAAGAATGGAATGGTTTTGTTCAAGGGCTCTTCCTCTCCCATTTCTTCCACCTCCTGGTTCAGTGCCGGGCCCAGTCTGCAGGTTCATGCCCGGCTTGACTGGTACCCGTCCTTCACTTTTCTCGTGTTAGGACACACCGCCCAATGTCAGCACGTCAAAACAGATGTCACATACACGCACGGGTTTGTTCAGGTCAAATTTGATGATGGGGATCTCCTTTATAGAGCACTTATGGCAGAGCAGACGGCCACAATGGCGGCTATGAGAGAAAAACGATGACAAAATAAAAAACTTTATTAGGTGGAAGAATATAGTATAAAATTGAATTGAAAAATAAAACTGAATTGAATTTTTGTACTCAAGTCAGTAAGATGGCTATGTACCAGTGATGTTTTCTGGTGGTGACTCCAAATTTGGTTGTACATTCGTAGCAGTTTGATCCATCGCACCACGGGGGCTCTTTGGTCAGCATATCTGCACCATTCAAAATGACAAAATGTTGACATATTTTTACAGTCGCTACACACCTACACAAAATGTCTAGGAAACATAAAGCATGAGGCTCTCACCTAGCAGACGAAAAAGAAGCTGCTTGGTGGCAACTTGATAGTTGAAGATGTTGATGCCCTGGTTGTTAGTGACACCAAGTCGAGCTCCAGCCCTCACGATGGCACGGCACAAGTTAGCGTTTCCTTTCATATAGGCTAAAAAAAGAACTGTACGAAGGAGAAAAATGATTTGACAAGCTAGTTTTTATGACGCTATTATTATTTATTTTAGTCGGTTCGTTCATTTATAATCCACATGAAATAAAATAAGTGGTTCTCCACCAACCTGTGTTCCCGTCATTGTCCGGTTTATCCAGGGGATACTCGGGCATGCATTCCAAAAACAGCTCAAAGATGGCTGCCGCGTTCTCTTTCCCATACTGGCCGAGGACGTGCATGGGTGATTGACCTCTAGAGAAATAAAAACAGGACAATTCTATTCAGATTAGTGATAGATCAATGTACTATAGAACAGGCCAGGATTAGTAAACGACATGACTGCTTATATTTTGTAGATTTGTAATTATATATTTTGTATGTAAGTGTAGAGTGAGACTTGGGATGTTCAAGTCCTGACCTGAGATTGTATGCCTCTGCATCTATGTTGGACTCGGTAAGAAGAGCACGTACATTATTGAGACGCCCCTGCATCACTGCCAGATGGAGTGCTAGTAGGATAAAGAACAGGTCATAAAACTATTTCTGTAAAATTTCACAGATTTACACTGACTACACGGACACATTTCACAGAAATCTGAGTTTAGCATTGAAGGCTACCGTTGTTTCCATTCTCATCAACGGCGGCGAAGTCAACTCCGTTCTCGATCAGGACAGAGCAGATTGTGGACAGATCCTGTTGTGCAGCAAGATGCAGTGCTGTCTGTCGATGTTTGGTTAGTTCGTTCACTTTAGCACCAGCCAGGAGCTACAAACCAAAAGATCAGAGAATACGTAAAGGCGTTTTAGTACTTTACCATAGTCAAAATAATCTTCCATTCATAAATGCTAAATCACCAGGGTTCGAAGGTTAAACCGAAAATGTAGTGGGTATAGAGCTTTATGCAGTCTATTGTGGGTAACACAGACTCATGACCCAAACTTCTTTTAAAGGGATAGGTTACCCAAAAATTCTGTCATCATTTACTTACCCTCTTGTCATTTCAAACCTGTATGACTTTCTTTCTTCTGCAGAACACAAAAGAAGATATTTTAAAGAACGTTGGTAACCAGACAACATTGGCCCCACTTGACATCCATTGTATAGACACAAAACCATGGAGACATTTCTCAAAATCAGTCATACACAGGTTTTGAACCACATAAGAGTGAATAAACGATGACAGAATGATCATTTTTGGGGTGAACTATCCCATTACACAAGCGGCCACACACATCTAACATAAGCTTCCTGTAGTATGTACTGTCTGTTGTACTTTACCAGGTTTCTGACGATGATCTCAGATCCTGCTTGCACGGCCAGGTGCAGCGGCGTGAGTTTGGCACTGTCCTGAACTCTAGAGTTGACGTTGGCCTGTACACTGATGAGGAAGAGCACGCTCTCTATGTCCGAGCTCTGAACGGCACAGTGCAGGAAATTCCGCCCTTTGTTGTCCACCTAGTTGTTTAGCACCAACAAAGAATGTGGATCAGGAACAAAATCCAAGGAAATCATCTTACAAATAAATGAAGCGCTCGCACAGACCTCCAACTCTTTGATAGCAACATTCTTACGGTAGTCTGTATGTGCGCACACACCTGTTCGGCAGCACCGGGTTCTCTCTTGAGAATAGCTTCAGCGGCTTTGTTATTCTTGTGGGTCATGGCACAGGCAAACGGTGTCATGCCCTGTCTGTCTCGAATGTTCAGACGGATCTCAGGGTGGGAGATGAGCAGCTGGATGATGACGCTGTGCTGGTTGCTGATGGCGATGTGGATGGGAGCACGGCCCTCTGAATCCTGCATCCAAAGAAATACACAGCAGTTGTCAGAGAGGAAGGACAAAGAATTATAGTGAGGTGCTGCATCTGTCTGTGGTAAATCTGTATAGACCTGTGCATTCACATTGGCTCCAAACTCCAGAAGGCACTGTGCCACCTCCTCCAGACCCCAGGATGCAGCCAGATGCAAAGGGGTCTGTTCGTCCCTCGCCTCTTCATCTCCCTCACCATTAGGACCGGGCCTCCTGGGGCTGTTTACGTCACAGCCACTGGAAACACACACAAAAAAACAGTTGTGGCCTAGTGGTTAGACAGTCGGACTCGTAACCAGAAGGTCACCAGTTCGACTCTCAGGGCCAGCAGGTAGCGAATGACGTGCTATTGAGCAAGGCACCTAACCCCCATTTGCTCTCCGGGAGCTGCAGTGATAGCTGCCCACTGCTCCGGGTGTGTGTGTGTTCAAGACTTACTAGATGGGTTGAATGCAAAGGTCACATTTCGGTTATGGGTCACCCTAACTTACAAATAGGTCACTTTTTTTCACTTTCACCAAGGTTGGTCTCATTGGACGATCGTATCATTATAAACGGTGATATCACACACAAGCAAAAAACACTGCTGAGGTTTAGTTGAAGAATACAAACCTGCGTACGAGGAAGCAAGCAGAAACCTCATTGTTCTCATCAATGGCTCTATGGAGTAGAGTCTGCTGACATCCTCCAGGCCCTGAACTCCAGCAGGTCGCATCACAGCCGTGTCTGACCTAATCCAAAAAACGTGAAATCAACCCATAATAAACCTGAATGATTAAACAAGTGACAGAAGAATCTACTCTTACGAAACTTGACTATTTAGGTTAAGTTCATCCAAAAACTAAATTCAGTTCTCACCAGTGTGGAGGCGATGTCTTCCAGACCCTTTTCCAGAGCCAACCAGAGGGGAGGATGACCCTTCTCGTCCACCACCGACATATCGGCTCCTCTGGTGCAGATGGCATCCACCACCAATGGGAGCTGGTTACTTATGGCCAACTGTAGGGCCGTCTGCCCTTCCTGTGTCCTGGAAGAAAACAGCGGGCATGTGTTATTTGTGGTGTTCTCAAGCTGGGTCATGAGTTCAACAACCAGGTAACACATATACTGAAAAAATGCATACAATTGTCAATTATATACAAGTTATCGCAAACCGCATGTAGTACCTGACATTGATATCTGCTTGGTGCTCTAGCAGGAAGAGGGCGCTCTTGCTGTCCTGTCTCCTAATGGCCATGTGCAGTAGTGTCTGTCCATCAGACATGGTGTCATTTATAGCTGCTCCAGAACCCAGAAGCTGTGCAGCAATAGTGTGCATACCTGTCAATGTAAGACGGGTAAAAGAAAAATACAACATAAGATGTAAGAAACAAGTGTCATTGTACATATGCACTGGACGTATCTGCTAAAAAATATTTTTATCAATGAGCAAAACTTACCAGTCCAGAGCGCAAGACCTAGAACAGTGTGATCCATGGAGTCTTTGAGACTGAAGTCTTGGATGATCTGCAGGTTGTTGGTGGCATGTAGTGCATTGGCTGTTAGAGATAAAGGACAGTTATGAGTGACAAGAGAATGAACTTTTTAGAAAAAAAAGTACTATTATGATATTGTGGTACAGTACAGATGGTCATATCGTGGTATTTGATAAGTATTCAATTGTACTAAAAATTAATGTAATAATAGTTTTTCATGCTACGTTCAGGAATGCTCTCCAAAAAGCATATAGTGCTATAAAAAATGATATTATAGTGCTATGATACATTCAATAACACAATATTGTTGACACTCACTCACCTTTCTGCTCTAGTATGACAGACACCACATCAGGGTTGTTGTGAACGATGGCCAGGTGGAGTGGGCTCTGCAGGGAGACTCCTTGGCTCTTCTCTCCTCCGTCAGGCAGCGGGCTTTCGGTCTGCAGGTTAGGATTGGCACCCTGCTGGAGCAACTCTGCTGTCAGCCCCGCCAGCCCACAGCGACACGCTGTATGAAGCGGGGTCTCACCCTAAAATGTCAAATTGTGACAAGAGATAAGTAAAGGGTAAATAATAGATAAAGTTCTAACACATCCTCTATAGATTTCATAGTTTTACTAAAAGCATATAAAGAGGAAAATAGCAATAGTGTCTAAACGTTTAAATGGTGGGACAATTTTTATTCAACATAATTTCTTTCTAATCCAATTTCTAACTTCTAAATCATGAGACTCACCCATTTGTTAGTGTGATTGACTTTAGCTCCATGTGTGGCCAGAAAGATGGTTGCTGCTTCGCTTCCCGCAATAGCAGCTCTCTGCATGAGGCAGTTCCCTGAGAAGACGCCACCATTAGTCATTTGATCAGGGAACGCACCTCTAGATGCATTTTCTTTTTACAAGAATCTGTATGGTACCTTTGGAGTCTGGAGCGTCAGGATTGCTTCCTCTCTGTATGAGCCGGGCTGCAAAGCTGTTCTCATCAAATGACGTTCCATTCACAACGGGAGCCTCATCCTCGAAAGGGTTCACGGAGGGGTCAGAGGCCACGGTGATATACTGCAGGGCCAACCACAGTGCGGTGCTGCCTTCATGATCCTTCAACTCCAGATCCAAACTGAGCAGAAGGAGAAATATTACATACCAGAATGTTTTCAGTGCGAAAGTCACGAAAAAGAGAAAAACATTTTTGAACTTACTGTTTGCACTGAAGGAGCTGGTTAAAGACGGGCTCATTTCCAGACACCACAGCCTCATGTAAAGGCGTTCTGATATAGATTGCGTTAAAAACAGTTAACAAATATTCAACTAAAAAGACATCAGTGCAGAAGCAACATGTGATGCAATGAATTTGTTTACTCACCGTCCTTTGCTGTTTTGCATGTTTGGGTTAGCTCCTGCTTTGAGCAGAGCCTCGGCGATGCGGGCCATGCCAGCCATGACTTCTCCGCTGTGTTTTTTAGGGCTGAAGGAGCAGACCAGGTGCAGAGGTGTCTCCACTGCCCCCACCGTGGCTGCGTTCACCTGCGCGGAGTGACGGATCAGAAACGTGGAGGCAAATTCATCCCCTAAGCAGCCAAAGAGAAAAAGAAACGGGACAGAGAAAGTATTTCGCTTTTTGAAACAAATAGCACCTGAAAGATTTGTGAGAGCACTTTTAATTTAAAAAATCTCATAGAAACGTAATGGGTAATGCAACTTTTAGTGTCAAAATTAGTTCAGATATAAATTCACCAGGCACCTCTCTGGATAGCTTTGTGTAGAAGACTCCAGCCACTCTGGTCCACCATGTCTACATCTGCCTTGTTGTTAACCAGTGTGGTGGCGATGCTCTCCAGTTTCTTGGACAGAGCCAGATCCAGCGCCAAGTCGCCATTATTGTCCAGTTCGTTCAGCTTTCCAGGTAACTATGGTTAAAAAAGAGATCCCATTAGTCCATTTCAATAAACAAGCTTATCTGTTAAGGTAAATGAAATGAAAATTCTGTCATGAATTACTCGCTCTCTAGTTGTTCCAAACCTGTATGGATGAATACTTGTAACCAAACAGTTCTTGGACCCCATTGACTACCATAGTAGGAAAAATGACAATGGTAGTCAAAAGTGCCCCAGAACTGTTTGCTGTCCTACATTTTTCAAATTATCTTCTTTTGTGTTCAAAAATATTAAAAAGTAATTTTCCTACTATAGTAGTCAATGGTGTTCCAGAACTGTTTGGTAACAAGCATTCTTCCAAATATCTTCCTCTATGTTCATCAGTACAAATACATTTATACAGATTTGGAACAACTCAAAGGTGAGTAAATGATTCCTTTAAAAACGCAGTTTATTTCAAAATGCTATTTCAGTCCTGGCTTTTTACCTGGGCGTCCATCTCTATTAGATAAAGAAAAACCACATCTTCTCTTTCCACTTTAATAGCTTTATGAAGGGGGTACTCTGTTTTGGATTTGATCATCTTATAGAGCAACTGAGCATCCATGGTACTAAAGTCCTCTTTTCGAAGGTCGTCCTGTTTAAGAGATGGTGGACAAGAAAAAACAGAAAGTATGAGATTAATTAGCTCATGCTGATATCTATATTCATACACATACACTTGAAAGACAAAAAGTCTCCCACAAGCCTTTGCTCCTTCAAAACAGCAGGTGACTATATCAAGGTCTTGCTCGAGGTCTGCTAAGCTCATATTGATGCATTTGGTTCACTCAGCAGAAAGACATCCTTTACAATCCCAGTCATAAACATAACCTTGAGAATAAATCATTGCTCTTTGGGGATTTATGAGTCATAAAGCAGGTCCCAATCATGAAGGAGAGTCGACTGAGAAAGTATGTTTTACACAAACAAGTTTACTTTCTGTATTTGTCGCGTCTTGCCACATCCAGTGTGTTCAAACTCACTGATTATAACGGTTCTACTGTGTTTTGCCGTGTCACACCGCATCCTATGTTAGCTTACTAAGACTTACGACAGTATAGATATGTCTGTTCCTGTCTAAGTCTGAAGAGTCTATTGAAGATGATGACTCTGTTCATGTGACTCACCCAGTGACTGGCAATGATCTCTCCACAATAGTTCATCAATGTCGTGGCGTCCAGCTCTTCAGCGGTCTGGTAAAATCTGATACAGTTCCTCACATTCACTGATGACATCACACCTTTCTCACATCTGCATTTGAAAACAATCGGTTTAGAGTTCACTGTGCACTTTAATCCTCAATCATGAAACATTCACCCAGTCATATGTGTTGATAAAAAGTGTGTTCCCACCTTTCTCTCAAGAGCTGGAGCTGAAAGCGGTTAGCTAACTTCATCAGGTTGATAAGGAAACCATCATCCCCGTTCAACTCAAGATCATCTGTGTACGCCCATCGCAGCATCGCCATAGCGACTTCTGGTTTGGCCTCTAGGAAGTGAAACAGAAACGACAGATTGGATGGCACAGATTCATAGAAAACAATGTTAGCAACTGTAAGTTATTACAGTAGAGAAAACTAGTTCATTTTGAGGTTTTTTGCGCTATTTTTACTTTCTGGGTTTAAAATCTTCATCTGGCCAATGTCAAAGGATGTGATGTGGCGACGTACGATAGTACATTGATGACGGGTCGGTGTCTCATAATTATTCATGAGACTGTGTTTTCTTTTCCAATGAGAAGACATTTCTCTTAATTATTCATGAGTCATGACAGCGCCTGGTGCGTTTCTATCTGACCCTTCAGAGAGAGGCGTTCATGGCACATGATATTAAGCAGAACACTTACCAGGAGTTATTCCGATAACGATATATAAAAGTATATTTTTATTTATACCATGGTCAGTCAGTTTGATTACATTTAAAATTAACTGACAAAATAACCGTCATTTTCACCCGTTTGATCTAAAATTACACTGTAAACATCAATAAAAGCTTTATCTTGGCAAATAACCATGGTATAAGCGGGATAATCCACGGCTAGCCGTGCATTAAAGGATTTTAATGCACGGCTAGCCGTGGATTATCACTTGTGAAATACACTATATGCGGTATAAATCTGGGGGAAGGTAAATAAATCTGAAAGTGATAAATACATGACTGGTGAAATTGTGGCGCACAGAAACAGGTGCGCATGGTCATTGGAGCTCTCGGTGGTCCGGAGCTCATGAGGACCAGTACAGCTGTGTCACATTCTGAACTCAAACAGACGGAGGGGACTTCCGACACTGACGAAAGGGGGTTTCCCGACCAGTGAAATGCGATGGCAAACAAACGGTTGGTAACCCTGCGACAAATGCTAGCGTCTCCCATGCCGGACCGATCGCCGGTTTGAAGCCTGCTCGTCATGGATGCGAGTAAGGCCGGAACAGAAGCAAACTGTTTTACTCAGGAAAGCTTTTTGAAATGGAGACAAGTGGACTTTTGGACTCGCTCATGAAGGCAGTCTGTGTCAGGAATGCGGTACCGTGACCTGAGGACTTTTCCATCAAATGCGGTAACTGTCAAAAGTGGTTTCTGTAATACCGCTGTAGCTTGAAAGTATGGTTCGTGTTATGACAATAGACTGTATAAAACAGGTATTGACTAATATATTTTAAGATATGGAATCGGATCACTTTCTCTCGTGCCCCGCCCACTCCCCCACTCTTCTTCTCACAGCGTTCACGCCCATTTTAGTTGCATTTTTCAAAACAACAGGTAGACTGTAGCTGAAAAGGGTGGGTTTCATGACCCTTTAATGCCAGGCATTTGTTTGTTCAACAGCACTGGCATTTTGTATGAGTGAGAAAGAAAAGCAAACAACACCACAAATACAATATACGTAGATAACCTACTTATTATTAGAGTTCGAAGAAAACTATTACCTGAGAGGTCCAGTTCTGAGGTTGAGGCAAGGTTGGCCAAACTCCAGACCTCACTCCGAGCAGCCAGCACAAATTTATGAGCACTGAGCCTCTTCTCTCCGATCTTCACCTTTAAATCACTAGGAGAGTAATACAAAATTCTCTGTAAAATACACAGTCATTTGATACAATATAATGTGATGTAATGTTTTGTCTCAGAGGGGCACAAAGAGGCCATTCTGTAAACTCATGAGTACACAGTGTAATAAAAGAATTGCAACTATATAACCACTTCTCAACATTAAAGTTTTTTATAACTTTTATATCATTGTGTGAGCAGAAATTAAACTGTACCATATTCAAGAAAAGATCATTATATACAGACAGGATGATTTTTATTTCTGATTATATTCTCTGTATAGCAATGAGAATACCGCACTGCAGAAAGAATACATTTCTGGGTAAAAATCGACATTTCGTTGTAAGATTTACCCAACCTCTGACCTAACTATACTTCACATTTGACATCCGTTCATCCTAGATCTCACCTGTACTGGTCCTGTTGATAGAGGTCAGCCACAATGGCCAGCAGGCGGCTGATGAAGGAGTCGCTGGCCTGGGAGGCGGAGCCTGGAAGAGAGGCCTGGGCAGCCAATATGGAGCACCGCCTCTCCGTTTCCACCAGCTTCTGTTGCATCTTCACATACTCCTGCCTGAGCAGAGCAAGGTGCTTCTGCAATTTCTGCACCTCCTCTGCGGAAATAAAAATGATGCGGTGAAGTGTAAAACCGGTAAAAAATGGGAACAAGCATGTGAGGAAAAAGTGAGGAAAAGACTGAACAGAAAAAGGAGAGAGAAAGAGAAGAGTAAAGGAGTTGGGGATGTGATTGAGATAGACATAAGAAAGATGAATAAGAAGTATGACGAGTCAAGCAAAAGGGAAGCGAAAGAATAGGAAATACCATGAAAGAGAAGGACAAAACCATTTCAAATAACAAATCTGCTGACACAGACAGTGCTGAGCAAATGGAAGAGCGTCCCAAGCAAATACAGATGAGAGACGGATGGGGTGTAAAACATAGATATATTGTGGCACGATAACGATATATCAGAATACAAAAAATACAACATGTATTGAAACACCTCTAATATGTAAAAAAGTAAGACTATTATATAGATGTATGAGCAAAAATCTCTTTAGCATTTCATGTAAAAACTTTCATTTCAACAGGGTCCAATTTACAAGAACCACAAACCCAGGAGTTCACATGTCCTCTTGAGGACAGTTTCATTACACTCAAACCTTAAAATAACAACTTAAAACTTTGTACCATGAATTCAGTAATTCTTCCATTGCCTTGGATCTGTATCTGTTGGATTTTACAGCTTAACCTACATTCCACAACACACCAGCTTCCTTCCTTTCCTCTGAATTTATTTCTGCAGGCGTCTGCCCAGAATGCTGAGGCAACATTTTACACTTGCTCCACATTAGCACAGGAAGATAATAGAATATATCTGACCTTTGTTCAAAATGTTATATATGGGGAAAAAACAATTAAAACCTACAATTTACTCCTAGTGAAAAAAGTCCTGCCCTAGTCATTGCAAACCATTTAGCCTGTGTTGTAGGCAAAGGATTAGCATGCTCTCTGTTTAATATGTGAACCATTTGCCTCTTGCATGGATATAAGAATTGAGATTCCTTAGCAGTCAGCAACACAGAGCTGTCCAAATAGGTCCCATAAAGTGTTTAAAAAGCCAATCAAATGCGAGAAAACCCCAGAGAGCTGTAACCTGCTTAGTGCTTATGTCATCTGCAAGTAGTTACATGAATCAACACCTCATAAATTTCACAATCACATCAACAAGAAATTATGCACTTTCTGAGGAATCAGGAACTTGAGTAAAATTCATGACAAATAATAGGTTTTACAATAGAGATGATACTATTGTATGCAACTGCTACAGCTTGGTGTTACGCACTGAAAAAGATGACAATTAATACAGTAACCTTACGTGAGAAAATTTGCGAAAGCTTCTTACAGTGTTTAAAGGGGTTACAAGCGTTAACAACCACTGATGTAGCTATAGTGTTTTGGTACATTGCGTATGGTTTACAGCTGAGGTGTAAAGATAAAGAAAGGAAATGGCATGAGCTCTGATCAAAAAAGTAACGGTTGCAAGCCTGTTACGAGGTCGCAACTATGCACATTATTTATTCAAACAACATGGCAGATCTTTACATGAATTCATTTATTCTACTAACATTATACACTAACGCTTTAAATAGTTCATTATTTGCCATTTAAATAATTTACATTTAAGTTAGAATAACAAGGTGATTTTATTTCATTGAAGGTGATAAAGACTGATGTTAAAGACTAAAAACGCAAATTATATGCAATAATTAGAAATCGCAGTGCAAAACGAGGATAGAAGATGACAATGTCTGTCTGCTCCAACCAACAATCGTCCTCACAAAATCACGTTGTTGCACGTGCTGTAATAAACGACAAACATCGTGGTAAACACGAGGAACTGGAAGAACATTTTAAAAATAAAAAAGTATTCTGTTTTTGATTTCTTTACATAATACATCAAATCACCCGGCGAATTGTTACTGCCTCCGCCCAGCCCACCACCTGACTTGCAACTAGCTAGTAGGAAAAACATTATCTAAGCATTATTCTTGTTAAACACCGGGCGATGCGATATTTATCTCCAGCTGACCGTGGTAAATACAATTCAATGCAACATTAGGTCTGCTCATCGCGCAGGGAAACAGCGGCTTTACCTCTTAAACAGAAAGGGCGTAAAAGATAAGAAAGAAACCATTCTCATACCTTCCGCCATGTTGGATCCGTGGCTCATCGACTGATATCGCGAGACATCACGGGAGGCTGGTTTTGATTTAGGAGGAGTGTGTGTACTGTGCATAAACAATCGCGCGCTCTCTCTCTCCGCCTGATTTAAAGTTACGTAAATGTTCATTTACAGATCTTAATCAATGGAAATTCTTTAAGATAGCTAAATATACCGCAACAATGGGTGCACCAATTGTACATGTTGTCCTCGATATGCACTTTTCAGTTAATTATATTTTGATAAACATCCAATGTGTGTGCCTTAAATTTGCTTCAGGACATTAAGGTTGCACATTCAAAAATTCTTCAAACCTCTTCTAAAAATAGGAGGACCATGTTGTATACAAGTATCACTGGACCAACTTGATGCTCAATGGCAATCTGAAATGCACATTCATTAAAGTCCCAGTGAAATAAAAAATGCCAATGCCATTTTCTTCATGAAATATTGCAGCTTTTATTAAAAATAGTTTATCGATGTGGGTCATTCTTTTCAAATTTTGTGTGCCCTTATAATATTTAGTTAAAATGTGAATGACGTATGTTAGACGGCTTGGGCGACGCATCCGTTAACTCCTCCCCTTCAACTGTCAGTCTGCTGCCAGTTCCATTTCAAAATGCAACAGCTGTTTTTATACATCCAATCAAATCGCAGAGAAAGACGAAAGCCACGCCCACAATTGTATCATTAGAAATTCCATTTCACTCGAAAATGCGTCAAAATACGGAAGTAAAAACAATCGCAACTTTCGGTTCACGGGGACTTTAAAAGCATCTGTTTAACACTTCATGTTGACTAATCTCTCTTTAATCTTAACAGACATATTTAAAACCCCACAAAACACACAAATACACTCAGTGAATTATATAAAAGCCAGGTCTTGATGCATTAAAAAAAGGGATACAACCACATTAACGGTTATGCTTGTATCGGTGGTGAATATGCACTAAAATCATTAAACATTTGTGTGGATGGCAACACTTTGAAAGCTCTTTCAAAAACAGAACAGACAGCACACTCAAACAAATATTGAAAAAAATTTATATTTTAGAAGAACTCACTAGAGGTGACAATTTCCATAACATGAAAAATATACATCGGTATTTTGTCTTTGTACATTAGGCAAAAGAACTGCAGTAGTATGTCAGAGCCAGAATAAAATTAACCAGAGAAGTAAAGATTGTAGGAGAGAGGGGATACAGGCATGCGCGCGCGTGCGTGTGCACACACACACACACACCGCCTAACAATCATGCTTATTTTCTCAAACACACGCTCATACATACACGCGCACTCAGTCGAAATCACAGAAACCTACATTTAAAGCATGGCTAAGAAACCTATCAAAGACTCCACAGAAAGAAGAAAAAAAAGGGAAAACCTATGCAAGCTTCTTACCAGAAATCCAATTTTAACATGTCCATACTCAAGTGGGCAAAACAGAGTTATTGCTACACCAAACAAAAAGAGATATTCAAAATGCTGGTACAAGTATTATGGGAAAAGACTCACATATGCACATAAGCTTTAGAGGATTCTGAGAAGTTCCTCCCTTTAGCTCCTGTTTGATGCAGGGCATGTAACAAGCCAAGCAATAGAATTGGAGGCACTTTTGAAAACTAAACATAACTTAAAACATGCAAAAAAATCACATCTGATGGGTTTCCTTGCCACTGCCTCCTCACTTCAAAAACAGAAAAAGGAAAAAATCAGAGCCCGACACTCAGAATGCAGTCATCCTTTGTATTAGAGCACTCCCCCCAACCCATTTAAAACCAAATCAGAGAAATACCTAATCGATTAGAAAATGACCATGCTTTACAGCTATTTATTTTATACCTGAAGTGTCCCGAGTGAGAAAGCCATCCAACATGACGAGCATGCTTCATAATTTCTGATGGTAGCTTAACCCTGCCTTCCCCATCCTACAACTGGATCAAATCTGAGTGAGAAATGCAGAACTTTAGTTCAATCTGACAGGTGAGTGTATGAGGCCGCTCACAGCTGTAACAGATCTGATGGACTCATGAATGTGAGGCAGTAGGAGGAGAGGATGAAGTTTTTAGGATGTCACACTCTAACTACAGATCTGCTATTTTATTTGGTACTAAGTCGCGCTGGATGGATAGAAACAGTTATTATATATTATCCGGTTTTTATGTCTGTGCTATGTACATGTCTTTACAATTTCTTCCTGAAAGTTGTATCAGTTCATAGACTTGGAAAGAAGAAAAGCATAATCATTTGAAAGTTTTTTTTCTCTTTTTTTGTTGGCACTTGCTTGGCGTGTTCTGTCAGCATCTGTGATGGCCGTATGTTCTGCTGCAGCCTATTAATGCCAGCCTGTTACTGCCAACAATCGATGAAAACCAGTCCAGCAATAGGGTGGTAGAGTGCAAGAAAACAGTGCCATGTTGTTTCTCAACTGGAGACCTGTCAAAGACAAAAGAGATATTTTAACAAATTAAATATTAAAAACGTAATAGAGGATAAAGGTTGTAATAATATAAGTAAAACTAGATTGATCTTTAAATTATACTAGGGGACAAAAGAATCACCTAGTTTTTTTTCATTTTTTGTCCATTAAAGGAACAGTTCACCCAAAAATGAAAATTCTGTCTTCATTTACTCACCCTCAAGTTGTTCCAAATGTTCTATTGAACACAAAAGAAGATATTTTGAAGAATGCAACTACCACTGTAATTTTTCCTACTATGGTAGTCAATGGCGGCCAAGAACTGTTTGGTTCAAAGCATTTTTCCAAATATCTTTCTCTGTGTTCATCAGAACAAAGAAATTTATTCAGATTTGGAACACCTCAAGGGTGAGTAAATGATACCAGAATTTTTATTTTTGTGTGAACTGTCCCTTTAAGGCAGTGGTCACCAACCCTGCTCCTGGAGATCGACCGCCCTGAAGATTTCAGCTCTAACTCCAATCAAACACACCTGAAATATCTAATCAAGGTGTTCAGGTTTGCTTGATAATGACAGACTGGTGTGCTGAAGCAGGGTTGGAGCTGTAGTCTGCAGGACGGTCGATCTCGAGGAACATGGTTGGTGACCACTGCTTTAAGGCATCCAACTTTAAATGCCTTAAAGGAGTCATATGACACGGCTAAAACGAATATTATCGTTTGTTTTAGATGTAATGCAATGTGTAAACACGATTTAAGGTTAAAAAACGCTGTATTTCCTCTTTGCCCTGCCTCTCTGAAACGCTATGATTGGCCAGTTAACCAGTGCGTAGTGATTGGTCGAATACTGCAAACTTGTGACGGAAATGTAATGCTTCTTACCATACAGTTAGGGCCATAAATATTTGGACAGAGGCACATTTTTTGTTATTTTAGCTGTGTATCAATATGTTTTCGAGTTACAGTTTTATAATGGATATTGTCTTAAAGTGCACACTCTCATCTTTATTTAGAGTGTATTTACATCCAGATTAGCTGAAGGATTTAGGAATTACAGCTCTTTAATATGAAGCGCCCCCCTTTTTCAAGGGACCAAAAGTAATTGGACAGTTGAATAAAAAGCTGTTTTATTCACATGTATGGGCTTTTCCTTAAATAATTTTGTCATAAATTAAGCATGTTAAAGGTCTTGAGTTGATTCTACATGTGGTGCATTTGGAAGCTGTTGCTGTGAACCCACATCATGGGGTTCAGGGAGATCTCCATGCAAGTGAAACAGACCATAGTTAGATTTCAAAAACACTACACATCCGTCAAAAAGATGCCAGGAACATTAAGAGCGGCCAAATCAACAATTTGGTACATTCTAAGAAAAAAACAACACACCGCTGAGCTCAGTAACAAAACAATCCTGGGCGTTCATATGAGATAAAAGTGGTGGATGATGACATTATCCTCTCCATGATAAAGAAAAACACCTTCACAACGTCCAGACAAGTGAAGAACACTCTCCAAGAGGTAAATATGTCAATGTTTGTCAATCAAAACAATAAAAATACAAGGAAAAAATAGAGAGGGTTCACAACAAGGTGCAAAAGCCTCAAGAATAGGATGGGTAGATTAGACTTCTGAAATAGCCGAACAAGCTCTAGAAAGCAGTTTTTTGGAGAGATCAAATTAATTTCAGCCTGCATAAGACTAAAAAGAATAAAAGATATGGAGAAGGCTTGGAATATCTCATGATATGAGCATACAACATCTTCAGTAAAATAGTGTTCAGGCAGTGTGATTCCATTTCCATGCATGACGTCCTCAGGCACTGGGTCACTGGTGTTTTTTTGGTGATGTAACAGAAGAAAGAAGCATCCGGATTAATTCTTCACTTGTCTGGAAGTTGTGAAGATGTTTTTCTTTATCATGGAGAGGATAATGTCATCATCCAACACTTTGATCTCATATGGACACCTAGGATTGTTTTGTTACTGAGCTCAGCGGTGTGTTTTTTCCCCCAGAATGTCCCAAATTGTTGATTTGGCCGCTCTTAATGTTCCTGGCATCTTTCTGACGGATGTGTAGTGTTTTTAAAATCTAACTATGGTCTGTTTCACTTGCATGGAGATCTCCCTGAACCCCATGATGTGGGTTCACAGCAACAGCTTCCAAATGCAAACACCACATGTAGAATCAACTCTAGACCTTTAACATGCTTCATTTATGAAGAAATTATTTAAGGAAAGCCCATACATGTGAATAAAACAGCTTTTGATTCAACTGTCCAATTACTTTTCGTCCCTTGAAAAAGGGGAGAGCTTCATATTAAAGAGCTGTAATTCCTAAATCCTTCAGCTAATCTGGATGTGAATACACTCTAAATAAAGCTGAGAGTGTGCACTTTAAGACAATATCTATTATAAAACTGTAACTCGAATACACTTTCATACACAGTTAAAATAACAAAAAATGTGCTTCTGTCCAAATATTTATGGCCCTAACTGTATTTGGAACATCAGGTTCCAAAGCAATTGTACTGACAGTACTGACTTGCGTATACATTTGGGCGGTCTTAAACCTGGCTCAGATTACAGGATTCTCGGCCAGAATTTACCCCGATTTCCCCTCCCGAGAATCTTTGAAAAAAATCGAGTCCAGAACCTTGATCGGGTCCGAGGTTCGGCCCCGATTATCACGTAATGTGAGGCATTCACAGATCGAATCTTACACCTCCCGATCTGCTCCGAGAGAAATCGGGGCCGCCCCGATCATATCAAACATGTTTGATATTTAGGATTTTAAATCGGGGTGATGACGTTGGTACTTTCGCAACAGCCAATGAGAGGCACATCTGCAAGGTGACGGAGGTGACTGACAGACCTTTAAAAATGTCGACCGCGAAAGCTCCTGCAAGGGTACGTTGGACAGCGGAGATGGAAGAACAACTTGTGGCAACAGCATGATTGTCTATATAATGTATACTCCAAAACATACCACAACCGCACAGATAAGGAAAAGAGCTGGGGAGAAGTCGCGTCGGTTTTAAATGTACCGGGTAAGTTAACTGCTAACACGCAGCTTGTAGTTTCGTTCAACAGATTGTTATTTGGCTATAGGCATACAGATAACATGCGTTTATGTGTTTGTTTTTATGCTGTATCTTATAATCACATTGGCATCCATCTTTATTCTCGGCAGTGACAATTTTTTTTCTTCCGTTATTTATTAACATTAAACTTAAGCGGCTTGCCCAAAGCACAGTCATAACTTCATCCCTAGCAAAAAGCATTATAGCACCCCCTGCTCAAAATACGTCCCCGCGGCTTTGGACAGACAGACAGAGAATCGTTCAGAGAGCGACAAAGACATTACACAACCGTTGCCAGGTGAGATCACGTGAAATTAACTTTGCGATGTCCCTTTGTTTACTTCTGTTTCCCGGTGAGATGACGTAAGAGGCGTCCTCTGGTATGATAATCTTAATATTATCCTGTAGTTTGGGTGTCTTAGAATGTCTTTTGATGTGCAATTATGAAATAAAAAACTTCCAATCAAACTTTCTAAATTTTTATTTTTGCACTTGCTACCTTTAGTCTTATTTATAAACACAACTTTACACCCCAACGTTTTATTATCTGGACATTTCACATTCATAAATGCAAGTTTACAAAGGGCAAACCTATTTTTGTATTGCTTGAAAAAGAGATTCAAATGTAGATGTGATGTCAACATTTAAAAATAGTAAACCCATTAAAACGGTTACTATTAGCTCCTTTTACAAAACTGCATATCCTATGGATATGTAAAATATGTGTAATTTAGTTGTACACTGATGAGTGTGAGCTTGTTTAAGATTTTAAATAAGAGAATCTGTCAAGATTCTCCTTATGTGTGTGCTGCAACCAGAATTTGAAATCTGTCACGATTTTAAAACTCCTGTAGTCTGAGCCAGGCTTTAGTCAACTCATACCACGAACTGACGTGGATTTGTTGGGGTGTGGTTACACGAGGCGTTTCAGGCAGGTCTGGGTGAGCATTCGCTTTTAGATAGAATGCATCTTTTGTTCCGACACTTTAATTTTTGCAATTTTACGTGTCTAATACATGCATGGGCAACTTATAACACACCAAAGACACAGAAAGACACGTGTTCGCGCCATATGACCCCTTTAAAAATTATGGGTATGGGTAAAAAAACTGAGTCAGTAGTACTCTTACCTAACACTCTTTAATTTGAACCACCACTGCAAAAACAGGCCTTATGAACTTGTTCTAACAGGTTAGCCCACAACATTACAATGGGAGAATCCACTAAAACTTACAAAAGCCTCATTCGGCTGAGATTAGTTCTTTATGTAAGGAATAATTGATGACGGGCCGTTCAATTATTAGAAAGTTAATGCACACCCCGAGGTGGTAATGCGACCAAGACGTAAACTTTTGAATAATTGAACTGACCGATCAATTATTCCGCGTATACCACGGTTACCACACCACAGGACATTGTTCAAATGTTTAATTTCAATGTTTGTCATGTTATTTTAAAAATGTCTTTTAAATGCTGTTGATGGTAGAACTACTTTCTTGCGCATCTCATTTCAAGCATCCGTTAGAGCAAACGGACTCGGAAGCTTGAGCCACGTGGTGGGTGTATGTGAGTGGCTCTCACTATATCCTTGGTGTTTCAAGTCAGATCCGTGGGCGTGGCTTGTTGGTTTTGACTAAATCCTTGGTGTTTCAAGTCTTACGAAATCTTTACCCTAACCTAACTCTAACCATCTAAACTACCTATGATTGTTAAACTTGCCAAAAAACACGGTTGCATGATGACGTCAGAGCGAGCGAGTGACCTCCCACACACCTGAGTGTTTGCAGTAATGTGACAGAAAAGCCAGTGATTATAAATTATTTATTCCTCGTATTGTTTCTATCTTCAGCAGTAAAAAAAAAAAAAAAACTTTTGAAAGAGTAGGTCTATTAAAATATATTTGTTATCAGTTATAAGCAGCATGAAGAGGAAAACGAACCAGTAGGCTATCAGTGTTTATTAATGCATTTTGTTTTTCTATTTAGTTATTTTATTTCAGCATATGTATTTCTTGTTTTTGAAATGCTTTGTTTATTGAAACGAAACTGCACACGTTTCCATTAAAAGTAAAGTTTGACATTATAAACGTCAGATCAAGAACAGGGTGCTTTGTGCGGTGATGGCCTGTAGGCTACACTATAACCTTTCTGTTGTTTAAACTTGGCGAAGTGATATGGAACTAGGGATGCACCGATATTATTTTTTAAAGACCGAGTACGAGTGCCGATATTTTTTTCTGGTACTCACCGATACCGATAACTATAACCGATGCCTGTATAATGTACAATAATGTTAATAAACCAGTATCTTACTGGTACATTTTCTTTTTTTCTTTTGTTTTTAGGTCTACTTAAATTTAAGTACTATTTTTTAATCAAGTTCTATTTTTTATAAGTAGCACAATTTTACTAGCACATTTACTTCAGTTTACTAAAGTAAACAATATACTCTGTGGTCAAATTATAAAAAATTTAAGGGGGGTAGTGTGGTAAAATGTGAGTGTATTATAACTTGTTCAAGTCAACCGGACTTTTATTTTGACGGGACGCCGCAAAGAGCGTTAAAGTTAACCGGACTTTTATAAAGACACAAATGGTGTTTGTTTATGTGTTCGTGTCCTCGTGCAGTGAAACGCTGGCGTTGAAAGCTCCACAAGTATGGCGTTATTTTAATGAAAAAAATGTCGCGAGCGCATTATTACAAGGCGAGAGCGCATTCTTGTAATACGAGCGCGCGAATCTCTCCGCTCGCACGCCGATTTCCTTTGCTCATGCACAAAACTGGACGCGCGTTTTCAATTATACGCTGCTCTCTTATGATTTTTCTCTCCTCTCGCTCAGTGAGCGTGTGCGCACTCAAAATGCGTGCCGTGCGTCCACGAATCCTTTGGTACTCTTGCTCTCGAGAGGTCCTCTTGTGTGTTCCATGCATTATAGGCTGTCAAAAGTAGTCAACCAATCAGGGATAGGCTTCCACGGCGGGCCAATGAAAACGCGACCTCTTACATGGCATTTTATTGGTTGAAAGTGACTTGACGTATTCAACGACGCAAGATGGATCTAATTGAATTGAATTCAATTAGCTGGCAAATTCCACTTGCTTACCCTGAAAATAGTGAAGCTACAAGCTGCTGGATGAATATCACTCGAAGGCTGTTTCTTGGCTCTTTCTTACACAGCGGGCAACTTTTCTTTTGAATTCACCATGTCTGTCTTCCCTCCACTCTTTCTGAAATATTAAAACAAAGTGAATGTGAAATGCAACTTATCATGACATAAATTCATATCATTTCAAAAAAGCAGATTGTACTAATAACAACTTGACAACTTCTCATCTGACTTACTGCTGCATCAACGTTGGCAGGAGAGTCTCCGTTAGGGTCTGCTAGCATAGAGATGACGCTAATCATGATGGTCTCTACAGTGTGAATGGGTAGCCAGCGTTCCTCTGGTTTCTCATAGCCGTATTTATCCTCACCCGGTTCGTGTAATATTGAAATACAAACGTCACCGTTCTTGTCAACTGCAAAACGAGATACCAGACACGGAATGAGGGCTAAAACTATGAAAAATTATTTCTAAACATTAACTGCCTTTAATAACAATTACATTTGATGGATTTAAAAACAGAGTAGGGGGTGCTGCATTCCTATTGGTGGCTTAAAGCACTGTCAAATTAACATAACAATTGTCTAATATTAATCTATAATTATTTCATAAATAAAGGGAGAGGGATATATAGACTTTGCAACATTATACACAAACAAGGATAGATAAATACTGCTGTAAAGGTCTGTAAACCCAAACTTACCATTTGGATGCCAAATTTCCGTTATGAACTTCATTTTAGGAGGCCTGAGAGGATAGTCTTTGGGAAACGTTAGATGAGCTTTAAAGACACCACCCTCACTGTAAACGCAGAATACAGCATGATCAATGTGTTACTCAAGATATTATGATGGCACCTGTTTGGACACATTTTAATAAAACTGTTTAACAGTGCCAGTTAGGCCTGCCCGCTAAAAGAGATGATAAAACATGACTCCACGCACTACATAAGTATATATTTAGTATGATAGCTTTATTAAGATGTTACTGTAAAACCACAATCAGGCTGCATAGTCAGTCACAACTGGGCGAAGGGCTCTATGCATGCGTGACTTTGGTGTTTCACAGGAAGAACCCTAGGCATTTTACGGTTGGGGAGACTTAAAGAATACAGTAGAAATTTAGAAAAGAGTTACATTTAGCAGATGCTGTACATTGCGGCACACAGCAGTGGTATATAGAAGTGGTGTTCTACTGTATTTTAATGTTATAATGAAATGTTAACTTATGAAAGTGTGCCGCAATGTACAGCATTTACTAAATGTAACTATTTTCTCATTTCTCTCTGCTTTAAGTCTCCCCAACCAGAAACTGCCTAGGGTTCTTCCTGTGAAACGCAGAAGTCACACATGCATATAGCCCATTTTAAGCAAAATCTAAAATTCTAACCCATTCTTTTGTAAGCAATGACAACAACAGAAAGACACTTACTAGAGTGTATCAGGAGGACCGATTATTAGCACTTCCCACCTGTAGAGGTCATTATCATCTATCAAACCAGCGGAGAATCCTTCCACGGGATTTTTGTTCAATTCTGAGAAGAACAGACAAGATGCAGATGAGCTTCTTTTTAATATGAAAGAATGACAGGCAAACCTGTTCTCAATTTGACAATTCAGGCTTGCATGCAAGTGCTCATAAAAGAATCTATTCCCTTATCACTGAAGCTTTTCTCATATATATATATATATATATATTAGGGATGTGCACGAATATTCAAATATTCGATCCGCAATAACTATTCGAATATTAAAATGCTATTCGAATATTCCTATTTTTCATAAGAATAAAACTGCGTCACCACAAGGTTAAGTTACCGTTACAGAAGACCTTAGAGTCAGGTCTTATTTAACGCTTCTTCACTTCTTCTGTAATGATTTTTTAATGTACAGAAAATATAAAAAATCATTTGTATGTGTTCCTAAATCTTTGTTCACTCAGATTGCAAGCTTGTTTAAATATTTTAAGTTTACACACTGGATGCCCAGATCGCGTTTTATGCTCTGCTCACATCACCATATTAAAATGTTTCAAAACTGGTGAGCCACAGAATTCGTTAACATTACTTACATTAGGTATAAAAATATCAACGTAATATTAAATGATTAACAACAATAATTCATTTATTACCATTACTTGTTTGCAGCGGTTGTTCTTAGTAAATTCATATTCGTTCGTTAAAAATATATTAAGTAATGCTAATTTCAACAACTTGAAACATGAAAATGTACATTTCACTGCAACAAATGTTAATGAATTTGGCCTTAACATAAGACTGGCACATTTATCCATACCTAAAAGCAAGAATTTTCCTTCGCACGGATGCTTTTTTTGTTATAAAACGCGCTGTAATTCCTTACCTTAGTTGAAATAAATAGGCCTACCTTATTTATTGATGCAAATCCAATGCAAAGCTAAACAAGACAGACACTGACCGTGAACGACAAAGAAAACAATATTTATATGCGTGCTGATCAGCAGAATATCTTCCTCAGATGACGGTCACGTAATCAGGGAATCAAGCACTATGGCTCCGTCTTTGTTGCGGGGTATTTTTTAGGATCTTAACAGTCGGCATGCGATATCAAGCCCATTTACTTTAGTTATTATCAATATTATTAACAATAAAGCCAGATATTCTTGTCAGATCTGGGTTTTGTTACCAGGAGTTAGAGAAGAGCAGCGCGTTTTTTCCACCGTCGGCTTGTTGAACAGACTTTCACTAGAGTAAAATAGACCTATATGCTTGTTTTTATTATCAAGAACATGTAAAACAAAATAAACAAGATAACCATATATCACAGACTGCCAATATACGTTGCGTTATGTATTTTTCTATTTTTTCACCATAAAAAAAACGATATACAGGATATAATATTAATGCATTATGAATATTTAATGATAATTATGAGCTTGATGTGAAATTGTGACTAAATAAAAACGTAACAAATTACGTCATTATTAACTTAATTTAAATAAACCAATATTCGAATATTCGTTTTTTATGAGCTCAAATATTCGAATACGAAATTATTGAAAAATGCCCATCCCTAATATATATAGAATCAAGAATAATAATAAGACAAACTATTCTCCGGTCACATTTCAGACAACAAGAAAAGACAGATTTGCCTGTTTTTATCAGATCAAATGACTGAGCCTGGAGCCAAAGAACAGCAGTCTACTGGTGACTGTGGCCTCTGATTCTGTTTTCACGGCAAAGACAGCTTGCTGTGTCCTAACAAGAGACAGCAAAACAAAATCACTGGAGCTTTAAAAGATGAGCACCTCGCTGACAAAAACAAACCAACAGTTGGGTCATCTAGTCATACGTATGTGTCATTTTTATGAGGATGTGAATCACTAAGACAGTCTGGCATTTCCAACTAAGCGTCTCTACTGTGACACACAGAAGAAATGTACAAAACACAAATGAAGCTTTTTGTCTCTTCTAAACTGACTCAAATCCCATTTCTGACAAATCTCATCGTTACAGCGCCGATTCTGTAATGGTGAACAGCAACGAACACACAATTACTCCAACCTTCCAGACATGCACAGGGTTTTTCCTGCATAGGGAAATTGGAGGCAGCCGCCTCCGTCAAATGTCGTGCCGCCTCAGGCTCTCGCCAAAATTATGTTGTGAGTCTTCACAAGAAATGCTGCGTGCATTTAACAGACTGTCATTTGTAACTGCAGTTGCGACATTACGACGCAACACAGTGGAGGCGCTGTTTAGTTATCAGCACACTGAGGTGCTAAAAAGAGTTGCAGAACAAGAGCCAGCCTGTGTTCCACGGCTGTTTGTTTTGCATCCAAGTACGTTTAAATTCTTGAAATTTCTTAAATTAAAATGACGTACATCATTGTAATGTCTTTAGCTGTGCAGTTGGATCGTTGAATCAGCGTATACTGTACACAGCGAGTTCGCCAGTATGAACGCACATTGCGTTTAGAATGACTTGCACACGAATGACTCATTTGAACCGATTTATTTAAACTATTGAACTTTTCAGTCACTAGCGAATATAAGAGATCATTGAATCATTTAAAGTGAGCCACAGAGAATGCAAGACGTGAATGAGCTTTGCTCATTTAGAAAGACTGGTTAATTCAGTTGGATATCGTTAATTCAGTTGGATATAACTTTTCAGCCCATATGTATGGGCTGAAAAGTTAGCTGATTAAAAAAAATCAAATAAAAATAAATCATTTTTATCTAATTTTGTTAGAACTTTTAATATATCAAACTCAAAGTCACTTTGGTTAAGCCACTTAAAGGTACGGTAGGCCTACGTGTGTGTACAAGATCAGGATGGCACCACCTCAGCCTCATTTTGAGCCAGGAAAAACCCTGATGCAGTTAAAATCTCACATCCTACTGAGTTGTGCCCATATTTATCCAGGCTGGTATCTTTACAATCCCACATAAATGGATGTTTTGGGGCTTTTGTTCTCTAACTCCTGCAGAGGGTTCACAGAGTTTACAGTGAGTTCACCGCCCTGGTCCAGCTGAAAAGAGACAACCAAAACAGCACTGATTCCTGAATCAGTCAATCATCCGGAGTGCCACTGCAGAACCTGACCCCATGACAGGCTGGTGTGCTACTCCCTGTCGACCATCGGAAAGAAATAGGCGAGCTGCCACTGTTTGTGTATGCGTGTTAGTGTAAAACGAGTAATTTGAGGGGGGTGGGGTTGCTTCTTCTGTTCTCTATGTCCCCAAAGAGACAGCTGTCATGATCAGGACTAACATAAAACATGATCTTTAAGATTTAAACAGAATGCGTGTCATCTGCTTAGTTTGACCCTTTACAACTAACTGCACTGCGCAAATGGGGCCCCGTGGAGAAATCCTCCACTGGCTCGAGCTCGCTAAAGCTGACACTCGCATATCATGTTGCGTAGGCTGCATGTATAGTAGACAAAGAAATGAGAACAATGATGACACCAATAACAGACTATTTTCTTTAGTCTAAAAAATTCAACAGGATCATAAATGTAAATCTGTACACGAGTAGGGCTGGGGGTCTCTTGTTCTTTCTGTACCGGTAAGGTGGTTCTCAAACAGCAGCCATCTGTCTACTGTCTTTTAGCTTAGCCGGTTAGCCGTCATAGAAAAACAAAGGGATTTGATCACCCCGCTGCGGGGAAGATGCGCACAATCTACCACTTTTTGACATCGCCTTTCTCCCTAGTGCAAACTACAGTGTCTCGATTGGTCGAGATAAGGCGGTAAGCTGAAACTGGACAAATGACATACTTTCCTGACGATAATAGCGACGGATGCTAAAGTGCAAATAGCGTCCGGGTACAGATGTCAAAACATGGGTTAGCCGACTTGCGAGCAGCCCAACCGGCCAACCGGTCCCATCTTCAAAATTGCCTGACATTTTTACGCTCACGTCAACAAACCTGAAAAACGAGACTCGTGTAAATATGTTCGTTACTGCTGATACAATAACCGACCAGCTTGTAGTTTATTACACGGTTAAAAAAATGTATGAAAATAACATGTTAAAGTAACAAAGAGGTATCGCGCTAGTCCGCGGGGCAGAAAGAGCGGAGGAGTTAGCCGCTACTCGGCTAATTTCGCTGCTAACATGCTAACAACGTATGCAGAGGAAAGCAAACGCTCGCTAGCTGCTAAACTAGCGGCTAACTCCTCCGCTGCTGCTTCGGTAGCAGCACCGGCGCATTTCCAAGCGCTGGTTAGCCATTGAGCTTGGTTGCCAAAAGCCAAAAATTACCTGCTAGCTGTCTCCTGAGTAACAGTGCTGATTGGGGCTCCGTCATGTTTTTTAGAAGTATATATATATTCTAAGTCGACAGTCGTTTACTTCACTAGGGAGAAAAAAATGTTTGCGATTTCTTGCACGTCTTTCCGTCTCTGCTCTAGTCCGTTTTGCTCAACATTGTGTTCCGGTGTGCGCATGCGCCATACTGTCCGTGAGGCCGAAAGGAAAGCGCGCCCGAGAGCGAGAGGACTATAGGCGACGGATACGCGCATGCCACCAACACATGAAGGCATAGAGCAACGACTAGGTACGATAGGTGCAGAAAATGATGAGAGGGAAATCAGAGCTATTTAAAGTGCAGACTTGTGAACCTGAAGAATCAGATATGAAAGATTTGCATAAGCAATTA
Organism: Triplophysa rosa; assembly: GCF_024868665.1. Classification (NCBI taxonomy): domain Eukaryota; kingdom Metazoa; phylum Chordata; class Actinopteri; order Cypriniformes; family Nemacheilidae; genus Triplophysa; species Triplophysa rosa. Next base: position 23,537,445 of record NC_079891.1, read on the forward strand.
AATTTCATTCATTTATGTTCCGAGGTTTATTGTTTGTTGCTAGGCTTGCTTATTTGTAAACTGATAATATATTGCCAAATGGGTCAAGTAGGGGTCTCTGCAGGTTGGAGAAATGGGTAGGTTTAAGGTAGGGGGCGTGCCGAAAGGTTTCTCGTTGGTCAAAGGTGTTCTTCCTCGGCAACTGAGTTGACCAATCAGCGTTAACCACACACGTACGTCATTTCTTTTAAACAGGAAGAAGGTCGCAATAAGCAAGGTGTGTGTAATGCAAAGTTTGCAAACTCGTGAATTTGTAAACATAAGCCCTTAAAACCTAAAAATTGTATCAGATAAGTCATCTTTTTGCTAAATTGTTTAATAATAGATCACAGAAGGTAACTAAACAGCTCTTACTCTTTTAGAAGCAGCTGTCGTTTTGTTTTATGAGTATTTCAGTCTTTCTGCACGTTTTTATTTACATGTAGGCTACTAAATCATAGTTGTACTAAAACGGTAGAAATGCCTTTTACTGTATGACAGCTATGTTGTTGCTATTTTATCATGACACCAAGGAAAGCAAATTATTATATTAAAAAGCTATTTTTTTTAGGAAAAAAAACACTAACCTTCTCTCTTTCTCTCTACAGGTATTGGTCTAGCTTTTGCTGAAACTAGTAACTTTGTATTAGCACCTATTGTATTATTGCTCCTGTATGACATCGCTTATTGCTCCCTGAACTCTCTGTAAGTCACTTTGCATCAAAGCGTCTGCTAAATGTAAATGTACAGCTAGTGCAGTTGTAAGTGTTATTTTAGAGACATTTGTACCACCCTTTAAATAATTATTGTAATTTGCTTTTGATTGTGACACTTATCAGCTGTTCCTTAAATATCACTTATTTCTAAAAAAGTTCAACTCCAATATATGCAATCCCCATACCTTCATTTTACATTTACAATAAAACGCAATATGATATTAACACAACCCTATCCTGCTTCTTTTCGTTTTCATTTTAAATGTGGTTTAGGGAATCTGATGTGATTATTTTTATTTTTAATTAAATGAAATATGATACAAAACACAATATTTTATTGTAAAATATAAGACGTTTGTACAATAGGAGAAAACAATACACAGGCAGTGCTCCAAGACTATACAGTTTAACTAATAAATACATAGCCCACAGCTAGGCTGTGTATGTATAGTTATGAAACTCTGACCTCAGTCAAAATGATTAGTCTGGGAACAAATAGATTCATCAGACCAACCATTGCCCATTATGAAATGTAACCAAAACTAATATTATCCTATGTTACCACTAAAGTGACCTTAGAGCCAACGGGCAGTTTTAGGTGTATTTGCTGACATCAAGCTGTTCTCGGGGGCGCTGACAGCCCGGTGATCACGGTGAACTCACACCTCAGAACACGTCGAGGCCAATTTTAAAATAGTCCCTAGTATCCAAAGAGTATAGATACCCTTTGCAGTATCTTTGTAAATCAACTGCAGATTCTTGGTTTCATATTTAAAATCTTCGATACAAAAACACCACAATGAAAAGATGGCTTTGGATGTGGGCAAATAGCGCTTAAGCGGATGGGAAACAGGCAGCTTTTGCAACCAATTGAAAAGCACTCCCCTATTTTTCGGCACGCCTCCACCTTTTGGCACGCCCAATTCTCTGACCTGGAGAGACACCCTGCGTTCCAACTGGGATATATCGCCCTCCGAAGGGCCCTTCGGAGTGACGACAATCATGGCCGCCATACTGAAGGGTCGTTCCAAACCGAAGTGCTCATAACTGGCCACTTCAAAGGGCCCTTCAGAATGAAGGATTTCGAAGGGTACAACTGATGGTCACTTCGGGCTCCCATGATTCTTTGCGCAGATTCTTTGCGTGGTGATGCCGCCTCCTTATGGGCGCGGGATGATGACGCAGAAGGGCACTTCAAGAAACAGTTGTTTGGTCCCCTACACCCTTTAACCCTTCAAAGCTCTCACTCCGGAGGGTAAACTAGTCGAAGGGCTTAGGGCATAGGGATGAGCCCTTCGAAATGGAACGGAGGGTCTGTCTCAAATGGGTCAAGTTCAGCCACTAGGCGATAGTATAGAGTATTTAAATAAATATGATACACCTGTTTAATAGTTTTATTTTGCAGGTGTGAGTAAATCTGATTTTACATTTACTACAAATGAGTTTTACAAACGAAAAGTAGTTTACTGGTTTCATCTCAGTTTTATTGCTATATTATTGATACAATTTAAAGGCATAGTTCTCCTAAAAATGAAAGTTCTTTCTTCATTTACCCTCGTGTCAATCTAAACCTGTATTACTTTCTTTCTTCTGCAGAAAACAAAATAATATATTTTGAAGTTCGCTGGTAACCAAACATGGAACCTATTGACTTTTATTGTATGGACACAAAACCACTGAGACATTTCTCAAAATGTCTTGTGTTTCACAGAAGTGGTTTTCCAAAAAAGTTGCTACCAAGATAACGTCACAGGAAAGACTTCATCATCTGGACAACACAGCCCAAGTTTCACAACTCTAGTTTAAGCAACAAATTAATAATACATAAATATAAGTAATAACCAAAATTATGAAGAAATGAGAGATTCTAACCAACTGCTTATCACTCACTGCCAAATCTTAAGACAGAAGTAGGCCTAAACATAATCATGTTTACCTAAAATCATTCATCCATAACAGTATGAATTGTAAAACTAAAATGGGTTGTACAATTCAATCAGTTAAGCAGACAATACAAGATTTGGTTTTTCATTTAAATTATTATAAGTGTTGTTTCTGTTCAAAGTCTCAAACACATATCATGCCAAAGGCCGTGACTGTCATATCCTGGAAACGGTTCGGGTATGTGAAAATGGGGTTTGAAAGCCTTCTGGTTTGTGGTTTATATCGCAACACAAGGAGGAACTGTTCTGAGACGTGTGACTAAAAAGGGGCAGGGCTTGATTCTGACATGATAGCCCTGCAGTGTGCAGGATTCACAGGGGAATGCTCTTCTGTTTCTAAAACACTGACAGCTTAACAAATGCATCAAGAAATGTAAAGAAATAGAAAAGGACCAAAAACCAACATGGATTAAAGGCACACAGGACATTGGAGCACATTAGTTTAGAAGTAAGAAACTTTGTCAAATTATTGTTATGCAAAATTAACTTTTATATTCAATGGAACAAAACCATGAATGTGTAAAGTGAAATACAAAGTTAATGACTAAATGAAAACTTTCAAGCTGCATCCGCTGAACATTTTTGTTGTAGTTATACACGGTTTTGCACTACAACAGTGCCATTGTTGTCAGTCTGCTTAGGAACTCATTCCTGAACACGTACACTAATTCAACAATTTGTAGGACTGAAATATATATGATTTGTGATTAAACAAATGATTTTTTCATGATATAGCATATAAACACTTTTATTTCATTTATACAATCTCAAGCATGTTAGTTGACAAAGACAAGATTATCTTGTGATTAACTCATACAGTATGTAAATACTTTAACCACAATCATCTTTAAGATAGAAGTTCCGGTTTACATTTCATTTTCACAACATGTTGGTGAGTGTAATACAGAACTAACAATGATGTATGTCAAATGCTCAAACATAAACAGCAAAATATCTTTGTGAAATACTACAGCAAACTAAACAGCAAGCATAGCAAGTCACTAATAATAACCAGCCATAGAAACAGTGTGGTAGACTATGACCTGAGACCTAACCTGCAACTTAATTCACTGATGCAGGGAAATGGTGTAGAACAGGTTTGTAATTTAAACTGCATTAATGTCTATACTTCATGTCAAAAGGCATAGCCAAACTCTGACATGCTGCACGGTCACGTTTGTCTTTGGGCAACCTGAGTTTGAAAATGACTTGGGTCATTTCCTGGTCCCACCCCTTTTTTAGTGCTTCCTGTTACCTCTGAAATGGTCCTGCTTATATTTAAAGCAGAAATGTCTTTCAGAATGTCTTTCGGAAATACTCAAATCTCATTGCTTAATTTATCATTTAGTGCAACCAGCTTTTTGGTTTAGAGATAATGGTTTAAGAGTTGCTGTCCTGTTTTTATTGTATTAAAAGGATAGTTCACCCAAAAATAAAATTCTGTCATCATTTATTCACTCTTTCTTTTCTAAGACACAAAAGAAGAAATGTCTCTGTGCTTTTGTGTCCACACAATGGAAGTCAATGTGGGCCAGTGTTTTTCGGTTACCACCATTCTTCGAAATATCCTCTTTTGTGTTCTGCATAAGGAAGAAAGTCAAACAGATTTGGAATGACATAAGGGGGAATAAATAATGAAAGAATTTTAATTTTGGGGTAAACTATTCCATTAAATGAGAAACTATAGTCACAATTAGTGTATAAAAGTACTGTAGTATATGTAAAACTGGCAACACCTCCAACACTAATGTAAATGCAATCTTCGAACTACACAATATCAGAATGTCGTTTTGCACAAAATAACAACCTTAATACCTAAATTTACAAGATTTAATTACAGCTTGCTCAAAAAACTGTGAAGAAGACAAATCAGCCATACTACATTTATTTCCAAAAGTGGCATTTAACTGACTGTCTATTGGCTGTGAATAGCTTCTGTGTCTAGGATTCTATAGGATTAGTTGGTTGTGACAACAGACCTATCCTATTCATTGTTGCCATGGTTACCTCAAACCTACAACATTGTCTGATAGCCTGGAATCACATGGAAGTCATGTGAGTCAACACAAATGGCTTTAATATTATAAAGTTCTGTAAAGTGCACACAAGTCTGTTTTTCTACAGAGTCAAAGACATCCAGTAGCCATGGATACGGGGGAAATCATGTCTTCCGATCAACACAGACCAAAAACCCACTTAAGTGTACGTTATGGTTCCATAAGCTGTGAGTTTCCAGATGGCGATACATCCTCCACACAGCCAACCGGCATCTCTCGAAGACGCTCGTACATCATGGTGGCAGTTCTCTGCTATATTAATCTGCTCAACTACATGGACCGTTATACCATAGCAGGTGAGCTCATCAATGATAACCGTTCACAGAAGCTTCAAAAATCCCTTCATCATGACTAAAGTCAATCTTTGTTCTGGTTCCAGGTGTGCTGCTTAGCATCCAGAAGTACTTTCAAATTAGTGACAGCACATCAGGCCTCCTGCAGACAGGTATCGGTTTGATTTTGTTGTACATTGCGACAGACGTGACAGCAAAAAGGAAGAGAACGTTGCAAAATTTGATTTGACAATAGCACTTCCGTGCATCCTCAGGGAACTAATAGATTTTTCTGTAATTTTGTTAGCTTGCACCACTGACAAGCCCAGTGTAAAACACAAGCAGACATGTAAAATACGTTGCAAAAGATGCAATCTGTCCTTTTCTGAAAGCACCAGCAGATTTATCTATCTCACGTTGATATGAATCTGTTTGCAGTTTCATGTTTAGTCAGTCTCTCTGTTTTTTCAAGTGAGCTGCATTTCACCAGTTACTGAAATTGCTGGTTATTCTGCTTACAGCGTATATTACATGGCTTTATTATGTATCAGTTTAATTGTTACAAAGCCTGAAATATGAATAAAACGTTGGACATATATTAACATATTTACAGTGTTTATCTGTAGCTTTATGTTCTTGGCACCAGTTTTTGGTTATCTTGGGGACCGTTATAACAGGAAGTATATCATGATTGCTGGGTTGATCGTGTGGCTTGTCACAACCCTGGGCAGCTCATTCGCTGGACGGGAGGTACAGTAAAACAATGTCTGTCTGAGATGCTTTGATTCTCATTTTTAACTGTCCAATCTCCTTGTTCTATAAACCACTCAATACATCTCTTTAAAAGGAGGGTTCACCTTATGTCATGAATTACTCACTTTCCAGTTGTTCCAAATCTGTATAAATGTCTTTGTTTGGTTGAACACAGAGAAAGAATTTGGAAGAATGCTTGTAGCCAAACAGTTTTTGGAACCCATTGACTACCATGGTAGGAAAAATGACAATGGTAGTCAAAAGTGCCCCCAGAACTGCTGTCCTACATTCTTCAAAATATCTTCTTTTGTGTTCAACAGAACAAAACAATTTAAGTTATTTTTCCCCACTATGGTAGTCAATGGTGTTACATACATACAATACATTTATACAGATTTGGAACAACACGGAGGCGAGTAAATGATGACAGAATTTTTTGGGTGAACTATCCCTTTAAATCTCCCCACAGCACTTCTGGGTTCTGGTCCTGACAAGGGCATTGGTTGGAACAGGAGAGGCCAGTTACTCTACCATAGCTCCTACCATCATTGGCGACTTGTTCACTGGCACAAAGAGAACCCTCATGATTTCTTTCTTTTATATCTTTATACCAGTTGGGAGGTGAAGTCCTTACACTCAACATAGATGTCCTATGTAGTTTTGAATTTTTGATCTGATGTAACAAACAAATGCGTATGATTTGCAATATATAATCAATATTTTGTTTCATATTTTCTACTTTCTCTGTGCAATGACTGTTTTTTTATTTCTGGTATTTTTATTCACAGTGGTCTGGGCTATATAATGGGGGCAACAATAGCCAGTGCAACAGTAGACTGGCGATGGGCACTCAGGGTAAGCATTCTTAGATTTCCTAAAACTACTTCTGCATATTTTCGACCTTATTTGAACTTGAAGGAATGCTTAAATGTGCATGTAAAGATTTATTGCAGTTTTCCCAATCTTTTTTTTCCACTACAATATGATTTGTGAGTGTTCAGAACTCACTGTTAGCTGTGGCTAGAACATTTAAGTTAAAGGGATAGTTTCATGTCGTTTAAAACAGTGTTCCCTTTCTGTCGGTCTCTCGACGTTGTGTCGAACCGACAGATGGGGTTCGTCCCTGAGAACCAATCACTTCCGACTTCTTAGAAAAGGCCAATGAAAATTGGCGAATGAAATTTGCATGCCGGACTCCGCCCCCGGATATCCGGGTATAAAAGGGAGACGGCGTGCCTCATTCATTCACCTTTTGTTCTTCGGAGCCTTCGCTCGTGATCAACAGACTTCGCTACAAGACTGCCGGCTCTACGACGTGGTGCAGCGGACTGTCCCTTCCTGCAGCGACTTCCCCTGGGCGTCTCAGCGGTTCCAGAAGTGTTCGAGTTTTTTCTCTAAAAGAGCAAATTTCTCCAGCGTGGCATGTCCCGCTGTTCTCGTGGGTGCAACACACTCATCGAGGAGGGGGACGGACACGATGTCTGCTTCCAGTACGCTGGGGCAGATGTTGTGGATACGTCCTGCCCGCACTGCGGGCGGCTGACGATTCAGACGTTGCGTCACGGGTGGCTGTGTTCCCACGGGACTCAGCCACCACCTTGTCTGCTTCCCGTTCCGTGACGGCAGGACTACGGCCCTGCCGTCCGCTACGGCGAGCAGCGAGGGTGATATGAGGATTACTGTGAGCGCTAATCCGTCAGCCACTGGCTCGCGGACCGTTCGCACCTCGCCTTGCTCGTCTGACCGTTCCCCATAAGACGGTCCGCCGTCTTATTCCTCAATCACGTATCGGACACGGTACGTGATGATGAGATGTCTGTTGCAGCATCGGAGGGTGACTTACTGGCATCAGACTCCGACGATTCCTTGAAGCTCCCTCCCTCGGGGGGTCGAGATCAGGAAGAAGCGGATGTCGAAATGTCAGCCATGCTTTCCCGGGCCGCCGGCTTTGGGTTGCGGTGCACCGCACTGCCTCTCCCAACGCTCGCGGCTGGATACACGGTACATCGGGCTTGAGAGCGGCTCCAAGCCGCACTCGCCCTCAGTGCCGTGTTCCCCCGGAAGTGCATGAGGAACCTAGTACGACCTGGAACGCCCCCTTCGGCGCGTACACGTCAACTAGTTCCATCACCCTTTCTTCCCTCGATGGTGGGGCAGCTAGAGGATACGTCGATGTCCCCCCGGGGCTCGACCTAAACTCCCGTCCAAAGCACGTAGGCTTTTCGGCATCTGAGGTGTCGAGAGCTTACTCTGCTGCGGGCCAAGCTGTCCCCTCTCTCCATGCTATGGCCTTCCTGCAGGCCAATGCGCGGAGAGAGCTCCACGAGGGTAAGACCGACCCAGCGCTTATGCAGGAACTCCGCGGCTTCACCGACCTCGCTCTCGGGCGAACAAGGTGATCGCGCGGGCCCTGGGTCGGGCGATGTCCACACTTATGGTCCAGGAGAGACACCTCTGGCTGAACCTTGCACAGGTGAGTAACTCTGAGAAAGTCCGCTTTCTCGATGCACCCATCTCGCAAGGGGGGGCTGTTTGGTGATACTGTCGAGTTCGACAGTTAGGGAGCAGACAGAGGATATCACGTATGTCCTCCCCAGCCACGACTCGACCGCCCTCTGGCCGCCGAGATCCCGTGCACCGTCTGCTTCCCAGCAGCCCTGGTCCTCTTCGAGACATCGAAGAGGAGACCACCACCCCATCAGCAGCCGCGGTGAAAGCCAATGCGGCCCTCATGGGAAGACCCCAGGGAGTTCGAGAATACCTTTCTAAAAGTTTTCTCCCTCTCTGGGCGTTTATCACAGCCGCTCTCACCCTCTACACGACGGTGTTCGGCAACTCGACGTTGCGGCAAGACCCAATGTCGAGGATAATCAGCAGCCTAAGCACTCTCAATCGACGGTGCTTTGTGCCACATCATCGTCTGGGTATTATCACAGCCGCTCTCACCCTCTGCACGACGGTGTTCGGCAACTCGACGTTGCGGCAAGACCCAATGTCGAGGATAATCAGCAGCCTAAGCACTCTCAATCGACGGTGCTTTGTGCCACATCATCGTCTGGGTATTATCACAGCCGCTCTCACCCTCTGCACGACGGTGTTCGGCAACTCGACGTTGCGGCAAGACCCAATGTCGAGGATAATCAGCAGCCTAAGCACTCTCAATCGACGGTGCTTTGTGCCACATCATCGTCTGGGTATTATCACAGCCGCTCTCACCCTCTGCACGACGGTGTTCGGCAACTCGACGTTGCGGCAAGACCCAATGTCGAGGATAATCAGCAGCCTAAGCACTCTCAATCGACGGTGCTTTGTGCCACATCATCGTCTGGGTATTATCACAGCCGCTCTCACCCTCTGCACGACGGTGTTCGGCAACTCGACGTTGCGGCAAGACCCAATGTCGAGGATAATCAGCAGCCTAAGCACTCTCAATCGACGGTGCTTTGTGCCACATCATCGTCTGGGTATTATCACAGCCGCTCTCACCCTCTGCACGACGGTGTTCGGCAACTCGACGTTGCGGCAAGACCCAATGTCGAGGATAATCAGCAGCCTAAGCACTCTCAATCGACGGTGCTTTGTGCCACATCATCGTCTGGGTATTATCACAGCCGCTCTCACCCTCTACACGACGGTGTTCGGCAACTCGACGTTGCGGCAAGACCCAATGTCGAGGATAATCAGCAGCCTAAGCACTCTCAATCGACGGTGCTTTGTGCCACATCATCGTCTGGGTATTATCACAGCCGCTCTCACCCTCTGCACGACGGTGTTCGGCAACTCGACGTTGCGGCAAGACCCAATGTCAAGGATAATCATCAGCCTAAGCACTCTCATTCGATGGTGCGTTGTGCTACATCTTCGCCAGACAGGTAAAACTGCAGAGCCGATCTCCTCCCCGGGGGTCCCCCCCACGGCGAGGGATCCGTACTGCCAGCCATCGAACCACCCCCGGGAGGTCGATGAAGCAGAACGTACCCCTAGCCTCCCTGTCGGTCCCTAGGAGCCTGTCAAGAGCTTCCCAAACCGTCACGGTGACTACGGAATACGGTCCGTCTCGGCTACGCGATCCACTCCCCGGACGCCCGCCCAAGTTTCGGGGCATCCTCTTAACCTCAGCAGAGGCAAGGATGCCCCGTGCTTCGGGCCGAGGTCGCCACCCCTCTGGTGAGGAAGCGATCGTGCTCGTCCCTCTAGCCGAGATGTTCAACGGGTTTTACAGCCCGTACTTCATCGTCCCCAAAAGAGCGGGGGTCGCTAGATCTGCGTACCCTGAACAGGCACCTACTCAAGCTGCCGTTCAGGATGCTCACGCAGAAGCGCATCCTGGCATCTGTCAGATGTCAAGATGGATTCATGGCAATCGACCTGAAGGATGCTTACTCTCATGTCTCTTTCCCCCTCGTCATCGCCCGTTCCTACGGTTCGCTTTCGAGGGTCAGGCATATTAGTACAGAGTCCTCCCCTTCGGTCTGTCCCTGTCCCCACTAGTCTTCACGAAGATCTTGGAAGCCTCCCTCACTCCCCTCAGGGAGAGAGGTGTGCGGGTACTAAACTATCTCGACGACTGGCTCATTTGACACACTCGTGAGATCTGTTATGTACACACAGGGACCTAGGGCTTCGGCACCTAGATCGATTGGGACCACAGGTCAACCGAAAAGGAGCAGGCTCTCCTCTGTGCAGAGCATACTCTTTTTTGGTATGGAACTCAACTCTGTCTCCATTACAGCGCCACTGCGCTCAGTCAGTGTTGAACTGCCTGGAATATTTCAAGCAGTCAGCGGGTGGAGGCTCCTGGGTACATGGCATCCTTGACGGTGGTGATACCCCTCAGGTTGATGCACATGAGACCGCTCCAACACTGGCTACAGAGTCGAGTTCCCTGGAGGCGTGGCACACCGGCAGCAGGCGGATGGTGATTACGCTTTTCTGCCGAAGCACTCTAACCCCTTGGTCTTCAATTACCTTTTCTACGGACGGGGGTCCCTGCCTGCGCAGGCATATCAATTGCCTAGAGTTGTTGGATGTGCTACCCGCACTGTAGGGGTTACTACCTCTCGTGCAGAACAAGCACGTGCTGGTCCGGTCGGACTGCACAACTGCCGTAGCGTTTTTTACCGCCAGGGTGGCGTTTGCTTATGGCAGCTAACACGACTCGCCCGACGCCTCCTCCTGTGGAGTCCGCAGGGCCACACATATCCCAGGTGACCTGAACCAGACAGCCGATGTGCTCTCTCGTCAGTTGACGCCTCGCGGAGAGTGGCGACTCCACCCCCGCGTAGCCAGCTCATTGGGGACAGTCAGGGCGGGCTCAGGTAGACCCCTTCGCCTCCCTGGACACCACCCATTGCCGCTAAGGTACTCCTTGCTGCGGCACGGAAGCTCTAGCGCACAGCTGGCCGTGGGACAAGCGGAAGTACGTCTTCCCCCAGTGAGCCTCATTGCACAGACCCTGTGCAAGGTCAGGGTAAAGGAGCATCAAGTTTACTAGTTGCGCCATACTGGCCCAACCGGACTTGGTTCTTGGAGCTAATGCTCTTGATGACAGCTACCCCCTGGCCGATTCCCCTGACGAAGGACCTGCTTTCCCAGGGGAAGGGCACGTTATGGCATCACTGGCCAGACCTCTGGAACCTCCATGTCTGGCCCCTGGACGGAACGAGGAGATCCTGAGTGGCCTAACCCCTGCGGCGGTTAAGACCACTACTCAGGCTAGGGCCCTGGCCACTAGGTGACGATTCGCCTAGTGGTGCCTCTTCTCATTCTGGTGCTCTTCTCGAAGAGAAGACCTGCGGAGTTGCTTGATCAAGTGGGTGCGGTCCTTCCAGAGACTCTAGAATAATCTCTCCCCTTCCACACTGAACGTGTATGTAGCCGCTGTTGCCTCTCATCACGACCCAGTTGCTGGTAGTCTCTAGGACAGCACAACCTGATCATTTGGTTCCTAAGGGGCGCGGGAAGGCTACCACCTCACCCACGCTCCGTACCCTCTTACGACCTTGATGCGGTCCTGGAGCCCCTCGGAGATGCCGCTCTTTCTCACTTCACGATGAAGACGGCTCTAGGGAGGACGCTCAAGAGGGTAGCGGACCTACAAGCATTCTCCGTGTCCACAGATTGCCTAGAACTCGGGCCCGGTTATTCTCACGCTATCCTGAGACCCCGGCCCGGCTACGTGCCCAAAGTTCCCACCACTCCCCCGAGACACCAGGTGGTGAACTTACAGGCGCTCCCCACCGGGGAGGAAGACCCAACCCCATCTGTGTTGTGTCCAGTACGCGCATTGTGCCTCTGCTTGGACCGCACGCAGAGCCGCAGTAGCTCTGAGCAGCTCTTTGTCTGTTTTGGAGATCAGCTGGGAGGGCTGTCTCAAACAGAGTTTGGCGCATTGGATCATGGACGCCGTCACTATGGCGTACCTGTCCTAGTTCGCCTACGCCCACTGGGTGAGAGCTCTCTCCACACTGAGTACAGCCTCCTCTTGGGCACTGGCTGGCGCCTCTCTGGCAGACATCTGCAGAGCTGCGGGTTGGGCTACACCCATCACCTTCGCGAGGTCCTACAGCCTTCGCGTAAAACCGGTCGGCGAGTCTTGTGGGCATCAGGCAAGACCGGCGACCGGTAGGGTGTACGCCTATGACAGTATCTGACCCTAGGGGGTCAGCATACTATTAGCCTCCCTTCTTCCCCCACTGGGTGAAGAACAGGCACTCTATCCATCACTAGCAAGCACCTCCTTTGGGCGGGCTGGGCAGAGCAGCCCTGCCCCTTAGGCCGGGTATCACCTGAGTTATTCGCAACATAGCTCTAACCGGACCTAGTGCTACCAGACGTTGCAACCCCCCAGCAGGGCGGTTCCGTCTGATGTATCCTCATGCTGGTTCCCACCTTGGTAACCCATGACCTCCTTAGGTGGACCTCCACCTCGCGGTTAACTCCTTCAGTCCGCACTTTCTTCCCATGAGTTCTCCCCCATCGGTGAGACCATGTTGGTATCTCCACTAGTCTCCTCCCTGTGGTAGGAAGTGGTCTCTGTAGCGCATCCCCCGCTTGAGGAAGTAGCGCTTACCCAGTGGCCTTACGGTTCCGGGCGGCTTCTCGCTGTTAGAGAAACAAGGCCGCCGCCTGTGAGGCCGAAGGTAGGGGCCTTCCCACCTTTCAAGAAAGCTCTGGGACCCCCTACCTACCCACTGGTAGGTTACAATTTCACGGTAGCATCACGGCTGACACGCCCAGGCCAGTCACCGTCGCTTCGTTGAGATTGTGACAGGGCACAGTGTTATGGCGTTTTCCATTGGAACCCCATCTGTCGGTTCGACACAACATCGAGAGACCGACAGAGAGGGAACGTCTCGGTTACGTTTGTAACCTCGGTTCCCTGATGGAGGTAACGAGACGTTGTGTCCTCTTGCCACAACACGTGCTGTCCACTGCAGCAGTCGTGAGAGGTCTCAGGCTCCTCAGAACTTAGGTGAATGATGAGGCACGCCGTCTCCCTTTTATACCCGGATATCCGGGGGCGGAGTCCGGCATGCAAATTTCATTCGCCAATTTTCATTGGCCTTTTCTAAGAAGTCGGAAGTGATTGGTTCTCAAGGACGAACCCCATCTGTCGGTTCGACACAACGTCTCGTTCCCTCCATCAGGGAACCGAGGTTACAAACGTAACCGAGACGTTTCCCAACGCTGGTCCTCGGGGCACACCTTCCAGAATGTTTTAGATCTCTCCCTATATAAAACACCTGAATCAACTCATCAGTCAGGTGTTTCATATAGGGAGAGAACTAAAACATTCTGGAAGGTGTGCCCCGAGGACCAGGGTTGGGAAACACTGGTTTAAAACATGTATGTAACTCTTGCTTCTGTGGAACACAAAATAAGATATTTTGAGAAATGTCTTAGTGGTTTTGTGTCCATATGATGGCAGTCAATGGGGTCAAATGTTGTTTGGTTACCAACATTCTTCAAAATATCTTCTTGTGTGTTCTGCAGAAGAAAGTCATACAGGTTTGGATTGACATGAGGATGAGTATATAAAAACGGAATTTTCATTTTTGGCTTTAAAGTCTAAAGTATCATTAATGAAGATCTTTACTCCAGATAAGGCCCAGGTCCCTGCTTAATACCTGAAAACCCCTAGTAATAACTGAAAAGTTATTAACAAAAAAAAGAAAAGTATTGCAAATCCTTGGAGTTTTTTGCAACTCCTTAACAAAATTTGAACCATTGTGAATTCACTCAAATCCATCTCTCAGCTAGAGGAATTGAATTGTCTGTGTTTATTGCTAGGTCAATCCTGCTCTGGGAGCACTGGGTCTGCTCCTCCTGGTTTTTCTGATTCCCAATCCTCCTCGCGGAGCCGCGGATGGATACACAGAAACACCCATGGAGAACACCTCCTACATTGAGGACATCAAGTACCTTCTGAAGAAGTGCGTTACTGTTTTTTCTTGTCTTAGTAATTGTATCTTCTACATTAATGATACTTATATTTTACATCTGTGCCCCTCTAGTCGGAGTTTTGTCTGGTCTTCTTTTGGTGTGACTGCCATGGCTTTTGTCACAGGGGCTCTGGCTTTCTGGACCCCCACCTTCCTGTCACGTGCACAGGTTACACAAGGCCTCAGGGAACCTTGCAAAGTGGAGCCTTGTGACCCTTCAGACAGGTAGAGCAAGTCTCCTGCTTTTTAATTCTCAGGGTTTATTGTCACATTGTAAAACATTGTGCAACACTGTCACGTAACATTGTCAAGGTTCATCACAAGCTAGTTTGGTAACAGTTTAATGTTTATTTTAGTATTCTGTACCAACCTCATATTTGAATGGTTTATTATCAAACCTGACATCACTTTTACACCAAACAAAAACTAGCAGTTAAATTTGTTTTTACAACAAAATACACCACTTTTGGGCACTAGGTGTACTATAATTGTATTTATTTTGATGTATTTAGTTAAGTTATAAAGAAAAATATAACACATTAAAAATAAAACTGTTTCAACCAGCTATTCCCTTACCGTAGAATGTTTTTCCCTCTTGTCAGTTATATCTTTGGCACAATCACAGTGGTGACAGGGATTGTGGGAGTTTTTCTTGGCACCTGGATATCAAAGATGCTGAGAGACAGAGTGCCTAATGCAGACCCTCTTATATGTGCTGTGGGCATGCTCAGTTCCTCCCCCTGCTTCTTCATCGCCGTCATCCTGGCATCCAAAAGCATCCCGGTCACATATGTAATTCCTGTGACAGTTCTTTACTGGACTGATTTCTAACAGATGGATGTTAGTGGGATTCGTACCCATGACAATACAATTAGGCTACTAGTGCCATGCTGGAGCAACAAGAATATTAAAGGAGTAGTTCACCTTCAAAATGAAAATTCTGTCATCATTTACTCACCCTCTTGTCATTTCAAACCTGTATGACTTTCTTTCTTCAGCAGATCACAAAAGAAGATATTTTGAAGAATGTTGTTAACGGCCCCCCATTCACTTGCATTGGTTACAATAGAAGTGAATAGGGGGCTGTGCCGTTACCAACATTTTCAAAATATCTTCTTTTGTGTTCATACAGGTTTGAAATGTCAAGAGGGTGAGTAAATGATGACAGAATTTTCATTTTGAAAGTGAACTACTCCTTTAACATACAGTAGATCCAAGAAACATTTTTTGTCCAAATAACCACCAGCATAGCACAATGTGACATTGGGATGTGTTATGCATCCAGGTTGGTTTTCTACTGTAGGTTACGATCTAAACATTTGTCTCTTTTGATGTTTTGATGTTTGTGCTGCATACAGACCTTCATTGCTATTGGAGAGACTTTGCTGTCACTTAACTGGGCTATTCTGGCTGATATTCTGCTGGTAAGACATACTGTATGCACCATGTTCTGCACTTTAAGTGCGGAAATGACACATGTATATACTATACGACAAACTTGGTTGAAGCAATTGAATAAATCTGCATAAAAGTGAAATGTAATATACACCGTAATTTAGTCGTCTATAACTTTGATGTATTGTTTAATTAAATATTCTACATTTTACACATTGTGATTATTAAAATTCATTTTTTAAATGCTTAAAAAGTACAAAAATATATTATCATAAAATTGAAAAATATATATAAAAGGCCATTTTTGTATCCTACATCTTGTAGTATGTTGTTGTGCCAACTAGAAGAGCGACGGCTGAAGCCTTACAGATTTTGGTCTGTCATTTACTTGGAGATGCAGGAAGTCCATACCTTATTGGTTTGGTGAGTTTATTTTCATCATTTTAATATAAAACATAAATTGGGTTCATAAGCTCTACTTGTGCAAGTATTCTCATTATCCAGAAATGCTTAGAACACATCACCTCTGGCTAAAAAAGCACTGTTTTTCTTCAGATCTCAGATGCTCTACGTAAATATAATCCAGATTCTCCAAGCTGGGAATTCCATCGACTGGAATATAGTGTTTATGTTTGCCCTTTCATTGGGATCCTGGGTGGCCTGTTTTTTCTAATGACCTCTCTGTATATCAAAGAGGACAGAAAAGCAGCAGAGATGCTTGTGTCAGGTAACAATGAAAGCATTATAACTACAGACTCCCTAGACATATTCTTTTTCTTGTAACAGCCGTATGTTTACAGACATAATAATCTGGTTCAATTTAAATTTGTTATAAACTATTATTTAATAGCATTTCTTGAAGATAGAAATCCAACTGTAGATATATCTGGAAAAAAGTATTAGGGTGTTTCTGCAACTATGGGCACTTTTGACTAAAATAAAAAAAAATCAAAGATGATATTTACCTTATGTTTTTGGGATCTTGTGATTGAGGTAGTGAGGTGGGCTAATCTGTCAGCAATGTGCTCATGTGGTAATTTCTGTTTCCATAGAAAGAAACTAGACTTGTTTGTCTTTGAGAAAACAAATAGAAAACTATTACTCAAAGGTATGGGACAGGCACATTTGCTTCATAAAATTATAAAAATGATCAGTAAAATATAAAACATTTACGATGCTGTAAATTAATATGGATATTAAACAATTCCATTTGAAATAATGTCAAATTGCAATTCAATTATCTTATTTTAAATATCTTAATATTGTGACCAGAGTTGTGGGACATGAACAAAAACGGTGTTTGGACCTATAAATGCTATATAATTTTATATTAAATCACATTATTCATTAATTATATTTATTTTAGTGACAGTGACACTGTGAATATATTTATAAATAGCGTGATATGACAAATTTTTGACATAAATCAAAAATGTCACTGCTGGGACTCAAAAGTGCCCGCAGTTGCAGAAACACCCATTAATACATTTAAAAAGAAGCCAGGTATAAGATGCAATGTATATTTATTCTAAACACACCTATTACCTAACACACCTAGCACAGATGATCACATTATCTCTGACCTGACAAAAGATTCAAATGTGACCAAATCTATGACGTAAACGGATGGGATCTTCACACAAAGTTCAAGGTTGAGTCTCAGACCAAAGCCTCTGTTGTCTGCAGAACATCTTCCATTGATGGGGAATAAATGTACAGAGCATAATCCTGCAGGAAGTGTATATATTCTAGTTTAATTCCATTATAGATTATGTATAAAGAGACGAGGCATGCTTTGAGAGAAAAACAGTGAGATTATCCAGAGATTAGTTACACACCGGTTTCCTACTTGCTGAGGTAAAACATTTTTACTGCAGTTGTTTTTGTTGCTTACAATCCTGTCAACAGTTTCATCTTTTCATCATTTTGGTCAGCTAGGTTGTATAAAGACGAAAGTCACAGATGTTCTAAGGTCTGCATATAGAAATGAATGTCCTTTCTTTCTATTTTGTGTAATTCAGGACAGTCTACTGGACAACAGACAACATCCAGAGTCACCGTGACTTAAACAGTCAAACAGTTCATTTCCACCACCAAACGATGGATCAATGGACAAATTTGAGAGAAGTTCAAATGACAATGAATCAATGTGTGTGTGCATGAGTCTTGAACGTCCTTTCCAAAAATCTGCCTTCTATGATTTTTTATATATTAAAAAAATGTATTAATTTTTACAGATTTATTTTAAGCAAAAGGTTGTCACCATTTTGAACCGTTTTTGAAGTACATTGGAGTTAAAATACTGTATGTGCCAAACTACAAAAACAGAAAATGTGCAAGAATTATTAGGATATTTTAATATTATATTTTTTACTTTGTATCTTTTATAAATAAATGTGTGTATGCTTTTTACCTCATATCATTTCCATTGTTGGTAAATGTTGTCATTCCCGTGAAGAACCATTAGGTGGCAGTATATGCGTACGATTTAACGAACCAGTTTTTAATAATAGCGTTACGTTCATACATTTTCTAGACTTCTAATGCAGTCAATGTATAGGCTACATGTTTTATTATATGTGTTCTCAGGGAATCAAACCCAGAATCTTTACACTACTAATGCCACACTGCAGTATGGAGTACATTTTTTACCTCTTTCTTTTACAGAAACCAAAACAAATAGGAAAAAAAAGAGTAATGCTTTATTAATGCGCCCAATATCATTTCTTAATGCTCTTTTCCTCATTAGACTGGCATCTTTAATGTTACCGTGGCTTCAAAACCCACATGAATCACCTTTGGGAGACCAGCAACACGTGCTCATTAGTAAATCTGATCAAAGTAATTAAAAATCCCCCCTGTCGTTAGCAAAGTCCTGTATTGTATGTTAAACAGTGTCATGAGCTGTACCAGCTATCATATCAGCTGATACCAGTATTCAACATTCAGAATGTTTCATTTATTGATTTATTTCTAAAGTGGTGCTGAATAACCACTTTTGATATGTTATAACATGATAGCCCCTACATAAGCCTCAGGATTACACAACATAGAAACCCTCTTTAGTAACCTTCCTCTCATGACCTCAACTCCACTGAAGTGACATAAGATGGTGTGAAGGCATAAGAAGGCATGTTGTGTGTGTATTTCTATGCCTGTAAGTCACACTGCCTGTTTTGAAACTGGGAGCTGTCAGTCATCCGGGTAAACCCGGTGTCATCAGGGTCAGTGTCTAATGGCATGTTACATCTAAACTCGCACACAAACAAGCCCTGACACGCTAAGCCTCAAACCCTACTGACACATTTAAACCATAAAATAAATCTATTAAAATAAGTGTAACTATATAAACACAGACTTCCAAACATAATCTGAGACACTCTATACAGTTATAGAGTTGTATTGCATTACAAATAGACCTGTGACAACATCTACAGCGTGCTTAAACCTCATTCTCTGGATTTAAATTTAGTTCCAAGTTTAACTTAATGGTGAAGCTTTCAGAATTATCTCTGACACCTTGCAATGGTACTCTTTTCCTGCATGAACGTTAGGAAAGAACAGCGTTATTTTCCGTGTAACTTCACACAACCTTCCAAATCCTTTCATAACACTGAACTTAAACTCATGCTATTGACTACAAAAGGTCAAGGTAGCTCATTTAAAGCCATTGTCGAGCCATTTGTTTTTCTTTGGCTAGAACACACTTCCTTCACCTTGTTTTGTTCTGAACTGTTTTTCTGACCTTGTGGTTGGAATTTTTAAGACGTTCTAGCGCCAACCTCTATTCTTCAGCTGCCGAGGATGAGGACGTACATACGTAACCAGAACAACCATGAAAACGAGGAAACGTGCCCACAGACAGACATGGACGCAGACTCGTGCACATGCCTACAATCTCTCCTGATAAACATTCCATTGGTTTAATAGCTCGACCTTTAATTAGGACACAATAGGTATTGTGCGCCCTCCCGGTTTCTGCCGACTTTATCTGAGCGTTTGTGCGTTTCCCTTGATTGCCTGCTGAACCTGGCAGGAAACTGTCACAATGGCTGATACATTTACGGGCCGATCGATGAGAAGTGCTGTGGTGAGCCAGGAGGAGAGGGAAAGATCGGACACGGTCAGTGTTTAGTTTAGTGCGTTTCATAAGCATAGATTAGCACATGGTGAGGTAAGCATACGGTGAAATATGAACACACATTATTGTCTACAAGCTGACAGTTACACAAACAATAAATTTAATGATGTGCCTGTTTTTTCACTATGATGTAACAAATAATGAATAAAAAGCTGAGTATGCTACTTTACACACTGCAAATAAATATATTCAGAATTCTGTTGTGCAGTAAGCGTAATCCTCTGGATCGCTGGCTCATGAGGAATGCAGGAAAATTGAGAATGAACAAAAATTTTCATATTACACACACACACACACACAGGCTTTGGTTGACTATCCCCGTGGGGACAGTCCATAGGCGTAATGTTTTTATACTGTACAAACTGTATATTCTATCCCCTATCCCTAACCCTACCCCTAAACCTAAAGATCATAGAACACTTTTTGCATTTTTAGATTAAAAAAATATATTGTTCTGTACAATTTATTAGCTTTTTTGCCCATGGGGACCTCAATTTTGGTCCCCACGGTGACACGAGTCCCCATGTGTTGGTGTGTATTCAGGTTTAGGTCCCCACCGGGATATACAAACATGAACACACACACACACACACACACACACACACACGAGTCAAAAACAAACACTACAGAGCATTCATCAGACACTACAGAGAAAAATGGAGAACACAGCATCCAGGGCATCTATTTACAAAAAAATGTATTGCATTTAGTAAAAAGCACACAAAACAAAGTAAATCAGACTTAAGTATGTTGAATTCTGTAGATGTTACTATCGAAAAGAAGAAAAGAAAATATTAGAAAGATTATTCTTCCTCAGGATCATGTCTTTGAGCTGGGTCTGGCCAGAGGACTTCATCTACATTGCATGCAATGTTGTCCCTTGCCAGACAACGGGCAAAAAACCCTCTGGTGTGGTGGATCCAGCCTTGACAAGACTGCACGTCTATGTCACCACAGGCCAGTTCCATTGCCTGTAAGAGATTTTCCCTGGTATACGGGTTTCGGTCATAGACTTTCCACCGCCATGCAGAGAAAAACTCTTCTATTGGGTTGAGGAAAGGGCTGTATGGTGGAAGGATCACATTTATAAATTGCTGGTTGTTGTTGAACCACTGACGTATTTGGACACCACGGTGAAAGCTCACATAGTCCCAAACCACGACATAAACAGGTTGCACTTCATGCTGATGATTCTGCTGCTCTCGGTCAACCGAAGCATTTCTTAGACCATACAGAAATGTGAGAAGATGTTCAGTATTGTATGGTCCAAGGGTTGCATGTGCACTGAGAACTCCATGATTGCTAATGGCAGCACAAAGGGTGATATTGCCACCACGCTGACCAGGGGACTTGCATTATTGCATGTTGGTCAATCACATTTCTCCCTCTCCCTATCCTGCTTCATCAACAAAAATCCATTCATAGCCTTTCAATATAATCCAATTCAAACACTCTCTGTAAATGAAAATAAAGACTTTTACAATAGTCTTTTTGTATGCACTCCTGATTTACATCCACTACAACCTATTGCACTTTACAGTAACTGTAGGCTAGAAACTCAGAAGTGTACTAAGCATCAGCGCTGAAAATGTCTGAGTGTTTACTTACTTGAACATACTGATGCCGTAGATCTTTGACCCTTTCGGAGTTGCGCTCAAAGGGTACTCTGTATACTTGTTTCATGCGTATACAGTTACGTTGGAGGACACGGTCAATGGTAGAAAGGCTTACACTGTTGATTCCTTCAAAATTTAAATTGTCTTCAATAACTCTTTGCTGAACTTCACGGAGTCGGATGGCATTGTTTTAACGGACCATTGTATCAACAATGATAACCTCTTGCTCTTGGGAGAACATACAGCTCTTCCACCCTGATGTGCTAGTCTTGCAATTCAACAAAATGATTACAAAAAAACGTACATGTAGTAAACATATGATGGAAATTACTTCCAAATATAAAGTGTGTGTTTGGACAGCTTTTCTTTAGTTTTTATCATTGAAATGATGAAAATCCAGTGTAAAAATGTTTTGAGTTTTGCAAAAAGAGTGCATGAGATTTGCAAACAGTGTCTAAGTGCCCAAACTTGTTTAAGGTTTTGCAGAAAGAGTGACAGATTGGTTTAGGCTATTGAGAATTTGGTTCAGAGAATAGACCTATTTCACAGCATGACGTGTATAAACCGGAAGTAGGGTAAACTCTTGTCCGGTCAATGCTCTAGCTCCATTCACTACACAGAACAGTTGCGGAGACCAGAAGAATAGGCATGTAGCGCTCACTTTATGCTGATTTGTTTAACATATATCGGACCTTGATAATAAATAAATCGCTCAAAAAAAAATGTGTTTGTTTTCCCTATTTTTACATCTCCCAGTAAACCATGAATAAATCGGGCAACATGTGCTACTTTTGTTTTTGGTAAATAAAATGAATGCCTGTGAGAAAACAAGCTGAATGAATGAATGGCTATGACAGCAGTAGGGCCGGGAAAAGGTTTCCCCTACTTCCGGTCTCTGTAGCCATTTTGTGAAATAGGCGAATGGGGTTTAGTGTTTTAGCAATTCAGAAAAACTGTAATTTGACCACAGTGCCACCTATTTGTCCGAAGTTATAAGCACTTCAATTGTGGTTTACTGTAACTTTTTTTAACTGCTTTTAAAAGCTCATCATAAAGGATGTCCACATATATTCCATTCGTACCCTTTTATCAATGTAATTTGTTCGTGGCAGCCTAGGCCACTATGTTTCCCTTTGTAATTTGCTGTGTTGTTTATTCCACTGCCCTTAGCTTTGCTTATGTAGTATTATGATGATATGTGGTGGTCATAACTCACATTTTGCTTTACAATGCTGGAATTCTTGTTGAATTGCATTTTGCTGTGCTTCCATAACCTATCCAGCTTAATATATGCTGGCTCATAGTACCGCATATCCTTCCTGATCTCAGACAAGTTTAAGGGTTCTATATCCAGCCAGATAGGCCCCAGATGGCACAAGATGAAAGGGCCTTTATCAGTGTGTCTTGTGCCAGGGAGGAAAAGGCCACTCCCTGTCTTATCACCCTCGTCCGGAGAGGCCAATGACATCACAGAAGTCCTGTACACGCGTTTCCCTGTAACACTAATCACACTGTCCTGTCTGTGCAATGCAGAGGACATAGAGTAATGCCAATGCCAATTTCAGTATCTATTTTTATAACTATGTTAATAGCACACAGTTGTGTGGGTAAATCAAACAGGCTACACGTAAAGGCTAACACAGAGGAAGAGTTTGTTGCATATGGCATGTACTGTATATACATAAAAATATCGAATAACACACACACACAGAGATAAATCACACATTGTGACCTCTCTGCGTTAAAAGTTAAAACAATAATAAACACATAAATAAAATATAGCTGCAGGCAGCAATTATGCATGGGGTCAAACCCAACAAGGGCACAAATGGAAATACAACGTCTCATCTTCACAAATGTTAGATTTGTCATTATTATTATTTAACGGGGGACCCCCAAGTCTATTTTTTACCTTTTATAGGGGGTCTCTAATGCCTTACAGGGGTTCCGCATCCCCCCAGCCACCCCCCAATTCAAGCATTGTATGTGTCCCTGTCTGTGAAAACCAGGCTTAGGTCTCAAAATCTAATTTTGAGATAACAAGCATCAAAGTTTGATTTTATCCATTGATTTCACTGTAATTTCAATGTTTCACATGGCATTAGTCAGACAATATTAAAGATCTCAAGGTTATGTAGTTTCACAGAATGTTCTGCACATTATGTAGAATGATTTTGTGATGGACTGTGAAAAGTTCACGAAAATGTAATAACCTTTCATCTGACATCATTAAGTCCTCTTCTTCTCACCTTTCACATAAAGAACACTTTTCACAATCCATTTAACTTCTATTAGACACATGCAAAACCCACCCTATATCTTTTACTCACTGAAAATTCTGTTTCCCTTGGAAATAAGTTCCATTACATAATTTAAATTGTGCACTGACTTTATATCATATACTGTATGAAGAACATGTACATTTCTTTTCATACAATACAGTTGCTAAAAACGATCTCATACATTTTAGCATCACAGTATTTCACATTTGTCCATTTTCTCAATGATTCAAACATGGCATCTGGTTTTTTACTTCATTCTGTATTAAGCTATTTTTAGCTCTGCTTGTATGTGTTAGTTTCTATTCTGCTACTAAGACCTGCTGTGAATGCGTTGATTAGGTTGCTTACCGTCTGCTAATGAACGGCGGATGCCTAAAACTCCTGACAGGATTCACTTCAACAGTGCTGATCTCTGATCAGCTATCAGCATGTGGATTCCCATTACTGCTGCGACGGCAGCTGAAGGAAACTGTTCTCAGAATGAAAGGTTTCAGTGACGTTCATGTTTACTGCAATAACATATAATTTGCAAATATATGCAAAAAAAAGCACAGCCTGCCAACACACACTGTGTACGCCGCATAATGATGTTTGTTAATAATAACTGGAAAGGAAATTGAATACAAACAAAGACAAGAGAGGTTGGGTATGTCTAATTATATACTGTATAAATACTGCATTATGCATAATTATGGGTTTAAACTGGTTGTGTAGGTATTTATTACAGTGCATATCAATTATAATACATTTTTGTTGATTTTATCATGTATGAAAATCAAAAATATTATTCAAACTGAACCATAGTCACAAATTATATCTGAGTCAAAATGTTTAAGTTTTGTTAAGTTTTGAACTGAGGTGTGATAGTCAGAATTAACCATCACACCCAATTTCCAAACTCAATATTGTAGACATCTCTCTTAATTTTATATTCACCTTGAACTCCCTTTTAGAAACTTGCTTGATCTATTAAAGGCTCTCTGACAAAACTTTATGATCTGGCAGAACAATGCTGCACTTTCATATGAATTCCACAAATGCACTTTTTGTGTAACCATCTAATCTTACATATCACTCTTCAGTCTTCCAATTGCCAATCTTTGGTGTCCCCTCAGGCGTATTCGCTACTTTCTTTTACATTTTGTGCAGAGCACATTAAAAAAGCCGAAACCCAAAAGAATGAGGCCAAAACTGAGGTCAAGCCCTTAATCACACAGTATAACTGTGGTGTGTGTTCTCCCATGTATTTAGCATTCCTGCATCCAAGTAGCCTTTCTCCTTTCTGTATCACTCTCTTTCTCTGTGTTCGTGCCGCCATCCAAAATACAAACACATAAACACGGGGAGTAATTACAAAGGACACAGTGACTAAAAATATTGACCACCACTGAGGTCGGGTTGCGCTGTGCCTTCATTTCATTACTAAATGTAGCTCTCTGTAAATTTGCTGAAGCATGAACTTATGAAAAAAAAAAAACTGTTTATGGTATGTCTCTGTGAAGCGTCTCGTTTCACAGGGACGTTTGATGGAGGGAACGAGACGTTGTGTCGACACAGAATGGGGTTTGAACTTGAGAACCTATCATCTCTGATTGTACTTTAAAAGGCCAATGAACTTGGCTAATGGCATGGCATGCCAGACTCCGCCCCCGTGCATACTGGTATAAAAGGAAGATGGCATGACCATTCATTCACCTTTTGGGCTGAGGAACCTGAGAGGCATTCTCGGACGTTGCAGTGGACGACTAAGCGTTGTGTCATGAAGGACACAACGTCTCGTTCCCTCCATCAGAGAACAGAGGTTACATCCGTAACAGAGATGTTCCCTTTCTGTCGGTCTCTCGACGTTGTGTCAAGACAGAATGGGGTCCCTATACGAAGTGCCACGGTGCTGAGCCTCGTCACGACTTCCAGCGGAGTGACACTGACTGGCCTGGGCGAGTCACAAGTGAGTGTTACCGCGAATCGTAACCCTCCAGTGGTGTAGTAAGGCACCAGTCCTTCCTACTCTAGAGATGAGATAGCCGCCCGGCACTGTAAGGAACACTGGGAAGCGCTACCCCCACACCGGCCGGGCGGCGCTACGGAGACCACATCTGCCGTAGGGAGATAATACGTGGAATATCTACATGGTCTCACCAGTGGGGGAGATCTCATGGGAGTAGTAGTGCGGGGCCTCAACCAGGGGTTCACAGAAGCGGTGGAGTCCACCGAGGTGAGGTCACAGGTTCACCAGCAGGGGAACCAAGAGTGAGGAAACGTCAGACAGGATGACCCAAGGGGGGAGTCACTACGTGTGGAGCACTAGCTCAGGTATAGGGGTTCACCTCGTGAGGGAAACTCTACCTATACTGGGCTTGGAATACGTGCCGTTCCGCCCGGCTCGTAAACCAGAGAGGTGCTTAGTGATGGATGGGATGCTTGTACTTCACCCGATGGGGGGAGTAGGTAAGCTGGAATAGGGCACTGACTTACCTGATGAAGGGGAGAAGGCACTTCGCAGGCGTATGCCCAGCCGGCTGCCGGACGTACTGCAAGACCTGGGCAGACATCGGCTCTACACGAAGGTTGTGAAATCTACAAATGTTGGGCGTAGCCCAACCCGCAGTTCTGCAGATGTCTGCCAGAGAGGCGCCCTGAGCCAGTGCCCACGAGGAGGCTACACCCCGGGTGGACTGAGCTCTCACTGCCAGAGGGCACGGGAGATCTTGGAACCGGTACGCCAGACTGATGGCATCCACGATCCAGTGCTCCAATCTTTGTTAGGAGACAGCTCTCCCCTTCTGCTGTCCTCCAAAACAGACAAAAAGCTGCTCAGAGCTTCTGAAGCTCTGCGTGTACCAAGTAGAGGCGCAGGGCTCGTACTGGACACAACACAGCAGGTTTACGTCTTCCTCCCCAGGGGGGAGCGCCTGCAAGTTTATCACCTGATCCCTGAAGGGAGTCACGTAGCCAGGCCCAGAACCACGCTGGAGTCGCCCGGCCCGAACTCTAGCCACTCGTTGGACACAGAGAGTGCGTGCACTCTCCTTGGGGCTCAAATGGGGCCCTTCCCAGGCCCACGAGAACCACATTGAGGTCCCAAGAGGGTACGGAGCGCGGACGGGGAGGATTCATCCTCCTCATGCCCCTCAGGAATCTGATGACCAGGTCGTGCTGTCAGAGAAACTTACCGGCCACAAGCGTGCAGCGATGGCGGCGACATAAACCGAGCATAGAAGGGGAGAGGTTGCTCTCTAACCTATCCTGGAGGAAGGACAGCATGACACCGATCGCACAACTCTGCAGATCTTCCCCGCGGGAAGAACACCAGGATGAGAAGAGGCGCCACTTGTAGGCATACAGTTGCCTAGTGGCTGGTGCTTTGGCCTGAGTGATCGTGCTCATGACTGCCAGGAGACAGGTCACTCAGGATCTCCTCGTCCCGTCCATGAGCCCGACGTGGAGGTTCGAGAGGTCTGGTCACGGGTGCCAGACCGTACCCTTCCCCTGAGAAAGAAGGTCCTTCATCAGGGGAATCGGCCAGGAGGGAGTGATCATAAGAAGCGTCAGCTCTGAGAACCAAGTCTGGTTGGGCCAATTGGGTGCAACTAACAGGACATGATGCTCCTCTTCCCTGACCTTGCACAGGGACGGGTCCTGAGGGGAGCGAGAGCAGCCTCCGCGACTTTGGTAAAGACACGAGGAGACAGGGCCAGACCGAAGGGCAGGACTTTGTACTGGTATTCTCGACCCTCGCAGGCAAACTGAAGGAATGGTCTGTGACGTGGGAGAATGCAGACATGAAAGTACGCGACCTTCAAGTCGATAGCTACAAACCAATCCTGATGTCAGGCGGATGTCAGGATGCGCTTCTGCATCAACATTCTGAACGGGAGCTTGAATGGCCTTGTTCAGAGTGCACGATGGGGCACAGTCCCCCACCTTACTTTGGGATGATGAAGTAGAGGCTGTAAACCCCGAAAACATCTCGGCTTGAGGGACGGGCTCGATCACACCTTTCGCCAGAAGGGTGGTGACCTCGGCCCGAAGCACGGGAGCATTCTCCTAGGTAAACAAAATGCCCCGAAACCTGGGCGGGCAATTGGCGAACTGGATCGCGTAGCTGAGACTGATCGTCCTCAATAGCCAACGCGAGGTTCTGTGGTTGGCAGAACGGCTGTCTCGCTGGGGGCGGGGCCCCAGGGAAGCTGGCGGTTCTGCTGTCTTACCTGCCTGCTGCACAACGCACCGTCGAGTGGAGAGTACTGACGAGATAGGCATGATGCAACGTCGAGTTGCGTACGACCCAGCTGTACGATGTCCACTCTGGTGACACTTTGTGGCTTCCCTCGTCCAACTGCTTCACAGCCTGGGCTTGCAGGATAGCCATGGCGTGAAGAGCTGAGGCAGCTTGCCCGCAGCAGTGTAAGCCTTTGACCACCTCCAGGTGGCGGCGGTCTGCTGGCAAAGATGTAACGTGACGGCACGCTCGACCTGGGGTACGTCGACGTATCCCTTAGCTGCCCCCATGTCAAGGGAAGTTAGGGCAACGGAACTCGTTTGACTTGAACGCGCCGAGAAGGGGGCATTCCAGGTCTTGGTGAGCTTCTCATGCACCTCCGGGAATCAAGCCGTGAGCGATGTGTGGATGTGTGGACCCGATGCTCGCGGCAGCCCGAGCAAGCATGGCTGACATCTCCGCGTCATCTTCCGATGCTGCGACGGAAATCTCATCCTGATCACGCACCTGCGGAGACGGGTTTGGTGAGCGTGGCAGGGATTGGACGGTCCGTGGCATCAGCTGCTGCGTGGAACGGGAAGCATACGATGTCATGGCTGCGTCCAAAGAGAACACAGCCACCCGTGACTGCAACACCTTGATCGACATATGCTCTGTTCCCCATTCTGTGTCGACACATCATCGAGAGACTGACAGAAAGGGAACTGTGCTTCAGTTTTGAGCTTCAGCTAAACTGAAATGTTTCTTTCTTTTACACAGTTTTTATTTTAAGAGTGTCTTTAAACGGTGTAAACTAAACACACTCAATAATACAAGGAGTTGCTTTTTGCACAGTAAAGCTTACTCCAAGTTTTTACCAGCTCTGTGTTTGCAGCCTTTGGCACATACAAATCGTGCACACACACAGGCACGCACGCA
Organism: Triplophysa rosa; assembly: GCF_024868665.1. Taxonomy (NCBI): domain Eukaryota; kingdom Metazoa; phylum Chordata; class Actinopteri; order Cypriniformes; family Nemacheilidae; genus Triplophysa; species Triplophysa rosa. The sequence goes on from NC_079891.1 coordinate 23,566,222, forward strand.
CACACAAATCATACACATACACAATCATACAAATGAATCATACACACAAACACTTTCATTACAGCCTTATCGATCATCCTCCTCTCGTTCGTCCAAGGGATTATGATTTCAAAGCAGTTCCCCTCAGTGCTTCTACTAGAGCCCGCCAGACAAAAACAATGCAAGCAAAATATGAGAGAGAGAGAGAGAGAGAGAGAGAGAGAGACAGAGAGAGAGAGAGAGAGAGAGAGAGAGAGAGAGAGAGAGAGAGATGCTTGTTTCTGCGGTTATAGGTGTATTGGCCTCTGTGGCGAGGGGAGCGTGGAGTAGCGAGGTGTGCAGCAGGAGAGAGAGCCGGGAGACGAGCGGTAAGTGAATGGAGTAATTACAGACGACCAACACCTGTGTCTCGTTCCAGTAAGGGCGCGGAGAGAGGATATAAGCACCAGAGGAAGGCACAATGGGGAAGAAGAGACGGACTCCACACGAGCTGCCACGGACCCAAACCTTCCAGTCAGCCAGGAGGACCTGCGCTGACTTCCGAGCGACACAAGCCAGGCTGAGAGAGAAGCCGGGGACGTTTATACTGTTTACTTTGGGTGCTCTGTTTCGTTTGGTTTCTGTGGAATAAAAGCTGTGTCAGACTCGCCAACCTTGTCCTCTTCCTTCCTACTAACAGCGAACGCGCTACAGCCTCTGTGTACTTTTTACTCTTGAGGTAAACATCTTCAGGAGCATTTTCCCTCTCACTGACATTTAACTTACAGACGCCTACAAACTGCTTTTCAGGTTTTTTTAATAAAACCATCACTGCAAAATACCACATTACACTGCATAATAAGAGACATAGCTGCTGTTATGGACAGCAAACTTTGAGTTTAAGAACTAACAGATTTATCTTAAACAAAGCAACAAATTAACAAAACGTGAGCAATAAGAAATAAATTGTGCTCACATAGGCCTATCAATAAATCATAGCAAGGAATTATAGCAAAACGTTCTTATTCTTATGATACATCATACTTATTCATGGTCACAATATAATATTTACACTGGTCCAGAAGCACTTCCAGATTCATTTTTAATTCTTTTATTTTAAAATCCTACATATATAATTACTTCTTTTGGAAAACATTTTGATTCGGTTATAAATGTTGTATGTTGTTCAGGACAAGCGTAGGATCCACGTTGCTTATGTTCTCCAAAGTGGGTTATAGTGAGAGGGCATAAATTTAGAGAGGACAGAAAGGAACGGGCCATGTCACAGCCAGACTCAAACCTGCGTCATCCACGTAAGCACTACAGCTCGAATGCATCAAAAGCTCATGCATTATAACTGCACCACACCTCTGACCTGCCCAAACTTTTCAGAAATGGCTCCAACTTTATTTTTATTTCATCAGTGGCCCTGCATGGTGAACCTGATGGGTTAAATATAGAGGTAGGAATCAGGATTCAGCACACAGACTGTGAGTGTGACTGCAGGGTCAGAGCAGGACAGACAGTGTCACTGTCTACAGACGCAGACTGTAAGGAACGATGCGTGATGCATTATTAAACTCTGTGATAAAAGACTCTCTATTTTTATCAGCTATGCATTTCTTTCTCATTCTGCTGTCTAAATGTAGTGTCTTTGTTCTAGTGGAAATGCAGATACTCCAGATAGGCGTCTGGGGAGAGAAATGTCAGCTCTGATACATCTGAATGAATCGGTTTTACAGCAGTGCAAACACAGGTTGTATGTTTTTAATACACATTTGAAAGCAATGTCGTAACAGCGTATAAAATATGACTGTGTTTGTGTGTCCATGTTTCGACCACACTTTGACCATGAACGTGTTTCATGTAAGTACCCTGCTGTTCTGCGATTCATGTTCTGACAGTCTGACGTTCTTCCCCATTGTACCTCCTGTTGCCTATTGATATGGTCACATACAAATCCTAAAACAGTGGGGTCAAAAGGTCACAGAGGTCAACAGCGACATGATTTTACCTTCCTGCAAAGCACGCTCCAGACGTCCCTTCGGCTCCAAAAACATGAACAAAAATGCGCATGTGCATATTTACGTGCTTCTGAAGCCTCAAGCTTGTAAATGACATGGCTGTATGTTACGCACATTTCCGTTTTGAAGGCAGACAGTTGTAGCTTTCTCTCCTCAGTGAGCACAGACCACCCACAGCCTGTCGCTAACTGCCTGATGCTATAAAACTGTGGAATACTTGCTAGTGACAACTAATCTTATTGCCTGTGGTATAATATATGTGTTTTTAGTGGGTTTTAAGTGCAAAAAAGCACCAGCAGTCAATGTTCTGGCTATGTGAGACTAATAAACAGAATGAAATTTTATTAACAGAAGCTTAAGGCATGTAATGGGTGAACCAGTGCTGTATGCAAAACAAAGCATTTGCATACAGTACACACTTGTTTTGACAACATTTTGCATATTTCCAGTTAGGTTAAACCGTGATTCAGATTTTAGAATCTGAAAATATTCAACATATAAAATGTCTTTACACAGGTAATAAGTACTGTGCTTCACAGAAAAATAAATACAGTCACCAATACTGCAATTACAGACAAATTGTGGCTATGTTCAAGTTAACAAATGGGTGTGTGATGTAGCATTTTACTAAGTACAATACCGGAGAACTGATATTGCCTATACGCAAGTACTGCAGCGATGTACAGTAGGCTGTATAAACATATGCAAACTAAAACATTAAAACTGTCATCTGTAAATGTTGTCTTTATATCACCATCTCTGTTTAAAACTTTAAATTGCAGGTTACTACAACTTAAATCACTACTTCATTTTCCACATTTTAGAACAATAGCAAATTCTACAAAATGGAATAAAAAAATAAAAATAAATGAAACTTCATGTTATATTTCAGCAACTCAATATATTAGTCACTATAATATAGCTAGTACTATTGGCATTTTATAAACCCTTTTTTTCTTTTGAGGTAGACATTCAATTTAATATTAAATATTAATATTTGTTTGTTTTTTAAACAATGATTTTAGCTTTAAGTTGTTACCTTATTTAACACGAGAGCTCCAGTAAACCACTCAAACGCCAGCAGGGCATCACAAAGGGCATGTTTTCTCTAACGGCACTTATAATTGAGTAATAAATCTTCTATTTCAAGAAGCGAAGGGAGATCAGGGGAAAGAAAGAAAAAAAGACAAAAAGCCCAAGCCACATCAGATGGACATTGTAAAGCCCACAGCCAGAAGTTCTATTTTCTTTTGCCACTCTGTGTCTTTGCGGTCTGAAAATAAGTGGCCTGGACTGAAGTGCCTCAACTAAACATTATATTCAGGCAGTTATCTGTGTCACTGCATTTGTGTGCATGGTCTACGGCAAGAATAACTTCCCACATCACGATGATGAAGATGGAATAAAAACAGCTCGAGGTTTCTTGTGTCCGAATGACAAACAGGAAGTGGCTGTGGAAGGAGCTACAACTCATCTCAGATCAGCTATTTCCATCTCAATAAGTATAGACGACATCCATAAGACCAGAAATACACAACCTGGTAGAACCATACAGATTGATGTTAAAGAAAAGTTTGATTCTCTTTAACTATAGACGTTAAAACGCAGGCTTTAAGGTTGAAATTTTATATGCATCTCCGCCGGACAAACTATCTTCACTGACTCCAGAGGTTGGCACAAGTTTTTCCTGCTCCCCAAAAAACAGTGTGAACGCCTGGACGGAATGTACAAGCACGGAGCCAGGGAGACCATAGATAAAATGTGGGTTTCAATTTAACAGCGGAGAATTTCAGTAGGCTGTTGTGGCAAGAACAAAATAACTTGGCTAATGAAATGGTATTTCCATCATGTTCGAATGAGCTTTTACGTCCTGGCTTTGAAAGAGATGTTCTCCACCACATACAGTATATCTTCACAGTGGAATCCATGGAATGCCTTCCCAGAAAACAGGTGCTTCCTAAACCTCAGCCAAAGCGTATGCTCCTAATTGAAGTTCATCTGCTGTGGACAGTATACTGTATCTGTATGTTTATTTAAAATGGTGATCAATAGAAAGTGTGTATGAAGTTATCAGTTGCCACAGTGTCAACAGAACTACTAACACACTGTTTATTGTAAGGGGCTGTGTCCATCGAGGCGTTTTTACGCAGCTGAAAACATAAGGTGCTTCGCTGAAAACGCCCGGTGCAGGCTGAGCGTTCTAGAACATGTCAGCGCCCTGTTTAGAAAGAGCCTAATTTATCATTCAAAACCACATTGGTGGAATGATAACGTATTATCTGCAATACAGCCTTGCGGCTCCTATACACAGGAAGGAAGGCATCAGTAAGCTTGCCAGCTATTTGAGGGATGTCCACCAAGACGGCTTTCAGCCAAAAAAGACATTTCAAAGCCCCTGTTATTTTTCAGTAATACTAACTAATCTTTGTCTTATTTGTCATCAGGCACGATAAAACTGAAAAGCATACAAAACAGCCAAACATATTACAACAGTTCCCAATAAAAGCAGGTTTGCCTTATGAAATATATTTCCACCTCAAGTTGTGACAAGAGGAACATTAATCTAAGGAACAGACATGCTCCAAAACAAGCCATTCCTGATGCCAGCCCTCTTGCCATCAAGAAACTAGATAATTCCTTCAGTAAATCTCCCAGCATGCTTCAGTCCCTCGCCAAGCAAAAAAACGTGCTTTTGTGCTCATATGTACTATGAGATGCAGATGTCATCCTTTCCCGAGAATAGAATATAGGTTTTTTGAACGTTGTTGTGAGGTCAGTATTTGAATTGAAAATGTACATTTTGTGTATGCAAGGAAAGTGACCACAACTGTCTGTGTGTATTGGCTTGCTGCACAACAGGGTGAAACATGCTGGAATCAATAAAGAATGATGAGAAGGTGTGAAGAGAAAAAGTTGTAAAAAGAGAGAAGAGATCAAACAGACTGAGAACTCAAAGACATTTCTGTGATCTTGAGTTTGATCTGCCAACACAGAAACAGTAACAGAAACAAGATCAGCAAGAGAAGAATGACCAATGAGAAAAATACAGAGAAGATAAAACAGATAAACATGACATTATTATGGGAATGATACATAAGTAATGGAAAAAGAGTGAATTGTATATGAGGGCATTGAAGCGACAGTCCTATCAGTATTTTTACAGTGTTTTCCAGTACATATATCTAAAAATCCCTAAAACAAGATAAATGTGAAAGAAACACTGCATAAGACTTGTTATCAGAAGATATATAGTAAGTCTTAGTACTTTGTCTAATGCCCTGGAAGATTTAGTAACTTGACTTTGGTATCTGTTTTTGCTTAAAAAACAACTTAAAATACATCCTCTGAAAACAAGTCTAAATATCTTATGCAAGTTATGAGTAAGATTAATGAGAAACTAGAAAACAAATAAAATACACATTTAAGAATGATACATTCTGCTTTATTTTATCACTGTTACACAACGTATCTCTTTGATTTCCCTTTCTTAATCAGTCAGTCTCTCTCTCTCTATCTCTCTCACCTCAATTTTTATGCACAGGCCTTTTTAGCTGAGTCAGAGGCCATTCACCACTTGAGGCCATAACACTGTGTGACAGCTAAAAAGCCTGTAGTCTCCAGCCTGCCAGAACCCTCTTATTCAGTGCATTATTGCTGACCCCCCTCCGCTGCTCTCGCCACGGCTACAGTCACCACAAGCATCATTAGCCGGAGTTCTGCACGACTTGACCTCGACCCGGCACTGTGGATAAGAACTATTAACTTTGATTCTTTTAATTGAGCAAGTTAAAAATACAGTGTTGTTACAGGGAATTAAACTGCTCTGACACTATCCACTAAATGGTAGATCTTCTGAATGCCGGGCAGCCGGGCCCCTGTCAAATCCCTGTTTTCAGACAATTTGACACACGAGTGCTGTTTGAATTATGATGGTGGCTCATTTATCATCTATTAATTCTATTATTACATCTATTAAGACATTCTATCTTTTTACGAGTTGGCACTGAGAGCTTAGAAAGCTGAACCAAGATCTACGTCTGCAGTTACTGAAGAAACATAATTTAAGTATAACATCATCAGATATAAGGAGAAAAAGAGGGCTCGATTTGTGCTTTTTAAACAACTTTTTATGACCTTTTATACAACAAACTTTTACTGTAAAAATGCATGTACCATATTCAAAATATATGGTAAACAATACACGCATCAAAGTATATAAAAATTAATACTTTACTTTCAAAAATGAAATTTTACATTATTTTACAATAAAATTACATGCAATGTCTGTAATATTAAATCTATTAAATTGATAGTTCACCCAAAAATGAAAAGATTCTGTCATCATTTACTCACCCTCTTGTCATTTCAAACCTGTATGACTTTCTTTATTCCGCAGAACACAAAACACATCTTTTTGACAACATAATAACTATTACAATCATAAAATAACTATTTGATTCACTTTCTGAAGATTCAGAAACTTCACATTCGGAGATCTAAGCCAAGCCTGACAAATCATATGATTCCATAAGAAAACTACCAATAGAAAAACAAGTGGTTTACACAGTGGTTGGATGCATTAATAAAACTGAATTATAACCTTTCTCACACATTTCTTTCCTTTTTGCTTGTGGTGTGTAGACTAATAGCATGTTTATAAACCAGCAGGTCATAGCACATCTCCATCTGTCCCTCTCCTACAGCCTCCATCAACAAGATAACAATATATATATATATTTACATATATTCTTTTTGACTTTTTTCCATTAGGTCTGTTTTTTCTATTATTTTCTTTATAAAAAGTCACTTTCTCTTTGTCTTTCTCCCTGTGCAGTCACTACATATTTGATCCATTGATCATAGCATTGCATGGAGCAGCTCCTCATGTTTCAAACATCATCTGTTTGTTCCCTTGTAATGGAAATTCATACCAAATAGCTGAAGTGTGATGACCTCCGTCAAGATCAGACGAGACTGAAACTCATTCAATACTCTTTTATACAATACAAAAATTTAAAACGACTGATTTTAAAAGGCCATCCACAATACTGTGTTAGTTGATCAAATCATTATCGAACAGCTTGCTTTTTTTAAATTGCTGCAAATGTAGCTGAATTTAGTGAAATATTTAGTGTGTTACGTCAAAGAAATGACTTTAAAAACACACTTTTGGTACTCTGGACCTCAAGTCAGAGGTTCAGCCTCTTAACAGTGACGAATGTAAATGCAGATAAATGATACAGTGGAAGTCAAACAGGACTAGTCCCTTCCGTCTTGTAATGCTTATCATGTCATTATTTGAGGGACAGGAGTTGCAGAGGCTTCCTTTAGTGATAATAAATGTTGCGAAGTACAAAAACAAAATTTAAATACACATTCCCAAAACACAACCTATGTTCTCCACTGTGTGTGTTCCTTTTATTTATCAGTCTAAGCATATGCATACTGATAGTCTATGAAGCACAAAACCAAGCCAAGAAGGAGCTCAGGATGTGACAAAGGCAAACTTAGGAATTCAGTTGAAAAATTGACCCATAAGACAAGGTTTTCTTGTCCAGGGTCACAATTTAGCAATAGGTAGCTGAATTTGTTTGAACTGTGACAAGGATGAGTCACAAACAATTAGGTCTATGGAATATGCGCAGCAATGAAAATGGAAAATAATTTATCATAAATAAAATGATTGAACAAATGAATTAATTTAATGTTTTTTTTCTAAACTTACTCTCCAGTTGTCTAATTTTGTTAAAGGATAAAGATTGACAATACAACTCAACAACAAACATTTTAGGAACTTTCATTAATAAGAATTTATGTTAAAACGCACTGTATAAAGAGGAATCATATGTGACCCTGCCTTTGAAAACCCAGTTATTTAAACAGTCATTTGACTGTTTTCTATATAAAATAATCATCAATTAACATAATGTAGAGATCATTCTGTGCAGATATATATATTTTTTATATTTTCAGTATTGACTGAATAAAGACATGTCAACGATTGAAATCATAGTGAAATTAATGGCTAAAATCAAACTCAGAATTAAATTTTGAGACTTCGTTTTCACAGACAGGGTCACACTGAAAATCTTTCAGCCTTCTCTCACAAGGCAGATTATGCACTTCCCTAAAATATTTTTCTGCGCTGGAGATAAATCTTAACTAAACCCCCTCCGTTTTGACATTTCCTGCTGCGCAAAAGGATCCTTGGGACCCTTGGGAAAACTGTTCATTTGAGAGATGGATAACTGTTGTAAGGGCGGTTTGATGTCCGTCTTCATTTGACAATGCGTTACGAATGGCGCGCTGTCAAATACAAGTGATTATCGCATTAACAAGGAAGAGGAAAGGAGGGGAAAACTAAGATAATGGCGTGATTTGATGTGATCTGCGCTAATTGATGGGTTTCGGTCTGAATCGAACCATAGGCGACGAATACAACCATAAAGAATTAAACCAGAATAGATTCAGGAAATAATTCAAGAATAAAACACTTAGAACCGCAAAAATAGGTCATTTAATCAAAGATGATCGAGCGTCATTTGTCAGGTCAATATAGGCTATCTCTTCTCACGCTGCGTCAGTGAATGCAGTGTAATATCACTACTGTCTTGTTGATGTGGAACTGTGTTTTATTATTAGAAATATATTCGCTGGGTAGGATTTTAGATTGTGATAATGAGCTGTCCAGAGTGCTGAAGACGACGTGTCGCTTTCAGATTGAATAAAATAGTTTCTATGACTTAAGTCTAATGTTAACTAATATTACCCATACAAAACATTTACCAATTTACAAACTTCTTAATTCGTATAATACAAATCTACAATCTGAACATTATAGCAATTAGGATTATTTTTGGGATTATGTCACTCACGTAATTTAAATTTCTTTAAACAACAGTGCAAGTATGAAAGTATGAGACCCTGGCTTCTGTAACGAACCGTATTTTGCATCTCAAATATTTTATGAATACATTTTCTAATAAGTATTTAGTACTTTTTTATTCACAAATGTCAATTTCCTTTCATTTTTATGCTTTCAGAATCACTGCTATATTTATTTTATATTTTTGACACCTGCTACACTTCATTTTTCCTCCTATGTACGCTACCTGAAAAAGGAACGATATTAAAGCCTATACGTTTCCCCTCTGGTCACGCGCTTTCTCTTTATTCACACATAAACAGAGCAGCGTGCTCGACAATTTACACTGCGTTCCTCCAGTACATTGAACTCTACCTTACAACAAAACCTAACACAGACAAAGCCGCCTTTCGCACAAGCGCCGTGGGTGCGTCCTGACTCCTGAATTTTGGTGACATTCCACTGTTTCACACAGATTACCGTTGCCCTTCTCCGCACTAGCCCGCGGGAGGCGGGGTTTAGCGTGCAGCGCCACGCCTCCTCCTCGTACACACTTCGGAGTGAGAGAAAAGCTCTTCCCGAGTCCTGTCACTGGACAGACATGTACCCAGCGCAAGAAGCAATAATTAAATCAATGATTTTTCTCTTCAGCGACTAGCACTTGTTTTTCAAGCCCGTTTAGAGGTGCTACGTTTTTTCGCCCGCAGCCGTTTTTTATCCGCGTTTAGAAATCGTTCAAACGTTTGCGCTGGATCTGTCGTGCCAGAAGATGTGCGTGGAGAGCGATGGATGTGAGATCGAGGGGTGCAGCAGTTCGGATGAGGTGCACACGCTGTCTGGAAGCATGAGCCCGACCCTTAAATCCAGCCCGGACCTGCATCCTTGCAGACCCGGACAGAAATTTCGTGCCGCATTACTTCGATGCCGGTCTCCGTTCGTTGCCGCCGGTATTCTGAGTTTTGGGAATGTGCTCAATTACATGGATAGATACACCGTAGCAGGTAAGATCAGTGTTTTGTTGGTCTAAAGAGGTTCGTTTTGACACAGAAGAATGGTGACACACTGTGTGTAATGCTTTGGGTTGTTTAATGTTTTACTTTCAGTTGGCCCGGAAAAAACACATTTTAATTATTAACAGAAGTCAAGTAATCATCTGAACATCTCTCTGCACACATGCTGAATTTGACTGAATTGGTTTAAAGATCGAGGTTTCGGGTCTTAGGCTATTTGATTTAATCAAACTATAAACGGTAAGGGTCCGTTGTTCCAACATGGTATTGATTTCAATTGTGACTGATCTTAGATCAATCCAAGCTGACCATGGTGTGACAATAAAAATAGCCTTTAACGAAAAGCGTCTATTTATGACATATGGCAGTGATTCAGTATCATTTCAGTAATGAGCCTTATTTCAAATGAATGAAAAAATGACCACCATCAATGCGCACACAATCTCCACAAAACAATGCATACTTATTTTACAATTCACAATGTAACTGACAATATTATCGCCTGCCATAACGTAGGCTACTTATGAACCTTTTTGATGAACGTAATAATGATGGACCGTGCATATAGCATAAGAGAAGACAGACCTAATTTCAAACACTTGCGTCTTCTTTGCTCTACCCGAGAATATCATAGTCCAAAGTAATTTAGAGCAAACATCTCGAGGGACACATTTTATATCCGAGATTTTATTATTAGTAACCTTACTAGCTGCTCTCTTACACTAGAAGCAAGATGCCCTTGGAAGTTATTCAGAAATAAAGGCAGAGCGCGGTTTCCATAGAAACTAGAAAGATTTAATCAGCTAGTTTTTATCGAGTTAAATTTAGCATCACGAATAAATGTGGATTAATTGGTTTATTAAATGGGTACTCGAAGTCAAATGAAGAATTAGCCAGTGGTGATCTGAAGTGACATGTCAGATGGCATAGTTGCAATTTTCATGAATAACTAATGATAAGCAATTAGAGATTTGGGACAAAGCACGAGCGCGCTGCTGGCTATGGATTTAGGAAATGCTAGCAGTACCACACTGTCTGTATGGTATACCACACAGCACACATCTATAGTCTTTAAATATATATTTCCACATACATCTTAAAGTGATTTCACAAATTGTGTCACTGTGTTGAGCCATGCTAACATCTGACTCTGCTCTGCTGTATCTGCATTTGACAGTCTGTTCAGCGCGTTCACCGTAGCGCGCACTTCACAGACAATTTGACAGCGCTCAAACTCGCCTCTACAGCATGTGCTTAATTGTGATTTGTGTAGCAATTACACTGTAAAGCCCTGGAAACCTCCATTCAGTGACTTTTTGGCAAAGTCTGCTCTGAAACTTAAACATTACGCACAGCGACAAAGCTGCGTTAGTTCGTGCGCACGTAACGCAGCCTACGTAAAACGTCAGTCAATAAAACGGAATAAAATTGCAAAGAAACACGTGAAAAAACAGGATGGTGGACTGTTACTGAAGAGTTTACATTTCATTCTGAAAAGGACGTGTTTACTTGGGCCATTGAATCTTATCAGGGCATCTCGTTCCACTCAAAAAAATATCCTGACAAGATGGATTTGCCATCCTCTTTCAGATATAAAATGTCAAGTACTGTTGAAAGCTTCCACCCGTTTGTACACTCAATTTTCTATATGGTAGAGAAAAAACGTCCTGTTACACAACCTCTCGTGCGCAGGCAGTGATAGCCTCTGAATCCATCTCGTTTAAACAGTTTTGTTGAAATAAATAGATATGATATAGCTAATATAAGCGAGTGTGATTAAGGACTGCAGGTAGATTGCAGCAAAAAGTGTTTTTGTCCGTTGCCAAATTAGATTGCATATTAGAGAGTGTAGAGGGGCTCTCCTCTGCGCCTCATGCATTATACATGAGAAGGGTGCGTGTGAGTATGAAGCCCCCTTCATGGTTAAGAAGGAAATAACAGAGCTGACGCAGCCGTCCTGCAGTGGTGGTGAGCAGCAGTCTTTAGTGAGAGAGAGAGAGAGAGAGAAAGACAGTTCAGACGTTTCTACTGCAGTCCGACACATGCATCATGGTAATGGAGTTCATCAGCGGTGTGGGTGAGGAAGAGACGGCCTGTGCGTGGTTTCTGAGCTAGCGTGTGTGAGGTTGTGTTATGGCTAAAATAGGGGTTAAGCTATAATTTAGAAGTAATTCTTGATGCCATGGTGTCTTATGGTTTGCAGTGATGCAGTGAAAAGGATGGGAAATTGGCTGGAAATTGATCAAATGTTGTCTAGCATGCCAAAATGAGGTCATCGTTTTGGATATTGTGATTTTATGTGGTACACATAACAAAATGAAAATGCACATCAAGGCACTGCATGTGAATAAAATGTTATTGTTTACATTACATCCGTTACATCTAGTAACAAAGACTAAAGGTCTGATACAGACAGCATGTGAAAACACTTTATTGGAGTTTGTTTTTTGCTATTTCAGTCAAATCCACAAACTGCCAATTTAACTTTTTACAAGCCGTTCCAGGCTGTGGTTGACTTAAAAACCCTTTGCATCAAATTCTCATAACTGCTCTCAAAAAGTGTATAAATTTAAAGTTTAGTCTCACAAAAACTGTTTTGTTTAGAGTGTGTCAGTCTTGTAAAATCAGTCAATATTTAACCAAAAGATATTTATAGCTGTAAAAGAGAACAGCTCTAATTTAGCTTTTTTCACTGCAACGCTGAACAAAACTGGTGAGTAAACAGTTTTTAGAATAAAGGGGAGACAATACTTCATGAGAAAGAAGGAAGCGTAAAATGAACGAGAACTAGACAGTAAACTTTATTAATATATACTGTATATGAGTTGGGGAAAAAGCTCTTGCTCATATTATAATTTGTGTCAAATATAGATCCTCTATACTAAGAATATGTGTGCAGTTGTGTGTGTGTAACATTGTCGCAGCTCAATTGTTGTGTACGTGGTGGCCTGACTGTCGCATAGTTGCTCAAAATACCTGCCTTTCCAGAGTCCCTTGTGCATTTTTCCTTCTTTATAATCATGGGCTGATTTACCTTCCCCTTGCCCTCCTATTTCCATTCCAGTTGGCCTATTTTAGCTTCCAACTATGTTTTTTTCTTTCTGTCTCCATCTCTGCCTCCAGTGGGACTGCGCGATCAGATTGATGGGACTGAGGTTGTGAACTATTTAGTTTGATTAAATTCGTGGTTTGGCTGTGATGGCACATAATCAGGGAGGCTGGCTGGCAACAGTCCCTCCACCAGACAGACTGAGCTCAACGCTAGATTATAGTTAAAACAGGGATTAGGAAATGCAGGGAACACCACAGGGATGGACAGACGGATGCCACTTAACATTATTTAATCTAAAGTCTTCTGTTTCCTCCTCGGTTGAGCCTGACGCCTGATGCAATGAAGGCAGTTTGATTTGTAATCTGGATTATGAGGTGCAGCAGACTCTAAAGGTTTATGTATTTTCTTTTGAAGGTATTTGAGGATGTTTAATCTCAGACAGGGGGTTAATTTAGTACGATGGGTAATCCACCATTTTGAGGAACTCCCTGAGGGAAGTAGGCATGTCTGCACCTTTAGATGCAGTTCATGAAGGGAATTACTTTGTTACAGTACTGTATACGTTGCTGCATTGCTCCACTACACTAGACGGCCCAGTCTAGCTGGCTCAGCTCTAGTTCTGCTTGGACACACTCTCCGGCAATCCCCTCTGTGAGAAACGCACGCAAGCATGCACGCACACACACACGCACGCACGCACGCACGCACGCACGCACGCACGCACGCGCACACGCACACACACACACACTTTCAGTTGTACCCCTTGTAGTGTGAGCTGAAGGTGTGATAAGGGCTATCAGCAGCACCACAGTGTGCCGTGCAGTGTGATGTCAGCACCAGTAGCACATGGGATGTACATAATTGTAATGACACTACACAAATGCATTAGCTACATTGTTTTTCTGCAAACAAACAGGGTAAATGATCATTTAGATCCAATATGATAAAATTGTTTTTACTCATATATTGTAATTATTAGTTATGTCTTCATGGTCTTTTATAAAGAGTAGATGTTTATTTATTAGTTAAGATCAGCAGATTCTGTAGCCATCTTTAAGAACCGTCTGAAAACACATCTCTTCTGTCAACACCTGACTGATCAGTTCTGACTTCTATCTCTTTTCTACTCTTTCAAAAAATAAAAACACCTTAGCTCTGTATATACTGTGATAGGCTACATGACACCAATTTTCTTTTATTGCACTTATGCTTTTTGTTGTCCTTATGTTGTTCCAATTGCTTCCATTGTTTCCCTCATCTGTAAGTCGCTTTGGATAAAAGCGTCTTCTAAATGTAAATGTAAATGTATTTGCCCGATTTAATTGTAAGCAGATAATGTTAATTAAAAATGCAACATAAAATCTAAATAAATATTATTCAACATGGCCGAATCAATCTGACTGTAAAGTCATTTGTAAAGGTTCTATCGTGTAGATGTGCATGCTGATACTATATATCACACCTACAAAAGATTGGCTGCCCGTATCGAACTGGAACTTTAAAGGCTCCCACAGTCACTTGAGGTTTGCCGTCTCTCTCTTCTACTTTCACTCATTTTACTACACTCGGTTAAAGCACTCTTGAAAACAAACATATGAAAGTAATGGAAAAACTCTCAGTAATTGAGTTTATGAGCTTGTCTCGCTCGTCTGAAGCCCTCATGCAGAACAAACGGCTCACATTTCTCCCTCAGTTATTCCCAAATGCAACTGTAATTGTTCCTTATAGCTACAGTATAGAGCGCCGCTGTATTTTACAACTGGTGTCTCTTGAAATGTAGATCCATAAAATTTGCATTAAAGGACAATTACAAGTTTGGCTCTGAACGCTGGAGGGTATTGATGTAGGCACAGATGATTTAATATTCCTCATAATTTTGCAGCAATATGCAATACTGGGCTGCTTTAAAGCAGCAATCCGCGATCATTTTGGGGTGAAAATAATCAGAAATCATTTTATTGAGTAAATACATACAGATCAGTGTTCAAAACGATTGTCTTATCTTACCCTGATTCACAACGTTAAGCTCATAATAATGATTTATAATTTGCGTTGTCGGGTCGCCCCATGCAGAAAATTTGAATTTGGGGGAGTACCTCTTTGCATCATTACATCACGTCCGAAAACACAAAGGAGAGGAACCGGCTAGTTTATCTCATGTGTGTGGATGGCGCTGCAGCAGCACCCTATGGGTGACAGAGTGTTGTTCATTCTTATAACAGTCGCTTGGAATTTAAATCATCAGCTAGATGGCTGTGTTTAAAAGCGATCGTCTGGGGAATGTCATGTAAACATCTTAATTTATTAAGTTCTGACGCTGATTACATCTGTTAATGACAAAGTAACCTTGCGCTCTGGAGAGCTAAAGTGACAGCTTCGTGCTAGAGCAAAAGCTAATATCGACGGGGATTTTGAAAGTTGGCTCCGACATCTGAAAGGATTGCATTAACAGGTAGGTAAGACGTCACTATCGTGATTTATTTTTTTAAAAGTCTTTGTTTCACGTATAGTCAAAACAAAAGCGGCAGATATGGTATGTGTTCAGATGACATGTTTCAGATATATTCCTTGCAGGACGTAAAGTAGGCGGTATTTTCCATGTCATTTACAGTTTTTGTCTACATCAGGCGCGGCGTGATATCAAACGCTACAATTGATTCTATATTAGTGATGGTTTTAAATAAAGTTTTATCAACAAAGTTCGAGAGGAACACGTCAGATAATCAGCCTAATCTACCACAGGTGATACTCATTCAGTAACCATCCAATGAGGGGTTTAAATGCACAATCTCTTAGGCTGCGTCCGAAATCGCCTACCTCTGTACTATATAGTAGGCGAAAATGAGTATGAGTCATGAATAGTATGTCCGAAACCTCAGTATGCAAAAAACAGTAGGCGAGAAATACCCGGATGGTCTACTACTTCCGCCGAGGTTCGTGAGTGTGGATCGGATGGACACTTCTCAATCCCATGATGCCATGGGAGCTGAGCAACGGTCAAATTTCAAAAGTAAATCAAATAAATATAGCGGAAAACTTTAATGCGGCCGTCCGTTTTTAACGTAAGTGACAATAAATCAATTTCTCCTGACTAAATTATGTTTTTATCAACTCTAACGTGTAGGTTGTTGTTAATACGTCATAAGTCAAAGAGCATACGGGTCACATGACCATAAACATGGCGGACGCAGTATGTCCGAAATGTATTCATACTACTCCCACTCATACTATATAGAACGTACTGTTTTGACGGCCGATAGGTAGGTACTTATTCAAATTCATTACGTACTGTCACAGTATGCGATTTCGGACGCAGCCTCAAACCGAGGGAAAACTCTGGGTTCGGGCCTAATCCCGGACTCGGAGCCCTCCCCTCGGTCAGCTCACAAAACACGCATATCTTTCTCTATCTATTATATGTATGAGTGTGAACTCGTGAAACGTGTATCTGGTATAGACACGGTCACGTTACTTTCACGTTGATGTACATATGTGCTCTGATGGGGTGTGAGCAGTCAGTCATTTAGCACCGAGCTCGAATTCATCTGCACAGTGCAGCAGTGCCAAAGCTTAACCCACGTAAAGAAAATAACTCTGCATATAACTGACATGTTTCAAACTGAGATGGCGACAAAGAGGCCAAAGTTAAGGACTGCAGCTTTACTGTTTATGGTGTTTGCTTTAACTGTGCAAAAATAATACATTTCTCATTTATAAATATATCTGTGTCTCAGTACATCCATTACTTTATGCTCGAAGAGCCATTTCCGTGACAGCCAGTGCTTCCCCAAACACAGCTTGACTTCTTAAGCCTGACCTAGCTCTAAACCTTGCGCAAGAACGTGAGAGAGGGAGTCCAAAATGCTTCTAACCTTCCCGAGTCATTTATTTTCATTCATCTGCCTCAGCTGTTTCCTCACGAAGAGCACGCAACCGTGATCACCTATCTGACCTCAACAATAAGGTCAGCATATTAATATATATTATATATAGGCACAAGTGGCGCTCAGAATGAGAAATCTTTGTCAGGAGAAACCGTTTACTCAATAGACCGGCGTCTTAAAATAAACTCTGACACGATAGCGTCCACTAACAGCCTTTGAGAACCAGGATGCGATTCGTCTGGTTTATTTAAACGGGCTTGTCTTTCTTTGGGTTGCTCTTTTGGCCCATCTGATGTTCATTTAACGTAGCGTGAGCGACGGCTGTCGCGCTTGTTTAAATTGCGTTGACCCTGCTAATTTAATTGGTGGCCCGCTTTTAGCTCATAGCATGTCCAAACAGATACACCGTATGTGTGTGTACAGTATACGGGGGTGTTTGTCTGTTTGGAAAAAGGATTTGCGGTGATTGTAAGCCTCAACATGTGTCTTTTTGATAGAGTGTAGCTCATCAGGGATTAAGGGCGGAGAGTTTGACAGGCTCCTGGAGAAGAAGGTATGGCGGGGGGTTGAGGGGGTGTGCCTGAGGGGCAGTGCACCTGTGAGATCTGAAGTCTCAGGTATGTTTTAGATCGAGTCCATTTTCACAACACTTACGAATATCAGTGTGGGAGATCTTCCAGGCTTGACCTCTGATCCCGTAATGCCTGCAAGTGGCCAAATAGAGCTCAGGTCTGTACAGAACGTCAACAGTTGTACATTTTTGCACTACTGATGTATGATGTTGTGGATGAAGGATGGAGTTTAGAACCGCAATGTTTCCTCTGATTTTTTTTGGAATAGGCGCATAACATATCTGCTGAGGTAGGTTTGGTTAACGAAATAAAAATAACATGGAGAAATACAATTAATTTGAGTAGCTTTTATATTATATTTATTGAGCTAAATATGTAAAGGGGAAAAAAGATTATCATCTAAATATCTACATAAGCCTTCTTGTTTCTCTTTAAATAGTCTCTGCAAACAAATCTACAAGAAAGGCCAATGAACCTAACTACTCTAAGCTCGCCTTTGTCTTTAAAGTAGCCTTGGAAGCGTTCCACATTGCCAGGGCAAATATTTAACCTGGACTTCACTGGCCGTCTGTGTTTACAGAGTCTTTATTAAGAAGAAAAATATGTAATTTTCCCTCAATTCAAAAGTGACTGTGTAAATAAATAGGTGCACAGACCTTTTTGTGTTTTGTGATATGTGTATTAATAAGGGGGTCAAAGGACCGATCTACTGAAATATCATGCCTGCAGTGAAACTGATCTGTATGTGTTATCATCACACCACTGCTTGCAATTAAACAGCGATGAAGCTGTATGTGAATTTCTATGTCATTTTGTCATTGTGTGTCTTTATATACTTGGCAACAAAATGGTTTCGTTAGGCAAACCAACCCATTACATGTCATTTTCAAATCCATGGGAAATTTAGCTGTGTCATTTTGGTTATTTTGCTACGATCAGATGCTATCTTAGAGCCTCTCTTACACCTTGGGATAAACAAGCACATATCAACTTCCTGATTTTTTCAATTCCAGTAAATCTCCTCACCTGCTGAAAGCCAAGCACAAAACAGGATGTACTGTACTGTACGTGTAATCACAAAACCATACTCAAATGCATTCAAGGCACCCAGTTAATTGAAAAGCGGAGAACATCAGAACTGGATTTAAATGCAGGTATCTATGCGAGTTTACATTGCATTATTATCTACATTCACGTTAATGCAATTGGCAGTCACTTTCATCCAAAGCGACTTGCAGAACACAATGCATTCAACATTCAACAGCCAACAACCTGCAAAGTCAACCAATAAATTACAGAAAAAGTCAATTACACAGTCTGTATTTCTGCTAACCACCTAAACAAAACATCGAAATTCAGTGAAAATAAATGTATACTGTATATAGCAATACAGCATGCGACAGTTCAGGCCGACATAAATCTAATGATGTTTCATGGGCCCGTCCATCCCTGGCTGTGTGAAAAATACTTTGTTTCCTTTGAGGATTAACTGTGCATACTTTGCAAGTTACCCACAATAGTTCTAGTTCTTAGGCCACACCAAAACATTATAATCGTCTCGAACTAACGCCTGAAATACCTGCGTGCGTCTCCACCTCACCGCTGTGGAATGTGGAGGTAGAACTGGAATTCCTGCCAGTGTTTTGTTTCCCACAGTTTACCTCACCGCCGATCTAAAGTTAGCAGTTATTCTCAGCCCACGCCACAAAAGCTTTAATCAATACAAAATCAATACTGGAACCCCCGCAAAGCATCTAAATACAAACGGGCCAAAATCCCCCCCCCACCCCCCATGTGCTCTTCTATGGCAGAGGTTGTTTTCAAATGCTTGGAGAAAAAAATGTGAATCCAAGACATCACTCCTGGACTGTTCCGCACTGCACTACAACACCAGCAAGAAATGAGATTAATCTCTAATTCATGAAGGTGAAAGTGAGATGGATTACCGCGCCGGAGGGTCTCAGATGTTCTCTATAGAAATTTTGTGTGAGTGGATGAAAACAGTGCTTTGCATAGAAAGAAAATAGATGTAATGAGATTGGAAAAAGCGATCAGGACATATGTGCGTGCTCGTGTGGGCGTGTCTGTGTATTGATTGGACGGAACAGAGGTTTATTCCACTGCAGTCAATTACACAGACTATAGGAGCCCCTAAATACAAGCCACATGTGGTTCTCCTATAGATATTCATTTCAAGTTGTGGTATTGAAATCCATGTGTTCATCAGCACCGCCTTCGCTACTGATTGCTGAGAATCATGTGGGATATGATGGTAGTTTTTATTTCAGTTTGTAGTACCGCACAAATAAACAGTGGGAATTAGGGTTGCACTGCAGTAGGCGGAAAACAGTGTCTCGCTACAGGAGTCCACTGAGAGATCAAACAGCAGAACTAAGCCATCCTGAGTAAAGAGAGATGGATGACATTTCCATCCATATAGCACTTTAGTGTCATTATTACTGTTCTCTGTAAGGTCCTGTGGGGTTATGAATGTCCTGTCTCTTCTGTAAGAGGACTCATCTGAAATAGAGAGCTCTATGCAGCTAAACTGGATGAAGAATTTTTAGCATGTGGCACAGGGTCATATCTTCTTTAGTATAGCTATAACAGGTTTGTATGTCATAAACGCTCTACCCAATTTAACTTGAGCATTTTTCTCTCTCTTCCCCAGCTCTTGGTTGTTGTTGCTTCTCAAGAACGTCTGAAATTGTGCTCAGACAATTGTGCCAGATATGAGAATCTGCCCTCAAAAATCTGATTTTATTACAACCTCAAATATTGTCCGTCTGATTTTTTCAAAACAAAATTATTGTAGTTATTCTATGGGCATGCAACTCTTACTAGAACTATTAAAATTTAAGAAATAACTTCACTGAGCAATGAAAGAGCAATAAAATGTTCTACTAGGAGAAATCCAAGAAGTCGTACAGTCTAAAAAAATCCGTAAAAATAGGGCACAATATACTGTATTAATATGAAGGAATTTTTTGTATTCATTTTTACAGTTGTTTTACCTGTATTTTACATTTTGCCCTGCATTAAATTGCATTTTATCATTAACGGAAATGTCCATAAAATAAAGGAAAATGTACTGGTAATTCTCTGCCAGTACTTTATCCATTTTGTACAGGATTTCTTTTTTACAGTGTAGATTTTTTATGTATTTTTGAAATATGGCCAAAAAAAACGTGAAAGGTCTGCAAATTGACTTCGTCATTTTTACAGTTTATTTTTGAAATACGGTCAATAACTGTAAAAGAAAAACAGGGTAAACTATTTATTATATATCCCAATAAAAACGATTATTTGAAAGTATATTTCTGTCTCTCCAGCTGACAGAAAATTTCTGTTTTACAGATTAGTTAATGCACACAAACTTAAAAACAAATGCAGACAATGATTTACAAAAGAAGTCAAATTATAAAAAATTGATATAAGGATATTGCCCAATTAATGTAGCTTTACTGTAGGTTGTCGAATATTAAAAGCAGTAATTAAAAGAGTTAATCAAGCACTTTCATTCAAGACTTAATTATTCTGTGAATCAGGCGCTGTTGACCCCCCTGGGTGAGACCCACCCCACTCCCGCACAGCTGTTAGAGAACAAAGACAAGACGAAGGAAATAAGAAAGAAGAGGTATACCGAATAAAAAAATGCTCAAAATCTCATTATCGTAATTGCAGTAATCCCTTTCTATGTTACATAAAAAAATCAAGGATAACAAATTCTCATCTGGTAGTGGTCTCTAGAATATAAACCAGTGAATATAAACCGGTTAATGTTTGTGAGTCATCATCAAATATGGTTGCTGTTGAGATTATCGCTAAGGAATCTTAAACGCTACCAAACAGATGTTAAGAAGGATAGTGGATAAGGGAGGGATGGTTGTTAACAGTAGCACTGAACCAGCAGGATGGATGTCAAGGTTAGCATCAGAACAGGCTGACCGGGCAGCTGTAATTGCACTTCGCTGTCTGTCAGTGGACCGCTGGACTGTTTTATATCTTCTGCTCCATGTGGTCAGCAGCTCACTTAATTGAAGCCTTTGTGAATGTGTGGGTGTCTTGGAAATGCCCACTATACAGTAAACTATATAACTGTATACTGCTATAAATATTTAGTGTTCTTGCACATATGTGACCCACACTGTATGCATGTGCCTCAATGGCATAGCCTTGCTTGCCATAGGAAAGGTTTAAATTAGAGCTCTACTGTCTTTTTGTATCACTAGATCTACAGTATATGTCTACTATACGACCATTAAAGCATGGAACTCACTCACCATATACATTTCAGCAGCACTGACCAAGACATTCAGTATCTGGGGGATCAGGGGGTCTGAAGATCTTTGCTGTGCACCAGTGCATTCCCATCACTCTACAGCTACTGTATACGTCCACACTGGCTCACAATTCTCTGATCATTTATTGATGATGTATACTACAGTGTGCTGTTCCTGCATAGTACCTCAGGAAAAGTAAAAAACCTCTCTCTCCTTTCATTTTATAATGGAATATTTGCAAGCAGGTGATGTGGTTTAGTCTAGCTGCCTTTTGGGGATAAAACCCTGCAGTGCACACGACACACAACTCCTTATTTACACAAATCCTTAAAGGGATAGTTCTCCCAAAAATGAAAATTGAGAAACCAAACAGTTCTGGGGCACTATTGACTACCATAGTAGATTTTTCCTACTATAGTAGTCAATAGTGCCCCAGAACTGTTTGGTTACAAATATTTTTCCAAATATCTTCTTTGTGTGTTCAGCAGAACAACAAAACTGATACATGCTTGGAACAACTTGAAGGTGAGTAAATCATGACAGAATTTTAATTTTTGGGTGAACTATCCCTTTAAGACAAGTATTTAGGCCCACTGGGATCAAATGTGTGTGGGGTTATTGAATTTTCCTCATCTGAACGCAGCATAAACACACTACACATATATGCGACCATTCTGACGGTGAACTAAAGGGATAGTTCACTCAAAAATTGTATTCTGTCATTATTTATTCACCCTTATGTGGTACAACACCTGTATATGACTCTTTCTTCTGTAAAAAAATAAGATATTTTGAGAAATGTCTGGTTTTGTGTCCATATAATGGAAGCCAATGGGGGCCAATGTTGTTCGGTTACCATCATTCTTCAAAATATCTTCGTTTGTGTTCTGCAAATGTAAGAAAGTCATACAGGTTCAAAATGACATGAGGATGAGTAAATGATGAAAGATTTTCATTTTTGTGTCAACTGTCCCTTTAAATCAGATTATACTCGCATGTTCTTCACATACCCCTCAAAACCAGTCTCAGGTCAGCAGAACAGTGAACCAAAAAATTGTTGGTGACAAGCTGCGCTGACAGGACGAGGCAGACATGAGGAAAAAGCTTAAAGGGAATTCCTCAACACCCACAAACGCCCGCACAAACACACCCCCGGTCCACTGACATCTGCATTGTATTTATACTGGCTGTGCGGTGGTTTTAAGCCCCAATAGAAAGGCGGCCCTTGCTTGTGGTCCAGGCCAGCGGGAGACCTACGGACCCGACGGTCGGGAGCCCGCCGAAAACAGACATGCATACTTGTGGTCAGCTCTTACCCTGCCTCTGCACTCCTGAAGGCTTCGCTCATTGTAAAAGAACAAGACGATTCAGATGTGGAGAGGGTTAACAGTGGAAACTCGCACGCTTTTTCCCACCTTCTGTGTGCGCACACATCATTTCTCCGAGCTGAGCTGTTGTTATATTGATCGCTGTGACACCTCATGAAGAATCACCCCTAGCTGTGAAGCACTGAAGAAAAAGAGAAGGGGATGGGAAAGGAGGAAAAGAAAACAGGAGGAAGGGCAGCAGTGGTTTAATGTAACCAGCGGTTTGGTAGAATCCAAAGAATGAGGGAGAAAACGGCATGACATGGAGCAGAAAGGAAACGTCCTCTTACCGCAGAGAGTAGCATTACACAGGATATGGAAATGAACGTTTGTACTGCAGTCTGACCTACCGCACACGCGGGACCGAATTTACAGTTACCCCAAAATCTGCATTTTATTAATTTCACGTAATCCAGTTTAACCAGGCGCTGAACCGTGTTGAAATAATGTTACGCGTTGAGTATTTACATTGTCACTGTCATTGTTTTGATGTAAACATGGCGCTTTATTCACAAAATGTGCAGAAAAAATTAACATTATGCAGTTAACTGGCAGAAAGTAGGCAGTAAATGGAATTCCATTTACAAGAAATTTTGTGTACATGGTTTATGGATCACAGCTGCGATAAATGATCAAAAGAGCATTATCATTTTATATAAAGCATGCTTTCAGCGTACAGTAGTGAACTACCATGTTAAAGGAATAGTTCACACAAAAATATATTTTTTGTCATTATTTATTCACCCTCATGTCATTCACAACGTGTATATAACTCTTTCTTCTGTGGAACACAAAAGAAGATATTTTGAGAAATGTATTAGTGATTTTGTGTCCATATGATGAAAATCCATGGTGTTCTGCAGAAGAAAC
This sequence comes from Triplophysa rosa, assembly GCF_024868665.1. Lineage (NCBI taxonomy): Eukaryota > Metazoa > Chordata > Actinopteri > Cypriniformes > Nemacheilidae > Triplophysa > Triplophysa rosa. The sequence continues at coordinate 23,590,107 of NC_079891.1, forward strand.
AAAGTCATACAGGTTTGGAATGACACTAGGATATGAGTCAATGATGAACCAATTTTCATTTTGGGGTGAACTATCCCTCTCAAGAAATGACCCAGGTGAATTGCGTTCAGATCTGCATGTTTCCTTGTGAATCTGGTGTAAAGCGGACAGCTTGTGCAAACAAATTCACAAAATTGTGAATCCCCCTTGCAGTCACCATCATATTTTTCCTCCGTTCCCGCGCCTTTCCTCTCACCTCTCCCTCTCTTCTCAGTTACAGTATTTAGGGTGGCCAGCCTCTGTTGCTATGCCTTTATCCTAACCTACTTCTCCGGCCCTGAAATAGCACCGGGGGGTTGCTCAGGTCTGTCAGCCCTCTTTTGGGGATTGGAAAATGAGGTCTGTCCTACCACTCGATGATTCTCATTTTCATTCCGTCTCCCCAGACGACTAGACGGTCCTCTGGGTTTATAGCAACATATCTGCGTTCAAATATAATAACAGGGCGTGTGTGTGAGCGTGCACCGTGTGCTAGCGTTAATGCATTATTCCCACCTTAACACCCTTGCGTCTGGATGGTGAGAAAAATGTTGCCATTGTCTGAGCGTCTGAGAGATGAATATGTGATGTTTGCGTTTGAGAAACCATTTGACCTTATTGGAATCTTAGACTGACAACCCTTTCCTGTTTGAGAGAATGGATGGTTTACACATAGTATAGGTGCCTTGTCAGTTGTCGCACATGTAAAAACATGCAACAATGCATCTTCATTTTACCTCAACTAAAGCCAAACTCGAACCTATTTGGTCTCTCTTGGCAAAAATATCTCATTACAACACAAACTCAGAGCACTCTCGAACCGAACAAGCACTTAAACTGACAACATTGCTTCCACTTGTGCTCGCTTATCAGATCAGATCATAAACACGGGTCTAAACAATGTCAGTCTAAGATAGCATCACGCCTTGTGTAAATCAAATGCAGGAGGGCTGCTGCATTTAAGCTTCCAGGATCCATTAAACAGCTTCACTGAAACCTCAGCAGAATCCCTCTGAGAGTTTAAATAGCACTAGACACATTAACAGAACTGATTTGCTCATCTTGACCCTCCGAGCTTCCTTCAAACACGCTATACGCTCACCCCATCGGTCAATGTCCAATGGGACTCCTGGGAAAGGCATTATAGCGAAAGCATTATTGCATCCACATACCGAAAGGCATCATTCATATTCGCCGCGAGAGTCTCGATATTAGCATATCGCCAGTTCAGAGCACCAATCAGCTGATGAGATGGAGACCCACATGAACGGGTCAATGTTACATTAGCATTTAGGATAATGAAAGTAGTGTTCTTGAAAACAAAGGCCACTATCTCATCAGTTTGTGTTGCTGTTTTACTATTGTGATCTTTGAGCATGTGTATTTCTATTGCATTTACGTTTACATTTATGCATTTGGCAGACGCTTTTATCCAAAGCGACTTACATTGCATTATCCTATACATTTTTGTTTCTAAGTACCTGCAATCCCCTGGGATCGAACCCACGACCTTGGCATTGTTTGCGCCATGCTCTAACCACTGAGCTACAGGAAAGCTATTGCATTATTATATTATATTATACTATTGCCTTATATTAGCGCTAAGCCGTGACTTCATTAATGTTGTATGGAAATTGCAAAATGAACATTAATTAATTACATCAATGAACATTAATTTACTAAGCTAGGATTAAATAAAGCATAACTTCTCTATTATTATAAACATTATCAGAGTAATTAAGTATAGTCACAGATAAAAAAAAACAAATGCCGAGGTTACATTTAAAGCAAAAAGAAAACATCTGCTCCCATGAGGGCATTTATATATTATCAGGTCAAACATCAGATTAGCAAAGCAGATTTCTTAATCAAGAAAAATATTTCAAGAACATTTTCTCTGAAGTTCTGCTGTAACAGCATTTTAGACGGATTTAATAGAGATTGGCTCCTTTCTAGTGATGTTTTGCATGCAATGACTCCGTAACAGGCAGTCACAACAGGCAGGGCAACATTCCTCTACCTCCTGGTATCTGTTGCGGTTTCTACATTTCTGCAATGCCTTCACAGCAGAGCTCAATTGCAACAAAGTGAAATTGCATTAAAACTGACATGTATCTGTTCCCTGTAACTATAGAATCAGATAAAGTTTTAGATAAGTGCAGGTGCTTTGCCGCAGATTTTCTTTTTCCGCCCTCACCGATGTCATCTGGCCAATCGTCAGCAAACCTTTTCCTCCTCTGTGTGCCCATGCTATGTTACTATGGCAACATTTCAGGGTTGGCGGCAACAAGGCGGACACTGGAAGGTCGATGAATCTACTGGTGCCATTTGCATCACCTTGTGTGGAATCGCCCACATACTGAAGGGCTTACCGTATGATGCAACATGTAGTCAGAGCTGCTGCACCTCAAATGCTTCATGACAGCCTCTCTGAAAAGTTTCAAGTCAGGTGTTGCTATGCTGTCAGCCTGAGTATCTTTATCAGAGAAAGACCTAGAAAAAGAGCGAGAGAGAAAAAGAGAGTAAATCACACGTGAACGGCACTGTCTGCCAAAGAGAACACATTAATATGACAGTTGCTGTGCTTGTGCATACACTGACCGACTAGTACCAGCCTCTTCATAAAGTGAAGTAACATGCATTGGGTTGTTTCAAAAACAATTCTTGAGCAATGAAAACGTTTTATTTATACTTTTATTACTTTACAAAATGTAAAATAAAACTGGACAATTTTTAATATGACAATATAATATTTGACCTCACAATATTCACACGATACTGAATCAATCTAAAAATTTTCATACGAATAATTTAGGTTCAAAGCAGAAAAAAGAAAAACAATTACTGTACACATTTCCTAATAACTAGGCTCCACATTACACATAACAACAACAAAAAAAACATTAAGATAGTGTGGCACAAACATAATATTGCGTTGCCAGATCCCTGCAGATTCTCACCCCACACAGTTACACAGATACACAAACTCATACACACTGTTTTCATCGGTTGTGCCGGTGGGAGTTTTGGTGGGAAGAGCGCGGTGGTTGAGGTTGTGTGTTTGGCAGGCGTAAGGGTGGGCAGGTGCGGTCTCAGTTGACGGGGGAGAAACTCAGCACCATCTGGCACAGGGATCCCCGTCCCGGTGGAGGGATGGAGGGCAGTGGAGGAGTATGACCAAGGTAATTACGCTGCCTGAGATTAGAATGGAGGAAAGAGGGAGGGAACACCCTGTTAGTGAGCGCAGGGAAGGATGGAGATATCCAAAACCAATATATCTGCTTATCAAAAACAGCAGGATGAAAAATAATGTTTAACCACAAAGAAAAATATCAAGGTCCGAGCTGCTTCATTTATCAGAAGTCTTTTAAAATGTCAGATAGGAATTTTTCATTTCGAATTGAAAGATTGGAGATGTTAATAAATACCTAGATTTCTAATTTATCAAACGTTCTTTCTCATGGATACAGAGCAAAAAAAATAAAACCTAAGACACTTTCAATGTATTTGAGCAAGAGAATACAGTAAGAAAACCACATTCGCTGTGCTGGAATGCAAGCAGGTGCAGTGACTCGTGTGACAAGAATGTTGCATTTGTCGCCTCATGCGAACGGGCCCGCACCTGCCCGGACTTTTTTCTCAGCGTGTCGTTGCTTCACGACGTGCCAGTGACAAGTCAAAACGGGTGGCGATGGGAAACCGCACGCCGACCGAAACGAAACTCGAAGATGACTAAAGCCACTCCTGTCTTATGTGTGCGTCTCCTTATAAGACCTTCAAAGGCATGACATAATTAAACAGACAACACTGTGAAGGCAATTACAAGTGGTTTCAATAGCATGAGGTGTTCAGGTGAACTGCACTGAAGCCGATCTTGATTCATAAAGGGCCGCTGAGTGATTTACGGAGATTTAACATGATAGCGCGGTATCGCCGGGCACGTGTTGTCACACGTCGGGTCTCCTCGGCCTTGTCTAATTTCATTGGCTGTCAGTCACAGACCCAGTTTACAGCCTCTCCAGGCATTTAGACCATTCTTGAAGTGTCTGAAAGCACGTTTGATTTTGCGCAAATGGAAGATCAAAGCGTACGTCTGAAGGGTTCGACTGTTAAAAGACTCCAGAGTTCAGTTTCACACTTTTAAAGTCATCAGAAGGGAAGAATGTCAAGAAGAGAGGCTGCTGATTTGAAGGCAGCTATGCAACGAAAGCTGCAATTACAGAAAGTCGCGTCCTGATCAAAAGGTCTTCAAACTCGCACAAATCAATAGGACAACATGATATGTTGAGATGATTCAAATCACAGTCCTTCCTGCACATATCGAAATAATGATTGAGAATTAAACTTGAGTGTGTGTGTGTGTGTGTGTGTCTAAAGGATCACACACCGTTAACACTTCAAAAATGCACAAAAGACATCTCACAATGAAGTCATCAAATATGTGCTTATTAAAGTACCTCCCATTACACTTAAAGGCCTGTATCTGCATCACACAGCACTAATTCCTCTCTCTCTCTCTCTTTCTCAGGTGTACTGCTTGACATACAGAAACACTTCGAAGTTAATGACAGCGGAGCTGGCCTGTTGCAAACAGGTAAATCTGCCATAATCCCATAATTAAGTGGTTTTGCAATCACGGCACATACACAAACACAAACACACTCATACGCAAACCCACACAAACCCACAGGCTAATCACTGACACGCGTGGTGGAAGAAAGAACTAAAAGCCATCGAACTCTCTGTAGACGGAGTGACACGGCTAACAAAGAGAGAAAAAAGTCTGGATCAGGTGCTCCCCTCCACCCCCCTCATCCCCACAAAGCCGGTGTAATTGACTGTGCTTGATACACTTGTTTGGCTTCAACAAACCAGAGGACTGTCACAGTTGTTTGGGCTACAGGGAGACCCACCCTGCACGCTGATCCTACCATTTCAACACCACCTGGAAATGACACGCATTTTCCTATACTTCTGTTTGAAAAAGGTTTCAACGTGGCTAAACATTGTCCAGTAAAAGTCCAGGTACAGCGAAGCCGTTTTTTTAGTCTGGTTACAGGAAAGGGGAATGGTTCTGCATCACATGGGCGTCATAAAAAAGCAGACTTTTAATGGGAGGAAAAGACTAGTTTATTCTGGAACACACTGAGCTTTGTTAATTCAGTGATGCTTACTTCTTTATTGGCTTTGATTTGCATGTTTATAACGGTTAAAATAAAAAGCTAATAATGACACGCTAGTTATATGCAACGGACGGTGATGTGTAACATGTGCCGAGGCATTATGACATCATTACATGTTATTTGTGTTACTGGTTAGTGATGAATCAGTGGATGTATACAGACAGAGGGGGATGAATGAGAGGGTTCAGTGTTAAAACGGCAGGGTTTATACTGTTGGGGTATGTGGAAGCTGTTGGGTTGGGCTTCCTGAACTGGGCTGGGTCCACGTCAAATAGTTTTTGTGAAGGGGAGTCACTGTGTGGAGGTCATACAGGAGCGCTTAGTGACCCTCTGTGATTTAAACGCTGGCACACATAAACCATACCTGTCTGTGAGTTCACACACATATCAAAGCACATAGCATGCGTATGGGATTGCATGAACACACACACACAGTCTGTTATACACCGAATATATACAACAAGCACACATGCTCTCACACACACACACAACACTGAGCCTCATTGAGCTGTTGTATCTGGGATTCAGATTCAACGCTATGTTTATCTATTGCCCCCATTCATTTGGTTTGAAAATATTAAAATAGCTGGCCTGTGGAGGCCTGTAAAAACATTTACACGTAAATCATACTTTCAGCGCTTAAGAGGGGGATATGTTAAAAGGGTCAAATACATCTTCTTTATACTTTTTTAGTCTAGAGGTGACATCAAGCTTTATTTAAATCGATGATTTGATATAATTTACAGTAGAGATGAGCAAGAGGTACATTGGAAAGAAAAACAGTGGGAGAGAGAGACTTTCTTAGCTGTTTTTGCTGAGCTGAGCCATTTAAACTTCAGCATATATACTGCCACACGGTGTAGAAAATTATTCAGTGATTGGGAGAAAATAAACATTTAAAACCTATGAGAATAATAACAAATAGTTGGAAGCTTTCTATAGGATGATACTCAGAAGGAAATTGGTTCTTAGTATTGTAAGAGTGGTTGCCAGCTACCACAGGAGATGCATTATGTGTGCAGGTTAATCGTGTCTACATGGCAACCCTCAAGCAAAACTCTCACAAGAACCATCCTAACTCCCACCCTAACCTACGCTTTGGCAGCGGTGAATTTGCTTTGCTGAGAGTTTCTGCAGCATGAGGGTTAGACATTACCGGTGTAGTTAGTGGCCCACATCCTAAACCACTAAGCTGCCACCTAGAGAAATATGAGCCGGGTAAAGTCCCGTTGTTCAGCGCTGGATGTTTAGAGAGGGCAGAAAGTGCCTGTGCTGGCTTTGTTTGGCCTACGGTCCCGGTCTGACCCCAGTCTTCACACAATACGATGACATTTCAGATGCTCTGACTGATGACTATAAACCTTGTGTGAAAATTCATGGAGGGATGGCATGAGATCAGCTGGAGTGTGTCCTATTGCGAAATATTGTACTTTGATTTGTGTGGGTAGGGTCACTCATTAAAATTACACAGTCACCATTTTTTTTATTTCATTTTAAAGAGCCATGAAATAATGCATTTGTATTTTTGTACATAGTGTATTAGCTACTCCTCAACAGCCAGAAAACTGTCCAGCAGTTTCAAGGGGGTTTTAACATTTCCATCCTTGCTTCTCTTTCTTTTCGTCCACTGTAAACCAAAGACTCTCCCTCTTTGTCCCCTTGTCTGACTGTTGGTGCTTGGCTACCACACACCCAAATCCACACACATCTGTGGGTTTGTCTCTGGTGAGCTAGCCTTCCCAAAATCTACAGACTGTCTTGTGCACATGCCATGAAGAAATGTCGAGATTAACGTTTTAAAGAATGTTTTGTGGAATAGCTGACTGAGGTACTCTACCATAAAACAGGAGGTGAAATACAGTGACAGGTTGAGGGAGAAAGCTTAATGTAATATAATTCAACTTTGTAGGGCTTTTTGTGAATCGGTCCGTCATTATGATGTGCTATTCTCATAACAAAAGGCTGTAAATATACAGTAAAAAAACTGAATGATGGACTGTGGTTTGTCTGGAGTATCAGGTACCAAAGAGATGATGTCATACTGCACACAAAGAGACAGTCAGGCGTTACCTCAGCGGTGTGATTCAGGCCCCTTGTGTCATTGATTTACCAAAACATGCATATGTTAAAACAAAGGGGATTAGAGATCCTGTTCCTACCATATTCCTGGAATATGTAAAGTGAACTGTGAAATATTTCATGTGAATTGGCCTAAAAATGTATTTGGACAGTTGAATTGCATCAAATTTTTGTATATTTTTGCATTAATATAAACCTTGTGGCTTCTGCAAACAAATTTTCTCTAAACTAATGTCACTTTCTGAGGCACTTTTGTGTTAAATCAAAGTTAATAACAAAAATAACATATAACACTTTGCCTTCAAAACAATACATCTATGGTTTTATCCCTAAAAATACCTCAATGTCTTTTTATAAAATGTTTAGACTGAAAAGTGATATGTTTTTTAAATATGATCACTTTTGTTATATTTACACAAAATATTCATGTTGTTATATAGTGCATAAACAGTACTGATACATTCAGATACTTTACGATGCAATGCATGTAAATAATGCAACACATTATGTGATACATGTGTGGTCCATCATTTTCTTGAGTGATGGCCAGTGTTATTGTCCAGACAAATGTATGTCTATACTTGAGAATGACACACAGACAGCTCTCATGTAATCTTATCCGGACAATATTGACTTTACCAGGTTCTGCGCAATGTGCTTTTGTCTGTGGGTCTTATACCTGTCAATCACGAACTCAGAATGTTAACCTGTCACAAGATGCCCTTTTCCCACGATGCATTTCTTTGCCCTGGCTAAGTTTTATCCCAACCTTTAGGTAGGAAAAAGCAATTAATGACAGGTTTGAAATTAAACGTTTGCAAGCCACATAACCTTCTGGCTGTTCTGGATATCTGTGAGATGTGACAGAGGATAAAAAAATGGAACAAATAAGGACAGAATGAGGACAGAGAAGAGTGTTAACTTGGCTGTTATTACTATCCCGAGGGCTCCTTGTGTTCTTTTGTTTGGTAGGTGACATCAGCATTTGAGGGTTGGGTGTGGGGAATCTGCCTCTCTGCGTCTATTAGAGAAATGTTTGCTGAAGATGGATGGGGATGAGTTTTAGGCAGGTGAATGTTAAAATGTCCCATGGCCCGCTGGGAAGTTTAGTGTTGAAGCAGGGGGTGGTCTGCAGGCTGGGGTCCAACACTACTGAAAAACGTGGACTGGTGTTTTCATGTCAGGAAGTTCTGGAAATAGTTTGAAAAGCAAGAATAATATTTTCTGGAAAAAATGTGAGTGGTTGCCAAGCCTTGTTATACAGTTTATATGGTGTTCCGAGTAGTCACTACAACACGCTGTTCATAACAAATAAATATAAAAACATTAACAGTTCATACATTTTACATCTCAGACCTCACCACATCTCTAATTAGACATTCTGTTACTTCAAAGATCAAGAGGTCAGTGCCCTTTAGTCAAAGATGGCAGCTCTTGTCTGCATGTAAGGTTTACGTCTGGAGCCGCTGCCGGCCGTCCCATCTGTCGCTTCGGTAGCAAGTGCGGCTGCTGAACCCCGACACAACTCCGCTGTGTCCATGTCTCCGTCTAGCCTCTCAGTCTGGAGCATGTGTCCTATATAGCAGCCGTCTGTGGCCAGGCAGGATGACTGAATGGCTGTAGCCCAGGTGCATGACTATATCCACCCAGACAAAGAATGTGCTATTCAGGAGTTTGAACGTGGAAGAAATTTCTAAGTGTGAGGATATTGGCTTTCATAGCCACGAGCCACCGAAAGCCATTATTTAAACAGCGAGTTGTCTTACCACACGTTCACACAGGCTTCCTATTCTACTGTCCTTCCACTGTATGTTTATACAGGCACAATTGTTCTCTTCTCAGATTTCGTTTTAATGGTGGATCGTAAGTGTTCTGATGTCTTTGCCCTGGATGGAAGGGAGCTACTGTATCTGTGTATGATCAGCTGTTCACACTTAGAGCACGACTGTACCCCAAATTACTCCCACCCACTCTCTCTCTCTCTCACTCTCTCACTGTCTCAGTATTATTAAGTGCCTGACAGAACACATTGCTTTGTGTCTGTTTCTGCCGCAATGTCAAATTGATAGACATCTAGTAAAAAAGAAAAGAATAAATAGATTACACAGCAGGACAGACACAGCATGAGATGTGCCTGAGAGAGAGAGAGACAGAGATTATGCAATAGAGATAAATGGAACCGGAGAGGTGTAGATTGAAGAAGAGGAGGAAAGAATGGCACCTGCTTGTCAGTCACAATGCCAATGGCATACAGACGTCAATGCAAAAATGCGAGAAAGTAAACGAAACAAATTTCTCTCTCCCTCACCCAAGTCTGAAGAGGGTAATAAGCAATCAGTACACCAAATCCACATCTCTGCATATGCTATGAATAGATATGTAGGTTCTGCTTCAGATAGACATGTTTGGTGGATCTCGTGGAGAAATATGTGGGTCAGTTATCACCCCACAATCGAAAGACAAAATATTAAATTATAGTCCAAAAATCGTAATGGTCCTTTTTTGCACACCAATAAAACATCAGAGAGAGAGAGTGGGAGTTTTTAGGCCACGTCTCACAACCCCACCCTGATGCTCATCACTCTCTGCTACCAGTACATGTCCATTAAAAAACCTGCCGCTAATCAAAACAAGCTTTTGTTTAAAGTCTTGGACATTGTCCATCTAAAAATGGAACACGGGAAAAGTCCTTCATTCATTAAAAACAGATCAGACGTTGCACGAAACCCGAAGTCCCTTGTTTAGTATTTTCTTGCCTGAGAAAGACATCAACAAATCAATACAAGCCGAGGGTCTATTTTCTGTCTCCTGTGGACAGATCCACCCATCCACACACAATACAGCTCTGTTTCAAGGTCAGACAGTTTATAGCTCTCATAGAGGGGGAACATAGGCGTGTGACCCTTTAATACATCACATGTGATGTATACAAAAGGGATGCGAGTAAATTTGTCACATTGGTTCAAACAGATTTGGTAAAGACCTTAATGTAAACACACACACGCATTTACACGCTCTGTCATTTGAACGATGGCCTATCATTAGATGCACAGCTCTGGGCTGGAGAGGAAAACTCCACACCCACTTTAAAAAACACCAGCTACCAGCTATCACGCAGAGCACAACCGGCCGTGAGCAAGCAAATTACAGGATATTATCTTTTCTTGTCTCAATTCTGGTTTCTAACCAAGGCGAATAATGTAAAAATACAGTCAAAGTTACAAGTATTTCCCACGAATGCCCGGTTTAATTATATCTTTAGTATCAGTGCTGAAGGATTCTCAGACTTAATGTTTGCTATGAACGAAATGATGAAAACGCAAAACGTGCATTTTCATATGGATTTAATTTAAGGAATCTAGTAAAGGTTGTGGTGGTGTTTGTCTATTTTTAGTTAGCTAACTTTAGTTCAAAAGAAAACCCTCTTGAGAAGACCACCGTAGCTCTTTGAATGCCCATGTACTCATGAAGTTTTTAACTAGCGCAACCAACAACCAACTAGTTGACAAACATGACATGCATATCATTGCCGGTCAACCTGGCTTGGTATACAAATCAACAGCTTTTTGGTCTAAGCTTTTTTTTTTTACCACCAAAGTGTTAAGTGTTGAGTTAGTCTTCCTTTTTATGAGAGCCGCTTTTCTCCTCCTCAGATCTGTTGAAAGGTATGAGTGCAGCTAAAAGCTAATAGTGAGAACAGAGATAAAGCGATGAAAAGCAAAATGAACCAAGACAATTTACGGCCACTTCCAAACGCGAACCATAAAATCACCCCAGAACCCTGGCAGCACCGACACCTGTCAATGCTACATTCTGGTTAGCGCCATACAGCGCGGCTCAATTCGGGGTATTTCTACCCAGCTCATATATAACAAGCCAAAAAACATATGCGTTCCCACACGCACATCATACATACCCTCTCGGGCAAGCCAGGACTGCTGAAGCCTAAAATAGTTTGTTTTGAAATGGCTCCCAATGAAGTAATTGAAAGGAATGCCGGTGATGTTCACCGCACAGGCAGTCCTGTGTGTTTTTGTGGTGGTGAGAACGTCAGTTGAGGGGGAATTCTGACTGAGGTATGCGTGAGATTGAAGGTTAGGTGAGAAAAATGTTGAAGGTGGAGTCTAGCTCTGTGCGGATACAGAGATTCATCCGTCAGAAGTATGACAGCGGCCTCTGTCAAACATTTTATTTAGACTGTACCTCAGGACCGGTTTCTGTCAGAATCCAATCAGGAACTATGAGGTCTTACTAAAAATTGTTAATCATTTTGAGGTACATTTTCTCTGTAATAATTCCACACCTAGAGGAGAGTGTATCACACATTTACTGTAAAGAGGAGAATTCCGGAAGAAACGCACATGAAAAGAAATATCTTTCATTCATTCATTGGCATGCGTGTGAGAATGACCATTCATGGGCGTCACGATTAATCACTAACAATTTTAAGTTTCAATTTATTAGCATGACACGTTTAACAATACGCATTGTTCTAATGTGACAAATAATAGTGTCATACATATTTTTTACGACATCATTCTATGACACCATTTATGTGTGTACATTCTGCTTTATAAATACGTTTTGTCTGCATTGTCTTATGTTACTATGGAGACGGGAAACATTTTCTGTGCATTCCTTTGAATCAACAATCCTCATTAGTTTACTATAGAGGACCTGTGTAGTGTGTGTAAGTAGCACACTTAATAATATCTCTAATTGGTTTAGCATCCAATTTTAGCTCCCAAGAGGGATTTTTGCTCATTTTTAATCTGCCATTTTTAATTTATAAAAACAACCTGGGATAAGACGGCCTCATTTACCAGCACAAAACCACATAACTGCCCCCCCCCACACACCACGAAAGCAAAGGGAACAACATGAGATTTGTACAGCACATTAAACAACACAATCCACATAAAAGTGTCTATTCCTATAAAGAAAACAACATGACCTCATTTTTTCCTCTTGTTCCATATGTTTTATGAACATTAATGTGAAAAAAATCTGAATTTGTGGCCTTTGAACATCTAACTGAAATCAATAATTGTTGCCACCCAGGCCCTATAATGATATAACTGCCGCAGCTGTTTGAAATGAACCCATTCAGTCATGTTTTAAGGATGCCCATATCAAAGCCTGCACATTTACAATAGGATGGGGGGAAATCATTATGGAGCCTTCTTTCAACGGGACGTGGGGGTGGGTTATTTGTGACGTTTTGCCCCTGAGTGTACGGCAAAGGATTGTCATCGGCTATTAAGTTTTCTGTTTTGAGCAGAACGGAGTAATAGTCACTTACAAGCTTTCCGTCTTGGCAGCTGTGACACATCCATTTTCCTTGCTGCTAGCGCTAAAACACTGATAGGAGTATTTGAGAAGCCATTGTGCATGTGTCTCTCCAGTGGCTAAAGAGTTAGTGACTTCAGCTGGAACTAATGACAGAATGTATGATATGTCTGATGGAAATCACCCCGTCTTTGAGCTTATTGCCTTGATGTTATGTTTAAAATACATTTTATGTTTTGTTAAACATATTTAAAAAAAGAGTATATGAGAGAAATGTCTGTTAAATGTATGTCATTCTGTTGTTCCTGAAAGTAGCCGAGCTTTGAATCTCATTGTTCCCTGCTTCCTCTATACTTTCATCTGTTTATTTTGGCTTTCCCCCTCTTTTTTAGTCAGGTAACTACACATCCCCTTTCTATTGAGACCTTTATAGATTGTAAACACACATTGATGAGAAAAGGCACATGCATTCAAGCATGCACACAGAAAAATACACAGAAGCGTCAGAGAATATCCTGTCTAGTGTCATTTCCTCAGCATCTGTTGCTCTGCACCTGCGACGTCCATTGACTGTCATTTGTCGGAACACGCGGAGGCATGAATGGATCTGATGTGCACAATTCACTGTGTCTGTTCTGCGGTTTTATAGCAAACAGAGTACTGTAAATAATACAATCCTAATATTTCTCATTACAGTGAGTGTTAAGAGCCCAAATGTTTCAGACATAAAAGGTATCAATCTTGTTTCCTGGTGTGGCTGTGACAGGTTAATAAAATTAAATGGTGACTGTACCACACCTTTCTACCAAACTGCATGTTCCTGAATGCGTGTGACAAACTGAAAACATCTGACTTAAGAGTGGCCAACCTTTTTCTTAAGAAATGCAGTGTATGCATATTTGTATTTCTTTTGCTACGGAAATTACATTCAGATGTGTTACTCTAAACCCATGAGAACTCTACTTCAATTGGAGACCACAACCCACTCCTTGTCTTTATTCTAAGAATGATTTCTTAAAGCTGCAATCCGTAACAGTTACCGAGCAAGTACATGAAAAATCAGTATTCCCAACGGTAAGTTTATATTAATAAGCTATCAGGTACAGTTTTACGGGTGATGTCAGTTTGACGTCATTTGACTTCAACCCATGCAAAAACAAGTACGTAAAGTAACATGCAATTGTGTTTCAAACAGAGATGACAATATAGAGGCAAAAGTTACAGATTGCAGCATTACCATCTAAGGACTTGTTTTCATTTCAAACACATTACTTTGATGTTCACACGATCATTCCGTGGTGTCGGTTAACACATCAGCAATTCCATCAATTCAAGAGAACGAAATAGAAAACATGGCAACGGTGTTTCTTGCCTGCCAGGTAGAATAACCTTTCAAGGAACAGCATCATTTCTGCACTTGTCATCATGCTGCAAATATTCCATTCATTTAGGTTGAAATCTGAATGGGAGGTAAAAATGCAGTGACATTCCAAGAGTATTAAACTATTATTTACTGGAGCGTTGTCTGATCGGTTACTGGGCGCGTCTTTTCATTTGGTATGTGTATCTTAATCCGTTAATGCTGTCTGACTCTGAAGACAAAAGTTATGCACCTTTACATAAAATCTAGATGTACTGTGTATTATAAATAACTCGACCAACAGCATCATTAAATACCTGTGTAAAGGAGTGGTCACACTAGACTTTGCGCTCCATTTACACCCATTAATATGTATGCCAATGTCCCAAATTTGAAATAGGGTGAGCTCCCCTGCCAATTTGTAACACAACGTATGACATCTAGATAATCTACACACTACAGAGTACAGACTGGCCTCATTTTGTCTCCGTCGGACTGAAACCTCGTTTCACCAAAATGTACACTTTATAGGAAATGAAAAAAGACAGCATTTTTTCAATAATTAATCACTGTGTAGGCAAAGTCTTTTTAATACTTTTTAATTGATCATATTTGCAAAACCCACAGACAAACATGAAAGGTGACCAAAAAAATCTTCATCCTTTGTGTTTCTTTTTTTGTGATTTTCGGATTATTAAAGACAGAAGCGTAATAGCATGAATACATACTTTTTAATTGTGTGTGCTTGATGCCTATAGACCACACCTATTCTCACTCATCTGTTTTATTGCTTTAACATCACATTCCAAACAGATGACATGGTTCATCTATTAAACTATTCTAAAAGTTTATCTGTAAAATCACAACGTTAAGAACATATTTGCGGATTATCCGACGATTAGCTGAGATAACTTGAAGGATTTAAGGGACAGTAACCTAGTTAGACACTAAACAAACGCTCATATACAGACATGCTAATGTAGCATACTTGAAAAAGATGCAGTGCATTTTACATGGATACAACACACACTCTTTCAGGAAAAAGGCACAAAAGCTTTTACTGAAACTTAAGTACATACCTACACAAAAGTACAAGGTAACAAGGTCCAGAACATTACTGACATATTTTTCTCTATCTTTCGGTTTCTCTCTCTTACTACATACTGCATACTGGCTGTCTCTCAGAACACATAAAATATCTGAAGTTTAACACATACTGTATATACATGTATAATCTTAATTATTGAATATTCTTTAGAAGCTTTCATATACAAAAACCTTTTTAGCTAAATAGAATTATGCTATTATTATGCTTATAATGTCCTTTACAACACTGTGACAAACAGTCATAAATACTTCAGATGTACACTTTTATTTTATTTTAAGGGATAGCTCACCCAAAATGAAGATTCTGTCATCCTTTACTCACCCTCAGGTGGTTCCAAACCTGTATACATTTATTTGTTCTGCTAAACACAAAGGAAGATATTTGTAAGAATCTCAGTAACCAAACAGATCTAATCCCCCATTGACTCCCATAGTATTTAATTTTACTCACATTCTTAAAAATATCTTCCTTTGTGTTTAGCAGAACAAAGAAATTTACACAGGTTTGGAACAATCTGACGGTGAGTAAAAGATGACAAAATCTTCATTTTTGGGTGAACTTTACCTTTTACAACACAAACAGAGATAAAACTACACAGATAAATGACTAAGATAAGATGTTTATAGACAGGCATGTGACAATTTTCTAACCTCTCCAACATTACGTGGCAATCATTGATTTATCTATTGGCTTTTAACCTTAAAGGTCCACTGTATGGAATTTAGCTGCATCTAGCGGTGAGGTTGCGAATTGCAACCAATGGCTCACTCCACCGCTCCCTTTTGAAGCACTTCGGAGGCTGACACGGAACAAAGATGTCATCACGTTTTCGCCTCCATAGGTTTTGTAATAGAGCATCAAGCTGACAGCGCAACACTATGGCAAATGTTGTATTTATGTAAGTCACCAACGTTTAATCAACACTTTCTCTGTAGACCAGGGGTGTCCCTGACACGTTCAATCTGAATTTCTCCACCAAACTCTGCTCTTATCCTTTGCTTTCTGTCTGAATAGCAGCAATTTGCATGCAAGAGGCTTCAGAAAGTTTTACAGAATATGTTGATGGCCTTCAAAAATCTTTTTGTGCATGCAGCAGTGGCGTCAGAGTTGCTTTGACTGGCCTCCCAAGGTAATGCGTTTTTGTCCGTGCCCTCTCTACAATCTGCTTAGCCAGGCTAGTCACGATCTTTCTGTGCCCACACACCCATTCACCTGCCACCTGAACTTTTTACTGGAGAACTTAAGTCACACTTCAGTCACATTGAAGTGAATTATTGTAGCACAGGTGAAGGCTTCATGGCCGAGCGTGTTTCTCCTTGACAGCAGGACAAAGCCATGTTCATTTGTGAAGATTGAGTCACAAACTAGATAGATGCACGCGTGCACAGGTACGGCACCATGTTGCCATAGTAACGCGTTTCTAATAAAGCTTTGGTATTTGATCAAAGAAGGGCATCTGCTTGGAGTCTGCCTACACAACCACGTGAAAACACAAAACGCCTCTCACACCATTTCTAAGACAAGATTTAACCTCACCTGTTACATGAAGAACCTAAAATAAAAGATGCTCAATAGTGATGTCAAACAAACTCAAGGTACAGAAGGCACTGTCCCTAACAATTCTATGCATCTAATTGGTTTTGGTCTCCTCTTTGCTCACAATTACAGTGAGGGAAATAAGTATTTGATCCCCTGCTGATTTTGTAAGTTTGCCTACTTACAAACAAATGAAGGGTCTATAATTTTTATGGTGGGTTTATTTTAACTGATAGACACAGAATATTAAAAAAAATCAGGGGAAAAAAATGTTATATAAAGGTTATAAATTGATTTGCATTTCAGTCAGTGAAATAAGTATTTGATCACCTACCAACTAGCAAGAATTCTGGCTCCACAGATTGGTTATGTGCCTATATGGACCACAGATTAGTCCTGTCACTTTAAGAAAGTACTCCTAAATCAGCTTGTTATGTATATAAAAGATGCCTGCCAACAGAATCTGTATCTTCCAGTTCAACCTCTCCACCACCATGGTCCAGACCAAATAGGTTTTAAAGGATGTCAGCGACAAGATTGGAGACCTGCACAAACCTTGACTAGGCTACAGACAGAAGCTTGGTGAGAAGGAGACAACTGTTGGTGTGATTATTTGGAAATAGAAGATATACAAAATAACTATCAAATGCCCTTGTTCTGGAGCTCCCTGCAATATTTCCCCAATGGGGTAAAGATGATCATGAGAAATGTTAAAGATCAGCCCAGAACTACACGGAAGAAGCCTGTTAATGATTTCAAGACAGTTGGGAACACAGTTAGCAAGCAAAACATTGGTAACACATTGGTAACACGCTATGCCACAGTAGACTGAAATCCTGAAGCACCCGCAAGGTCCTCCTGCCCAAGAAGGCCCGCCTGGCTCGTCTTAAGTTTGACAATGAACATAAAAATGATTCAGAAAAGGCTTTGGCGAAAGTGCTGGCACTGCTGTGAGACCAAAATGGACTCCTGTGTTTGGAGGGAGAGAAATGCTGACTATGAGCCCAAGAACATCATGTCTACAGAGAAGCACAGTGTTGGAAACATTCTGCTTTAGGGCTTTTTCTCTGCTACAGGTATACAGGATGACTTCACCGCATTGAGGGGCTGAGGGACGGGCCCATGTACCGTAAAATCTTGGACGAGAACCTCCTCCCCTTAACTAGGTCACTGAAGATGGGTCATGGATGAGCCTTTAACATGACAAAGACGCAAAACATATTGCCAAGACAACCAAATTGTGGCTTAAGGAGAAGCACATTAAATGTCCTAGCCAGTCTCTAGACCCTAGTCCTATAGAACCTCTGTGAAGGAGGCTAAAACTCCAATTTGCTGAGCGACAGCCAAGAAACCTTAAAGATTGACAGAGGAGTGGACTAAATGTATCCGGACACATGTGCAAACCTGGTGACCAACTATCAGAAATGTCTGACCTCTGTGCTTGCCAACAAGGGTTTCTCCACAAAGTACAAAGTTATGTTTTGCTTGGGGATCAAATACTTATTTCACTGACTGAAATGCAAATCAATTTATAACCTTTATATAACATTTTTTCCCCCTGATTTTTTTTAATATTCTGTGTCTATCAGTTAAAATAAACCCACCATAAAAATTATAGACCCTTCATTTGTTTGTAAGTAGGCAAACTTACAAAATCAGCAGGGGATCAAATACTTATTTCCTTCACTGTATGTCATTTCTCTAAGGCTACTCCTACACTTATGAAATGGCTCACTCCTACTTATCTCACTGTGATTGAAGGCTGACTCACTTAAGTTAAGGCGTTATATGAACCCCAAGTATAAAATATATCCAGCAAGCAAATAAATACAGCATGATGTAAGTCTTCAACTTAGTCATCCACAGCTTGCCCACAACCCACTTCTGCCTATTAAATCGCACTCACCCACACTGCCGCGAAGCACCATTGGCTGTAGGAAGGCCGTCTATGAGCTGAATTAAAGGGCTAGTTTAGCCTTAATCTAAAGATTCAGTCATTTATTCACCCTTGTGTGATTCAAAATCTATATTATGAGAAATGTTTTGTGTCCATACAATAGAAATCAATGGGGTTCAATGTCTTCATAAGAAAGTAAAGCCCTATTCGGACAGCATTAGTTTTACATGGGGAGGTGGGGTGAAATAATTTTACCACAGGACATATGTAATCTTCATGGCCAATTTGCACGGGATTAAAAATCAAAGGAAAACTACTAGAAGTGGGAGGGGTAACTCGATTTACGCACCGCCGCCATCCTGTCGTCATGTGCGTATGACGTTGCTTTATGATATCACTTGTGCAAACATATACAGTACATGATCTCTTACTTATATATATACTGTATATATAAGTCAAGCAGCTGGTTGTGAGAATGAACCCCGATGCTGTACATTACCCCGTTTATTACCTCATAAGCAAGTTATTAAATGAAATATTAATTTGAAACATTTTATTACCTCATTTGTAACAAATGCAAATGAGCAAAAAATGCAAATTTTTCCCTACGAATTGATTGGATGTGTAAAAACAGCCATTGCATTTTGAAATGAAACTGGCAGCAGACTGACAGTTGAAGGGGAGGAGTTAACGGATGCTCTGAAATAATTATATTCTAGTGTAAAATAGCTCAATGAGTCTATTAAGTACCTAAAAGGGATAGTTCACCCCAAAATTTTAATTCTGTAATCATTTACTCACCCTCTTGTCATTTCAAACCTGTATGAAGTTCCTTTTTCTGCAGAACATAAAAGATGATATTTTGAAGAATGTTGGCAACCAAACAACAGCGGTACCCATTGACTTGTATTTGTTTTGTGGCCTTGTTCTGTTTCCAACATTCTTCAAAATATCTTCTTTTGTGTTCTGCGGAAGAAGGAAAGTCATATAGGTTTGAAATGACAAGAGGGTGGATAAATAATGACAGAATTTTCGTTTTTGGGTGAACTGTCACTTTTAACAAAAACCTGTAGATGAATGCTGCCCAAACTCACAGATGTGGAAAAGCTCAATAGTCGGTGGATAATTACAGTTACTAATGTATTGTACATCAGGCCATAATTTGCATTAACAGCAGGTTGGGTTTCCTCAATTTATAATGATTTACAGGTAATGGAATGCAAACTGGCATCTCTGCTATCTCATTATGGGGTTTTGTTGTCAAGTGTCAGCTGTCAATTCAAAACAGAGACGTTTTAGGCATGTGGTGTCTCAGATGTTGTGGGAAAAACCTGGTCGATCCTCTTTTATGACTATTATAAGTCAATGAACATTTGAAGAAAATGTTTGTTTGGGTCAAAGGTTTGGTATGTTGCAGGCAATTAGACTAAGTAAGGCGGATGCTAGAACACAAACTATTTAGAAAGTACTATGAGAGTCACAGGTGCAGATACATGTCCATTTCATTTTTCTATTTTTTCCTTTATGTGCATGTCATGTCAGTGCTTGTCATGCCTGTCACAGAGAAGAACATTCAACCATTTGAGTGAATCATTGTACCACAGCCACTGGAAGTGGTTTCTTCCACTCGTAAAAATACAGCGCCATCATGTGAAGTTTATGTAAAACCTAGAGAAATGTTCCTAAAGCCAGCAAAGGGTCGCTGTTAAATTTGCAGAATTTAAATCTGAATGGAATTCAGAAAAGTGTGAGGGTGCTGTGTCTGTCATTATCTGTCCAAGCACTGACGGGGTGTAATCTATCTTTATATCATCTTTCATTCCAAAATGAAGAAAAAACGTGATGGAGGAGGCATGTGTGTACATATCCGGGTGCTCTTCTGACAGTTTCAAGACATGAATTTTAAACAGAAGGCAAGCGGAAGAGTGACAGAGGAACACTGCGTTCTAAATGAGGGGAATCTGCCGTGACATTACAGGCTGTGAATCGGCCATTTAAATTATATCTTAGAAAAAAAACTTTGGGGCTCATATACAGTAAAGTAGCGTGCTTATTTTAAATAATGAACATTTCCACGGTAATTACCTGGAAGGACAGGTGTGTATGTGACATCTCAAAAATGCAGGCATGAATAAGTGAATGAGAAAGTATGTTCGTTCATAAATGTCATTGCAACCTGCTGAAGATACTCTAGTGCTTGAATGAGTTACATTCTGTAAATTGTTTTCCTCATTAAAAAAGATATACATATACAGAAAATGTGTGACAGTATATATATAATATGATGGTGAATGATCATTCTGTCTCATTTAGGCTTGGCAGGATGAACAGTTCATGAAGAAAACATGAATGAGGCATGAATATTTCAGGAGCTTTTTACTGCACATGTGTGCAGTCCATATGTTCTTTTCCCCCCGGATACTGTGTATTTCTGTCTCACAGTCACATGCGGATACACAGGTTTATTGCTGGGCAGAGTGGCGTAATGTGATGGAGGTGGGCGATTCACAGAGGACACAGCTCAGACACAAAATAGGGAAATGAGAGGGGAGGCCGGGGGTGCAAAATCACCATCGCTCTACTTGAATGAGAGATTGAGGTGTTGATTGCCTCGGTTGACATTTAAAGGATCATGAGATCTCAGATATGAGAAATGCACCCATTGTGATTAAATTCACACTATATCTATGCATTTCAACCAAAAATGAAAATTCTGTCCTAATATCCTTATGTTGTTCCAGACCTGTGACTTTCTTTGTTAGGCATGACGTAAAAAGTGGTTAATTGTGACAGAATTTATATGTTTGAATAACGTGGTTCTTTAAAGTTTACCACTAGTTACTGTAGAAACAATAGAAATTACATTTTGGGATAAAACCCTTTGGAGAAATGAAATTCAAAGAGTTCCATTATGGGACTTTCTGTCTGTCAACAAGCAACAGAGGATTTTTGATTCTGCGTCTTCAGTTTTAAGACACTGTAAGTTGCTCAACAGTGCAGGTTGCGCAACCCAGTAGCACTTGGATCATTTCACAGATTCTTCGAAGTCCCAGTTTCATCACCTGACAGAAATAGGAGGCATGTGTCTCTATGAACAGACATCAGAGGAAGTCTAGACTTTTTTTCATCTTTACCCGTCCCCATCTACTTCCTAAACATGTCCAGATCTGCCTCATTTAAACCACTAAAGCACATTTTACTCACTTTTGCTTTTTATTTACTCGAAATTTAGAGCACGTAAATATTTTAATCGTTGGAACCGACCTCAAAGGCCATCTAATTACGGTCACTAAATGAGAGAATTCAGGGATGAAATAGCAGATCATTTAGCAAAGTGCTACTGTAATTCGTACAGATTTGAGTGTGTGGAGGGAGCGTTGATTTCCCAGCAGGCTCGCTGTGGGCTCTCTGCCTGTTTCTAGACTGGATATACTCAATCGGGTCAGGCTTTGGCTTTAACAAGCTGCCAACGACAACACAGGGCTTCGGCAAATTCAAGCTTCCGCAAAACGGGTTATTAAATATCCAAACATGACCATTAATTGAAGGTGGGGAAAATTCAACCCTGACTGTATGGCTTTAAACTCCTTTCTGAGGAACTAAGCACATAAGAGCATGCATTGTGCAAGTGTGTGTGTTTGTTTCTCTTATTGTACACACTGTAAACCCGGATAAGTTCTACTAACTCAAAAAATTTGAGGCAACTGATTGCCTCTATTTTTTTAAGTTTGCAAACTTAAATATCATCAGTGAGCATATAGCTAGTTATTTGAGTAACCTGTAAATTTTAAATAAACATTAATTTAAATCAAAATATATATTTAGTGTTTGGTTCATCTTAATTTAATGCAACTCAAAGTTTTGAGTACTGACAACTTTACTTAGTCTGCAACATTATTTTAAACAGCTGAAAAGTGAAGTGACGTGTGGCCAAGTATGGTATTCCATACTCGATACTGATGTCGAATCCAACTCTGGGTATCTGAGTGAAAGCGTCTGAGTGGTGCACGTTCAGCGATTACGTCACATTTAGGTAAAAACCGGCACTAGAGGGCATATGTTTGAAATTAAAATATTAGAGTATGGTTGCATCTATTTTTTCAAGTCCCCTAAGCTCTAAACTTTAGCGTAGTTGTAAAAACTCAAAAAAATATTTACTGTTAACTTAAATCTCTGATAGAGGTTGAATGAACTCAAAAATATTAGTTAGTTCAACTTTTTGGCACATTTTGAGTACCAGGTACTTTCCATTATAAGTTAGTTATACTGTTTGGGTTTACAGTGCAGCCACTGGACTGCATTGCATTTATTTCTGTCAACTTCATGTCACATAATACAGATACACACAAACACTGCAATGTTTGTGCAGATGACACAGTTCCTCAAAATCTAGAGCGTTGTAGTTTTCAGATGAGTGTTAGTACCCCAGGCCATCTTTCCTCATTATGAATTTCAAATGTAACTTTCTGTCAGGAACTGCAAGATTAGGAAGTCTTACATAACGATTATAGTATCTGGGCACTTTTTCAAAAATGATTTAGACTGTGTGCTCTTGTAGTTTCGTCCCGTGACAATAAATCCTGTGAAAAAATATAAAAGAATAGATAAATATAGTGTAAATGAGTAAAAAAAGTGCCATATGTCTGTTATAGCGTTGCCATCTCTAAATATCCTATTACTATATTAACTAATGTTTTAAAGTATAGAATCAATGTTATAAATCAAAGTTGACTAAATGTGTCTGCTTCTCTTTCTTTTTTCTCCCTAGTCTTCATCTGCAGTTTCATGGTGGCCGCACCCATTTTCGGTTACCTGGGGGACCGTTTTAACAGAAAGGTCATTCTGAGCTGTGGCATCTTCTTCTGGTCTTTTGTGACGCTGCTCAGCTCATTCATCACCAAAGATGTAAGTCACACTTTCTTTAGCCTCCGCACAAGATATTTGAATTATCATATCATCGCTGTCCTTCTGAAACCTTGTATGTCTAAATTTGCTGTTTTTCAGGAAATGATAAAAACACTGTAATTGTAAAATGATGAAATACTGTGTTGTCAAAGCTGTCAAAGCAATTTTTTTTATTGGTTAGATATTTGCAAAACCCAGAGACAAACAAAGCGTAGCAAATAATGATTTATGTGAAGAACCCCCCCACAAAGAGATACACGGTTTCAGAAAGAGAGTGATTTCAAACATTTTCACATATCAATTGAATTTTTTGCACATAAAGGGCTATGACAGTTCTCGCAGTGTTAGCTGGGTATTTATAGAAGCAAAAAAATCACCCCAGCCCGCCGGTAGCATCTCTACAGCGGTTTCTGGCTCATTTGAGAGAGCTTTGAAAGAACACTCGAGTCATTAAGCATAGCACGACTCATTGTACATAGAGCTGCTGTGCTCTCTTAAAAAATCTTTTGCCACTAACAAGTTCACTATACTCAATGTACTGCAGTTATCATTTAGATGTCTCACTCTCTTACACCCTTTATTCTGCTTCCCTTTATGAAATGATTAAATAACATGCAACAATATAAATCATTTTTGTGCATCGCAGTCACATGTTCCTCTGAGAAAACGCACGCACGCACGCACGCACGCACGCACGCACGCACGCACGCACGCACGCACACACACACACAGGCTTTGGTTGACTATCCCCGTGGGGACAGTCCATAGGCGTAATGTTTTTATACTGTACAAACTGTATATTCTATCCCCTATCCCTAACCCTATCCCTAAACCTAAAGATCATAGAACACTTTTTGCATTTTTAGATTTGTAAAAAAAAATATTGTTCTGTACAATTTATTAGCTTTTTTGCCCCTGGGGACCTCAATTTTGGTCCCCACGGTGACACGAGTCCCCATGTGTTGGTGTGTATTCAGGTTTAGGTCCCCACCGGGATATACAAACATGAACACACACACACACACACACACACAGACTTTGGTTGACTATCCCCGTGGGGACAGTCCATAGGCGTAATGTTTTTTATACTGTACAAACTGTATATTCTATCCCCTATCCCTAACCCTAAACCTAAAGATCATAGAACACTTTTTGCATTTTTGTTCTGTACAATTTATTAGCTTTTTTGCCCGTGGGGACCTCAATTTTGGTCCCGACGGTGACACGAGTCCCCGTGTGTTGGTGTGTATTCAGGTTTAGGTCCCCACCGGGATATACACACACACACGCACGCACACACACACACACACACACACACACACACACACACACACACACACACACACACACACACACACACACACACACACACACATATGGATATATGAGCACAGAGACTGCAGATATCCCTTTATCTGTCAATCATTCTAAACTTGACTGTATTCTGTTATGTAACGTTCTCCACCAACAGCAGGCTGACGCTACAGATAAACACATATTTACATAAAAGCTCATCTGTCACCATCATAACCATCAATTAACATTACTGCAATGCTGCTGCATTACATTTTTAAAGCAATGCTTTACTCGCAAGGATTCAATCTAATGATAAAAATATAAAGAAATATATAGATTGATGATGCATTTGGCTTTACTATTATTGTGTTGAAAATATTATACTGCCCAACACACTCATACACTTACAAGATTATATCTCCTACATCTCTGTATTGGTTTTATTAACCTCTTGACCTCCAGCTGATTTGTTCTTTATCAAAAATGGATGTTCTGCTTCGCATAATGAGATTTCTTATAGCTTTGGAAATAGAGTTCACTACATTGTGAACTACATACATGAGTGGAAGTTATTTTGTTTGCAATTAAAGGGACTGTTCACCCAAAATTTAAATTCTGTCCACTTGCCTAGTTTAAGTCATTCAAGTAACTGGTAGCACATGAAAAAAGATTCTTTCCTCTAGAGAACCCAAAAAGAAATAATTATCAGGCCAAATTTCCAAGCTTAATTGGTGCGAAGTACTGATAACGGGACTAGGACCAGGAAGTGTGGAGGTCACTATTTGCTTCATTGTATGGCGAAGTGCAGCTTTTGTTAGATAACCCTGCAGGTTTGGAATAATAAGGAATATTTTGGAAACAATTCATTTAAAACCAAAGGAAGGAATATATGTTGTACATGAAACTAAGAAAAATCACAGATAGATATTTCCTTTGGGTTGGGTACGTATATACAAACTTAGCCAGTAAATTAGTAATCAAGCTCCTTGCTTTTGACAAATGACAAGAAAAGAAAATGTCAGGGCCCAACTTCAGTGGAGGTGTTTATATATGCACATATTCATCATGAATTTTATGCAGAATGTATTTGAATGCTCATGTTTATGTATATGAATTTGAGGGACGAGGAAACAGACGTGTACAGTCAGTCCTGCAACGTTGGAACCTCACGAATTGTTATTTTTCCAGACCACAGCCAAAGAGACAGATGTGTCAACATGGTCGTTCAATTCTGTAGGTTTGAATCACTCAGCCAACAAGCTCAAATAAAAACTGATGTGTTTGTAAAAATAAGGCTAGTATTTCTGCCAATAATTTGATTTTATTATAAAATATTGTGAGAAAGTTTTAGGTTATGGCTTCTTAAACACTTAAGCATATCTATGAAATCATTAAATTCATACTTCTCAAATTTACATATAAGCCGATACAAAGAACTTGAATGGTGACCCAAAAAGAGTGTTTGTGTTATACTGCAGAGCTGTGACGTCATTCCGTGTAATGTCTTATATACATTACACTCTACGTTTGTGACAAGAACAAGGCACACAAAAAAAGAAATGTGTGTTTGTGTGCATGTCTGTCCCCAGCTAACCAGCCTCCAGATGTGTGCAGTAAGTGACAATAAGCATTAATATTTCATGCGTGTCTGTGTGTGCTGGGTCGATGAAAGGAGAGGTTGTGTAACAAACAAACAAGCATTCGTCTGCTCTCCCTCTCTGTACCATCCCCATTCTTTTATTCCCTCACAGCACTTCTGTTGACAAACACACAGTATATAGCTTTTGTCACTTTCGAGCAGAGTCATGGAAAGAAAAACGGAGAAAGAGAGAGGCAGAAGATAACCCAGTCTGTTGCTGATTCCTGTCATGTAGGCTAAAGAAATTACCCTGCTGAGAATTATGTAACACTCTACAACAAGTAAAGTTGTTTATCTTTTGGCTGTATGTCAAGAGGCTGCCGTAACACCAAAGAGTGTCAGGTGGAAGAGAATAAGTGACGAAATTGAGGAAAGTGATAGTTCACCCAAAAAGGAAAATGCTGTCATCCTGTATTCACCCTCTTGCAATTATTTTCTGCAGAACACAAAAGAAGATATTTTTGTGAATGTTGGTAACCGAACAACGGTGGTACCCATTGACTTGCATTGGTTTTGTGTCCATACAATAAAGAAGTGAAGGGGTACGGCGTTGTTCTGTTACGGTTTGTGTGTATTTCTCTTTCTCCTTTCTATGTGCATCATAGACGGTGTTTATACTAGTGCGTTTTCCTTTAAAAACGCTCTTGCTATGGTTACGCCTGGCATTTACACTACTCCAGAGTTTTCGACTTTTGGAAACAATGCAGACCCCGTTTTGTTTGAAAACTCCGGGGTTGCGTTTCTGTGTAAACGGACGAAAATGGAGACTTTAGAATACGTACAATTGGTTGCCCACAATCGATTACTGATCGGGTCGTCTGTATCATTGCGTTTGCTTCCCTGATTCGTTAAGCCTTTGTCAAATGAGCCATTACGCTACCTGAAGGCGACCATGACCAGCCTCGCAACGACCATGTAAACAACAGGCTTGTTTGACTTCAAGCTGCGCTGCGTACACGGATCGACACGGTGACATTACAGCAACGCGAGAGAGAATCGAGAGCCGTATGCTTTTAAATCGTGCTCTCAGTACTGCGATGTCATTCGTCGATTTGTCTGCGTGGCGCCGGATGAAATCAAACAAGCCTAATAACATGGATACCTCATCTATCCACACGAAGACGTCCATGATTTTCCTTGCCATCATGTTCATTTTGTACTGACTAGTAACCAACTGTCATCAACAACCAACTTACGTATGCCTATTTACATTTGTGTGCGCATGCCCAGCGTGTCTGAATGGTCATGTGACATGCGTTTTCGGTAGTGTAGTGTAAACGCAGATTGAAACGGCAGTATTAACGAGGATCGTTTTCATTTTAAAACGCCGTTTTCGTACGACAACGGGGTAATGTAAACACCATAATGTAACAGGATGACGCGGTGTCTCTAGAGATGGTCTGTATTCACTGCTTAAGTTGTCTCTCACTCCATCAGTGCTGGGTGCTGCTGCTCATGTGTGTGCGCGCATATAAAGTCCCCATCTAGATATTGAGAGATAATAAAAGAGACAAATACAGTGGGATCCAAAAGACCACTAGTCAAAATTCGTATAATTTAGAATTAAATGCAAAACAGATATTCATTTTCTAAGCCGTATTTGACCCTTTAATTGTTGAATACAGTACATAAAGCAAGATTTGGGACAATCAGGTGAAAATAAACAGAAAAGCGATACATTACGAGTGGGTGGGATATTACGAAGAAGTGAGAAGTGACTTGAGAAAGAGAGCATGATGTAAAGAGAAACGGACCGTGAGCACAAACCAGAGAGAAATCCATAACTAGTTTCCTCATTTGGGAGATTGACTCAAATTCTCCACAGCAGTATAGACATCCATTACACCCCCTCATCTTCTTCACATGAACGACTACATATACAACGGGTCTAGGCCATTGGGGAAGGGCGGTTTCTTAGTCTGGCTTCCTTCCCTTATAGCACATAAAAGAGGTCAGAGGACAACATTCACATTTGACTAGAAACCGAAATGTATCTGAAATGTAGGACACTTGCTGCTTTTTCTGCAGACTTTTCATCTGTATTGGTTTCATGGTGGTTCATAAGAGGTTCAACATGCTGAATATTGGAACTTGATCTATTGTGTTTAAATGTCAAGGAAATTGAGCTATATTTGCACACTTTATTAAAACAATGGCTCAGATTGTGTAGTCACAGTTCAGACATCCCTATTATTTGCAGCATTGCTGTTTTATCCTTTTTAATGACACAATCTCTTTCTTTGCAGTATTATTGGCTGCTGGTGCTGTCCAGATGTCTGGTGGGTATCGGAGAATCAAGCTACTCCTCTATCTCTCCAACCATCATTGGAGACCTGTTCACCAACAACAAAAGGACCGTGATGCTCTCTCTCTTCTATCTGGCCATACCACTAGGAAGGTGAGTTTCAACAGTCTCTATGCTTGGTTTATCAGAATCAGACATCAGGATCGTTCATGCTGACAGCCAAGTAACCAACATGTCTTCCATTTTTACAATAGGCAATTCCAAGCTTTAGCAAGTACGCCAGAACTCACACTAACCTAAATAAACAGGCAGACTGTACTAAGCAAGGCCAGAGCTTCAATGAAAGCTTTTAATTTGGTGAGGCAATTTAATTTAGGTTGTTCGTTAGAGATGATTTTACAATTACTAGTAACATTATTCCCCATGACTTTAACATTTTATAGTGTTTTATGCGGGCAAGATGAAAATTCTATTATATATTAAAAACGCTGTGGGTGAATGAAGTGAGATTAGGTGATCTGAAGGAAATAGTTTCTGACAGCCAGATAATCTCAGGTACCATCACGACACAGTAAAGGTCAGTCCTGTAGAACGGAAGGCGGAAAACTAAAAGATCAGCCTGGGTCAAAGAGATGCTGATATTTTAAAACCACTGCTGCCGTGAAAAGACTTTACGCTTGTCTATACTGTCACTTAAAGGGATACTTCACCCAAAAATGAAAATTCTGTCATCATTTACTCACCTTCGAGTTGTTCCAAATCTGCATAAATGTCTTTGTTCTGATGAACACAGAGAAAGATATTTGGAAGAATGCTTATAACCAAACAGATATTGCCCCACCAATTGACTCCCATAGTAGGAAAAATTACTTTATCTTTTTTTTTGTTCTGTTGAACACAAAAGAAGACATTTTGAAGAATGTAAGACAGCAAACAGTTCTGGGGCACTTTTGACTTCCATTATATGTGATGCGATCTGGGAAAACCCGTCGGATGTCGCGCTGGGACATTTTCAGGAATATCAAAAAATAGATTGAAAGTCAGTTTTTTGTCAAAATTGGGTTTTCATTAAATTATTATTCTATAACCTCTTGTCTATCATCTCTGGTGTATATACTTGTTTATTGCTGAAAAATAGTGATTTATAGTGGCTAGCAAGGACATGCGGCGGAGCTGCAAAAAATCATTCATAACTTTCCCTCTCTTAACAAACACAGTTCATCTATCAAAGTAAACCACATAACATGAAGAATGAAGGAGTATCAATGCACATTTCCAGTACACTACGGCATGCAAAGTTCTTTTTATACAACGTTATCGTGAAATGGTGGCGCTCACCGTCTCGAGCACCGGGAGTTATCCCCGGTCCGCTGCTCATGCGAGCCGCCTCTGAAACACGATCGCAAAACATACTAAGGATGATCAAAAGTTTAGACACTATGCTATTGTTAAACAATGTAAAACTTGCTTCACTACTTACTAGTTGTTGTCTGTAATGTTTGCTAGTGTCCTTGTGTAGTGATGCAGTGCTCTTAGCAATCCTGACAGAGCTCTCGTTCTTTAAGTGTGCCCAGCACCGTTTTCCTTACTTTCATCTTATTCAAACGGTTTTATACAGTATTTTTATAGACTTCAACACCAGGAAATGTTTTTTTTTATTAAATTGTTAATAGAGTAAGTCTTTTACCACTGTAAAGTGACTTTTACTTGTGATACTTGACTTTTATTTTCATCACCTAACTTTAAACCCGGTTTTCTCCAAATTCCGTTCCTGAAAATGATTGCGCTCAGCCAACTTCAGATAGCAATTACTTTTGTTACATACAAGGTATGAGTGAAATAAAAACAGCTTTGGAAATGGCTTGAACTTCCATATGGTATCAAAACCTGTAATATGTACATTTTCACCACGTGTTGGGTTCCCAGATCGCATCACATATTTTGTCCTACTATGGTAGTCAATGGGGGGGAAAAATCTCTGTCTGGTTATAAGCATTCTTCCAAATATCTTTCTCTGTGTTCATCAGAACAAAGAAATTTATACAGATTTGGAACAACTCGAAGGTGAGCAATTGATGACAGAATTTTCACTTTTGCACAAGCCTTGGCATTTTCTTTTGTTCACTGAAGTGGAAAAAGACCAGAGGAGAAAAAGGAGGAGAAAATAAACAGAAGGAAGGTGATAAAAAATGTATGCGCGCTGTGTAGCATTTTGAGCGGCGTTCGCATCATCCGCGTGGGGCAGACAAACAATAACACAAAATGTTTGATACCATGAAGTGGTCTAAGCTTGGACCTATTAAATTACTTGCACATACTGTAACTACAACAAAGTTGCAGTCGGACAACACATTGTACAGTAAATGCAACCGTGGCTTTTTTCTGTTGAAGTGAGAAAGAGAAATATCCGAGCGCAGCAGCTGTTGCTATCAGGCATGTTCTGAGGGCTAGTAATAGTATCGACGAGAGATTGAGAGCAGTTTGAGGAAAGGACAGGATGGAAAAATAGTCGGCCCGGGAGAGTTGTGGTATGTGCGGGCTAATAGGGTTCAGCCCTAACAAAGCGATCGACAGTAGAAACAATAAGAGGTGAAAGACTCGAGCCCTGCCGTGTGCCGCCTTTCTTCCTGTCTAGAGGCCTGTTTGTCTGCAGTCAGGTTGTTACTGTTACCAGGAAGTCACTTCAGTGAAAGGTTTGGCAGAAAAAGCGTTCTCATGGACATGGAACAAACATGAAAACGTGATTAACTTTGTGGTGCTAGAAAAACTTATAAACATATGGAGGTGACATCACACTCAGAATTAACATTAAAATACTCTGATCCAATCAGAAACATTGACACAGTCACCTTGCATAGAATAACAAAAACAACATATCTACAGTTACTGTATGTGTAAGGAAAACCAAACGATTTTTCATGGGCTTGTGTTGGAACCCTTGTGTTCCCTCCTATTGTTTAATGGGTTAGGTCAGACCGGTCATCAGTTAGACATGCCAGGGGCAGCTGAAGGTAAACAATGCAGTTTACCTGCTGAGTGACAGCCTGGCGCGGGTATCTAGGAACACAGGAAGTGTGTGGGGAGGGACGGTCCAAATTTAAACAGGATGATTAAAACACGGCAGTTATGCCAGAAACACTGAACTACCAAAACCACTGTACCAATATAATAAAATCCTTAAATAGTTCGATTTAATTTCAAATTACGCAACAAACACCCTCAACACAACAAGAACGCCTGGATCTTCATTTGTCTTCACTGAAATTTGTTCTGTCAAAAAAAAATCATGTTCTCCTTTAATCAGTGAATTGAAACCTATTGAAAGATCTTCAGTCTGGGTTTGTTCATCCAAAATTCTCCTTGTTTCGTTAGTATCCACACGCCTTTGCTGTTGTACATAAAGTACCAGAAGTATGAAACACACTTTCTCCTTTTACAAACCCATGACGTGGGAAAGTTCATAACAGGTGTACCAACATGGGAGGGTTCAGTGTCCAAGGACACGATGGGACCCAGCCTAGGATCATCAGCGAGAATGACATTAAATTATTTAATGGAACACTAAAATGGATGGTAGGAAACCACAGAAAGAAAAACATTAGCCGGGTTTCCATCCAAAGTTGCGAATTTAGCTTATGCGCAAAATTGGAATATCGCATAAAACATTTTCGAATAAGCACCGTTTCCATCCAAATAGTCAACCGTCACTTCCTAATAAACTGCCACTAAATATCAGTAAGAAAAGTAAGAGAAGCCACTGAATATAATGATTTTCATATAGAATAACACTTGCGCAAGCAGACGATTACGAAACAAAATAAATGCGGTGCTTTTGTGGAGGCCTGCTGTTTGGGAAACACAGTCGTGACAGTTCTAAGAGGCAATTACAGAAATACTTGACGACTTTGCTCAGGCAATATTTCTGATGCTGTGTAACAAGATCAGTACTCTGGTTAGTCAGGTTACGCCGTCTCATAGTGCAATTACGTGACTTTTTGGAGGAATTTTTTCGGCAAATGTGTTTCCATCTCCCATTATTCGCATTAACCCTTTTTCACAAAAATGAAAAACCACCTCAAGCGAGCGTAAAAACGTTTTGCGAATTAAGGGTTTTTAATTCGAAATTTGGCGTTTCCATCACTCGTTTCTGATGCGAAACTTCAAAATGCGAATAAAACCAGAGTGAAGGAAACCCACTTAGTGATACACCGATCAACATTTCTTAACATGATGACAAAACTATTTATACACCAGCTGGTTACAGACAACTCAATCAAAAAACATCCAGCGACCTTCTCGAACCACATAATCAGCCAACAAACAGAATAGTTCTTCTTGTGTTTTTCATCCTCACTGAGATCATAACAACATAATTATGAACTCTATCAGACTGCAAACAGGATGCAGAGCTGAGAGAGTTTGGTCTGCGTCTGAAGACGTAGAGAAGTGTATGTTCCACCCACATCTTCTAACTGCTGACAGGGATTGAGAAAGCGGTCTATGAATATTAGGAATTAGGTCAACTGACCGTTTGATGTTGGTGTTTCACCACACTTGCCAAAACCGTCCAAACCAAGAGAATCAGTTCGGGAAGCTGGCGTCTATCCTAAATGATCCGCTCTCTTTTTCTTTTTCTCTTGCTCTCTCTCTAAGCCTATCTATCATTCTAAGCCCCGGAGTAGAGCTAAGTGGTTGACTCTCTTACATAGCCAGAGGTGATGCTAAGTGTAAAGCCATTATCAGCGGCATTAGTATGCATGCCGAGTTCAGCTAGCCTACCCGGCACATGAAAGTTTTAGGGTGCATGACACAGCTTTGGGTGGGGAAGACTGTCAGGAATAAAACGCAGACAGACGAAACAAAAGAGACTGACTGACTGACTGAATTAGCGAGCCAGCCACGCATATGTCTGGACGTGTATGACTAAAATATGATGTTTGCTTGGCGGGAGGGGGGTATAGCTAAAAATATACATTTAGGATTTTTCTACATTTATGTATTTGCTTATTATTTGTTTATCTTAGAACTAAAACACTATAGATGATCTTGTTGTTTGTAAAAAAATTCACTTATTTTCACACTTTTTCAGCAAATGACCATATGGAAGAATTAATTCCATAATTATATATATATATATATATATAATTAATTTATTATTAACATGACAATATATATTGTTTATATTTTAAAACAATTCTACGCAGTTTATTTGATTTACTCTCTCCTCCACAGTGGTCTGGGATACATCTTGGGATCCATTGCCAAAGATGCTGGAGGACACTGGTACTGGGCACTGAGGGTAAGAAAAATGTGCAAATCTCTCTCTCTCTGTAACAATATTTTAGAAGCATGCGTAGCTTGCACAAACCCACATCATTTCCTTTTCGCCAGTTCAAAAATATCCCTAAAACCCATGGCAGACAGGTGAATCCCAAACTACTTTCTCTCATCTCTACATTCCTACCCCCTTGAAGCTGCTGTCCACTGACAACCTTGCTAGCTAAAGCGCATTAATTTAGCATTACCGCTAACTCCCTAGGGGTCCCTCTCATACATGCTTTCTTTAAGTCTTTCCTCTAATGCAATAACAAGGTCTTCACAGTTCTCACTGCCGTCTTTGTAAACCAGCTCCCTCTTCGCCTTGGTTTCTGCGGCACAAAGACCCTTTTGTTGTAGAATATTCCTCAGTAGCCCTGAGGTATCACAGCCCTTAACCAAACAGCCAAAGCAAGCACCTTTTAATGTAGCTGAAACAGTATTAACTAATGTATGAAATGAAACGAAGGCATGTGGTCTGCAACATTATTGAATGAGGAAGGTGGAAAAGGAATGCCTCTCTAGAAGTGCTTTAGATTCCTGTCATCTCCTTCATCAGATCAGTGCTGTTTTAAAGCCAGGCCCTTCACTTTCTCGGTTTAAACTTTAACAGGTGAATGCTTAAGTTAACAGGTGGACTTCATTAGTCATTTCTATTGTGAGGTCATAAAGAATGTGCAGGGTCTTATCGTGAACCTGAATTAGGCTCAGTGTGTGGCTGCCTCTTAAAACACCCTTGCCATTCAGTTGTCAAGCTCTTAGGGCTAAAAGGAGACTTTAAGGGGAGCGTTAAACCCTCTCAAGCTTACAAAAACACCTCTTTACATGACAGTTATATGGCCCTCTGGAAGGCTTTATTTGGAGTTACTTTTTCGGAACGCTTTTGCAAACAGTAGCAGAGCCCCATTGTTTAACATGGACCGAGTAAAACATTCCTTGCGAGGACAAAGCTCGGGGTCGAGGGGAACAATTAATCATCACTGGCACTTTAAATGAGTGTGAAAACAACAGACAGATGAAAAAGGACTCCACATCAGTCATATCCTGCTCAGAGAGTGGAAAACACACTCCGTGCCACCTTCCGCTTGTTTTGCAGGCTTCTAAAAGCACACAATGGCCTTCCTTTCTTGAAGAGGGAGCAAGACTAAAAGCGGGGTGCGTTTTTTTTTTTTTTTTGAGCGAAGGGTATGGTGTTTCATGTGGGGGATTATGTCATAATTATGGCAACCCATATCAATCTTCTGCAGATCAGAGAGGAAATTACACATTGATCTCTCTTTCTTTGATAACACGCGCCGGTGTCCACCTTTCCAACTCTGACCTTAACAAGCGGGAAAGAATCCACCAAGCACGCTTCAGATTAGCAGGAAATATCGAAGCTGAGCGCAAAACAGTCAGAGTTCAAGATGACTTATCACGTAGGCTTTGATATGACAGTAAATCCCACAGGGATCTGAGGGATCCCCACAGTATGACCCTAAAAAAATAGGTTCACCGCAAATACCTCTTTGAAGGCTGCTGGGTTTTCTAGTTATGAAGTGATAATAAGACCAAATCCAGGGTTTAGAGACTCTGCAGTTCTGTATCAAAAGCACTGCAGTGCACATAGAGACATATTTAGTAGGGGTGGGGGAAAAGTCGATATGGCGATTTATCGCGACATTTCAGCCCGCCAGACGTTATCGATACTCTGGCACAAAGTATCGATTTTTTTTTCAAATACAAAAGATCTAAATTCATACCTACACTGTGCTTACCAGAACGGCAGTACCCACATATTTCTTGTGGTGACGCTCCCAGATTACGGATGGTCAGATGAACGGAAATTGTAATTCACAGCGGAGAAGAAATACGAGCATAATGGCGGACCAACAACAAATTCAAGTACATCTCGCTGCGACCTGCGGTGGACGTCCAACCCATCCCACATCCAAGTGTGATGTCATAAGACGCGCCCATGTCCAATACGTCACAACAAGTGTTCCGCCTCAGAAACCCGGTTAAACGTACGCGTGTGCAAAAAAGTCTCTCACTAAATCCTTGGTGTTTCGAGTCTGACGTCATCACCCAAACGTGTTTTTTCGTCGATTTTAACAATCATAGGTAGTTTCGATGGTTAGAGTAAGGTTAGGGTTAGGGTAACGGTTTCGTGTTTCAGGTAACACAAACAATTATATCTATTATCGCCACCTACTGTTGGCGTCTTACTGCTTCAATGTTAATGAGAATGTGACGTATTTTGACATGGGCGTGGCTTATGACATCACACTTGGATGTGGGACGGGTTGGACATCCACCGCAGCCCGCAGCGAGAGGCTACTCAACAAATTAGAGATGCGCCAGCGTCTTTTAAA
This sequence comes from Triplophysa rosa, assembly GCF_024868665.1. Taxonomy (NCBI): domain Eukaryota; kingdom Metazoa; phylum Chordata; class Actinopteri; order Cypriniformes; family Nemacheilidae; genus Triplophysa; species Triplophysa rosa. Next base: position 23,626,332 of record NC_079891.1, read on the forward strand.
TCAAAAGTTTGGGCGCACTTTGGATTTCGTAGTGAATGTAAATAAGTGGGCGTGGTTAACTCGGCGCTCTGCAAATTGGGAATACTCTTTTCACCTTCTAGTCTGTAGTTTCGTGATTCGCTCCAGTCCGGCGTTTCTCTCTCACCCGCAGTGCTTGTGCAGGGGTACAGGTATCTGCGCGTGCATATTAAAAAAGATCGTTCTCACGTATTTCAGAAGTTAGATTGTTTTGTAAAGCTTTAATAGTTTTTATAAAGTTCAACTTTAGGCGAGCCGAGGCGAAACTTGCGTTGAAATGCGCGATGATCCTCATAGCGCGAGCGCTTTGACGTGACGCGCCGCAAACCCCCGCTTTGGGAGACGCGTGTGGAGTCACCAGAGACTCACAGTTCAAAGTCAAGCGCAAGAATAAACAAACCTAGAGACAGAGAGTCGCAACACACTAAAAATTCTCATCTAATAGATCCTTTTTTCCCTTCATTTACAGATGTCGTGATGTATTTTTATAGAATTGCCAAGCGATATATCGATTATCGCAGAATCGGCGCATTGTGATATATTGTCGGTATCGTGATCCCTGTATAGCGTATCGGGAGGTACCCTGCGATTCCCATCCCTAATATTTAGTCTAGCTATTGAATCAGCAGCATTTCAAGGTCATCCGGTTTCTATTCTATTTCACTTTTTCTATATCTCTCTGCAGGTTTATCTTAAAATTACACACTGCAGATCCGATTTTTTACATACATACATACATATATACACAGTTGCTCGCATACACAGGCAAATAAGGCACAGTGTTTAAAGCAAAGCGTTGCATTAATGTGCAATAAATTATCTCCAAGAGGATTGCACCTGACAGACAGAATTGCTTTCACGAGAGACGCAGGGCCTTCTATGTGGGCGAGCAAACCGACTAACACACACTCACATTCACACACATACACAAAACTGCTGTAGCCATCAGGAAGGATGATAAAAGAGATAATAACTCATGGCCTGGTGGACCACAGCTGCTCCCACACAAGGGGGAAACCGAGAAAGAGAGGATGAAGTAAAAGAAACATCACCTAATGGAGTCCACTTTACTCAGAAGTGTAGTAGGCTACACTGCCAACAATATACACACTGATTTATTATTAAAAAATTCTGTAACCGCAGGATAATCACAGAATAGCATCATATTATGGACCAAACTAATTGTTAGACTAAACAGGATGTGAGGCTATTTCTTATCATTACTCAACAGACAAAATTGTTGTTTGAATGATGGCACTGACTCTTGGTAATAGAAGAAAATGTTTCGCATAGTTAGTAAGAAAGTGTGCGAGTCTTTTAACATATCTAAATCTTGAAAATATGTGGTGAACATTATTTCATCAAGTTTTTGTATGAGTTGTACCTCTTTAAATATTTGAGACGTTTGTTTTTGCCAAAGAGTCTATTTTATGTATTTATTTATAATATTACATGGCAACATAACATGTATTGTTTTGTTTAAGGTTGATAAAGCACGGTTGCTTTTGCAGCATCTTTGTTAATAAATTATGTTTTAAACTGTAATCAAGAAGCCCTTCAGTCAAGTCATCAAGATAATATTCAAGCTGCCTGACAGTATTATCGATCAATACGGAAAAATTGGACCAGCTCTGTGTAAATATCCCGAATTTTTCAATGCAGCTTCTGTTCCTACGGTTTTGAACGAAAGTGCTAAACAAACAAGTTTACTGTCTGCACACACTAGTGTCTCGAGACTGGAGTGCGTGTTGTGTAATTTCATAAGGGTTTCCAGTAACTCACAGACACGAAGATATGGAATGTGTGTCATCAGGGGGCTCCAGATCAGACCCAGTATCCATCTGCAGAGCTCTAGAGCCGTGCAGTCACTGTTATTTCGGGCCGGTGGCACAAACTTGCGGACATTAGCTCAGCCGTTACAGGTGAGCGCGACTTTATGCAAAGCTGAGCAGACCAATCGGTGTAACATCAAAGTACCGCGAGAGCGATTCGAGAATTGGAGAACAACATCGCTCCACATTTACGTGGATAAATGACCGACCGATCAATTTACGCTGCGCCGCATGAAGTCGTGGGATCAGCAATTTTAGTGATTACAGGTGTTATTATGATTTTAAACATACGTAGACGCCGCATTACGTGCGCTGGCCCATGGATGCGGTCTTTTAACGAGACCGTCATATTAGACTGTGCAAGACCGACCTGTAAACACAAACAAACGGGGGAGCTGCGAGTTTTCTGGATTGAAAGAACAATAACATTTGAATTATCGAGTCAATTTCAATTAATGTCGTATGTCGAGTAACACATATAAACGTGCTGTCTGTGCCTATTAAAGCAAGGATATTTTAACATTAAGGTATGCCATTTGGTCAATCTAATGTCTCCAAGCTGAAACAGGATCAGTTGTAATGTAATACA